>NC_045477.1:21186260-21488490 GCF_009650955.1 Corvus moneduloides
CAAAGTACCTACTAGCATGTGCAAGTTTCTTTTTCATCTCTGGTGTGTACACAGGCACATGATCACAGTTCCTTTCTGCCACTACCAGCAGCACCTGCAAGCACAGTTCACAGGCAGCAGTCATATATTGATCAGTGACTGTCACCTTCAAGTGTGGAACACAAAAGTGCCACCCCACAGTCTCTGCCCTTCCGTGACCCATGAACCAGATGCTGCCAGACTGTGGCAGGGAGACCATTTTAGAGATGTCAATGGAAGTGATCAACTGGCCACCTCCTGAGGCAGACACAGCACCCAATGCCAATCACCTTCCCATGAGAGACTCTGCATGGATCCGCAGTGTGAAAGAGAGGAAAAGCAGAAGGATGGTTGAACTGCCTATCTGACTCAGAGACTTAACACTGTAAGGCAAGAAAGGCTGTTCTGCCATAGCAGAGCTGGTCAATCCATGGAAATCCATCCTACCACAGGCAAAACCTCAGCAGAGGCGCAATGCAGGGCTTGGCATTTGGTATGACTATGGCTAGCCCCAGAGTCTTATCCTGACTGTCCTGGACCATCTAAACACTAGGTAAATGTGAAGAGTACAGAAATGTCACAGACCTGCCAGCCCCCTCCCGCAGTGACAGAAGGAAAATTGTGGAGGAACAGTGCACTGATTTGCAACAAGTCACCTTAATTACCCAACAAGCTGCTTAAATAGTGAGAGCTTCCCTGGAGCACATGCTGGGCCTCCGAGTGCTTATGAAACAAAAGCCATTGGTGTTTCCTATGTCTTTTGGAGCTATGTTCCTGCTGCTATTGTAAAACAACAAGGGCCAGCAGGAGTCAATGGAGACCTGCCATTTCACATCAGCTGGAAGAGAGCACCTGAGCTACTACAGCACTGTTTTTCTCACATGACTACTCTATATGATAAAACTTCTAATTAACTGTATAGTAAATGCGATGGGAAGACTCTTTTGCTAATTATTTCTCTACCTTCAGGCAACAGAACAAAATCAATATGTAGCAAGAAAATGATAGTTAAATAACCTTGGCAACTTGTACTGCAGTTAAATGAACAGTGTGGCAGCGGATGGGACTGCCTTCACAAATCAGGGTGCTGGTTGAAACCAGGCTTCAGATGTGTGTCACCCACCAAAGCTGCCTCTGACTCCTTCAGTACTGCCTCACAACTCCCTGCAACAGGGTCCTACAGCCCCCTCCTTCACAGCTGCTCCGAGGAACCCACTCAAAGCAGAGTAGTCTTCCTACACTTTCTTGTATTGAAAAGTCTATACTACAGTTACTTCCTTTAATGCTACTGGAACGGCCAAAAGGAGGGGAAATGACCTTAGCAGCCATGCAACTGGCATAACACTTCTTGTTATTCCTCACAAGCAAAAAAGTTTTTGGATTCAGTAATGCTTGTGTAAAACCAAGGTTCAACCTGGTGTAATTCTATGACACCTCACTAAGTTAGTTCTCCCATGTGCAAGGAAAGACGAGATTTTAAGATTTAAACTCAAGGGATTTGTCACTTTGGACCCTCTGTTTTACTGCACCCACTTTCATCATCCTTGAGGGGATCGGTGTTTCCAAGAGCCACTGAAAGTTTTCTTAGAGCTGGGCACCCAACCTAAGATCTGCGCACATCTGAAAGCCGTAGTACGTTAACTTTGTTTGTCGGCCACAGAGTAGTTTCATTGATCTGAGAGCAAGATAAAGATTTACAAAACAAAACCACAACCACTTGTTAGCTGTAAGTGCCTTCATATGCACTGCATTAATTCAGATGTGAATTAGACATGGAAATGCAGCCCAAGCACAGGGTGCTGGCGGAGCTGCGTTCCCTTCCAGACTCCTCGCATCAAGTCCCATCCTGCCGCATTCCCATGCCAAGCTGGCAGGGCCCCGCGCCCCGCCAGGAGATAAAGCCGGCGGTGCGCGAGAAGGCGCATGCACGAGGCATGTCTGGCAAGCCCGCTCTCATGACTAACGCTGCGTTCCTGCGATAACAGGCTCGGCCACCTACACAACTAGCCCTCTGAATGAATACCGTGCTGCATGGGTTCCCATGAACAGCAGACTGATGGGAGAGCAAGATAAGCTTTCCCTGTCGCTCTCACAAGGGGTTTCTAGTGATGCCATGAAGATTTTTTGCCTTTTCTTTTATACCCCTCTTATGCCTTTTTTACAACTTCTAGATTCCTAGTGCCTTTTCCCTACATTTTTGGACTTGTTTGTCAAGCTAGGAGACTAAACATTTTAGAAGCTTCATAGCTAGGGATCAGTGTGCCCCAGACCCCAAGGTCTTCTCCAGAACACATTCTGTAAACTAAGATTGAACCATCCAGGGGAAGGCCCCTTGGGGAGGGGGGCTCACTTGAGCCTCTCTTTGGGGAATCTTTGATAGATCTGCTAATTAGTAACACCTATAATGTTATACCAGATCTTTTGGGGCATATTTGACAGGGTGCATTTCGATGCATATGACCTGGATGTGTGCACCTAAGAATCTTTAAAATAAATACCAAGGTAAACTCCCTTTTCCCCTTCTAACCGTGTATGACTCTTGATTTTAAGACCAGGAAAAGGCATCACTAGATCTGGGCTATCTTCTGGATCTCACACACATCTCTTGTAGCTCTGTTTTCTATCAGTCATTTTGGTCAGGTCCACTGCTCCACTACCAAGGCACCCGACAACTGCATTTGTCCATATGAGTATGTCACACCCAAAAATTCCCCGTGAGCACAAACTGCAGCAGGGCAGACAGGAGAGCACAGTGAAACCCCCTCCCATTAAACCACACAAACACATCCAACAACACACATGGATTTTTCAGACCCAACACTTTGCAACCTCTACCTGGTAAACACATCCTCCCCTTCCATGTTTTCCCTCCCTCCACAATGTCCCAGATTGAGGTACTTTGAAAGGCATATCTCATGGGTCCATACTGTCATTACACACCAGCAAAAGCCTTTGCAGTTTTCAAATCTCCAACAGCAGAATTTTCTTGGCTTTCAAATATAAGATCTTGGGCTTGTTCACAAGAATGGGTTTACATCAAAGGAAGCTGTCAGCATAATTGCACTAACTGGCACAAAATAGGCACATCCAGCAGTTGTTTTTTCTGCTGGCACTAGCCATTGCTTCCATTTCCTCCACATTGTGCTCTTGGCAAAGTAAACTACTCATTTCTCCCAGGTCCTGAGCACCTTAGGATCATTTCCACAGCCCATGATTGGCTAGCTAGGAATAGCCATGTAAAAATTACTGCTTCCCACACTAGGGGGTCACACCTCTGCCAAAGAGGAGTTGGACAGCCCACCTTCACCTGATGCTAGGAAAGGAAAAAGCAGGGGACCCTCCAGAGAACAAGGATGGGATAAGGAGGACAGAGGCATTCCATCGTCACTAGCACGAAAGAAGCCCATCCTCCAAAATGTATCATTCGTTTGGAAAAGCCCACGGGGGTTTGGGGCCAGTGGGATCCCAGCATGGGCTGGATAGGCAGGGAGATAACCTAAGCAGGGAGATAGATACAAGGCTGCAGGCAGGGTGCACCCAGAGGGACCAGCCCCAGAAAAGAGACCGATAAAAGCAGCTTTTAAGTTGGGTTTTCTAATGCCTGCCATCACCGGGCAATGAGTTGCCAACATTCATTGAGCCTAGGTTCCATGCAGGAACCAGGGGGAGCACCATAGCAATCCTGGGCAGCTTTATTTCTCAGGGCCCTGCAAACTAGAACCACATCACCTTTTTTTTTTTTTTTTTTTTTTTGAGGAGCCTCCTTGCCCTGATATCTTTAATTAAGAGGGTTGTGTGTTGTTTTTCTTTTACTGTGTGGTAGCTTTTATCTCACAGGTATATGTAAAAAGTGTGCCTGAGGAAAATCATATTCATGGGAACAAACTTAGCAAAGCCACTTTAACCCGGCTGCTTTTTTAAGAAGCACCTCAGGGCAAACCCTTGAAGATATTTATGCTCTGCTGGTGAGTTAGAGGCTTCTGAAAACTCCCACTAATCCCACTTCCCTTTATTCCCCTGGGTACAAGCAGTGGGAAGCATCACTGTCCCTCTGCTCTCAGTCTAGAACATTCATAAGGAGCTACTTTAAAGCCAGATGACGGGCTCCACCCTGTAAATTGCTGAGGGCCCCAGCCCCTCACAGCAAGTAGTGAGTGCCCCAGCAGCTCAAGGGGTTCAAATGCGATTGTGAAGCTCATGCAAATCTACATATCTGCATAAAACACTAATGACGAGGCACCTTTATGGCTACATCACACAGCCCAGGTACACATCACCAGAGTAGGGGTTTTTTTGGCCAGAGAAGTTGTCAGTCTGCAGTTGGGATGTCTACATGATGCAGCTGGTGCTGGCAAAATGCAGCACAGCTGGTACCATAGTCACAGAATCACAGGATGGGTAATGTTGGAAGGGAACACCGCTGGTCATCTGGTCCAACCTCCCTGCTCAGGCAGGGTCCCCCAAACACATTACTCAGGGTTGTGTCCAGACAGCTTTTGAATATCTCCAGTGAGATATCCACAACCTCTCTGGGCAATCTATTCCAGTGCTCAGTCACCCACAGAGTGAAGTTCTTCCTCATATTCAGGTGGAACTTCCTGTGTTCCAGTTTCTGTCCATTGCCTCTTGTCCTAGAAAAACTCCAAGAGAAGTGATGATTTTAATTTAGAGCTAGAGATTAGAGAAGTACAGGGTATTTTTGTTATGCTTTGTCATTCCTTTTGTATAATATCAATCTGTGACGTCATTTCTATATTAGACTTTAGTTTCTGCTAAAAAAACTGTACAAGCTACCTTAAAAGTTTGGTCCAGCTCCTCATTAAGTCCACGTGAAAAGGGTTTTCTGAAAGGATCAGTCTCTTCCTAAGCAGCTCAGGTCCATGATTTTGTGGAGGAGACCTATCAACATCAGAAGGAGGGGTAGATGTAATCATGGTGAATAACACAGTCCTGTTGCCACTTTCACCAGCTTCAAGCATTCAGAAATTAGGGACAAGTCCCTTTCCTCTCCCCCACACAGATCTTTCCCATACCAGCTGAAAAAAATCCCCACAAGGCTAGCTTGTA
This sequence comes from Corvus moneduloides, assembly GCF_009650955.1. Taxonomy (NCBI): domain Eukaryota; kingdom Metazoa; phylum Chordata; class Aves; order Passeriformes; family Corvidae; genus Corvus; species Corvus moneduloides. The sequence goes on from NC_045477.1 coordinate 21,191,346, forward strand.
AATTCAGATCTTCAAGAAAGAAATTTCAAATAACAAAAATCAAAAAACCAAACATCTGGGCGGTTTCCATCCAGGTGCCTGAGTGTGGGGAGTTTTCCAGCCACAACCCCAAATTCTTTCACCACAGCCCCAGGGGCCAACACATCTCCTATTCAAGAGGCAGAGCAGGGCAGGCAGCTGGTCAGCAGCGGTTCCTTGGCAGCCCAAACCCTGGGCTGCAGGGTGCCAGGGAGCAAAGATGAGCAAAACCAACCTGGTGCAGCTGCTGTGAACTGTGACCCCATTTACAGAAGTTGGCATGGCAGTGTGGGAGGCACCAGCATGTTTTTTCCATCTGTGGCCATGAAGCCCTACAGGTAAAGGGAGAGAGAGGGGGGTCCACTGAGCATTTTTTCTCAGTGGAAGTTGGTGGAGCTAAAAATTGCCAAGAACAGGCCAAAAATAGGAAGGGTTAGGAAACATAAATTCAGGGTGCATCCCCCAACAGCTCTAACACAACCCTCTGTATGGCACTGCCAGTGAGTGGAGAGGGAGCCATGGTGCGAGGGCCCCACCAGCACTGCTGCTTTTGGGTTTTACTGCCTGCACTGCACCCAGACAGCACAGACCTCGGGAGAAAGTCCCAACAATCTTCCAAAAGTGCACTCAGGCACTTGCTGCCAAGAAGGATCATGTGTCTGCCCCCGTGCCTGTGCCTGGGGCAGCACTGGGCTCAGTGTCCACTGCTGGGGCATGATCCCAATTCACACACGCCCCGCCAGAATGCTCTGCGCTGGCGCCTGGCCACAGTCCTGGGAGCAGGGGGGAAGCAGCAGTGGGGTGCAGGCTGCTCCCTTGAGCTGAGTGTACTCCAGGAGGGGAAGGCTTGACCTCACCATCCTGGTCCCACTGCCCCTGTTGTGGGGCAAGGCAGGTCCCTGAGCCATGCAAACCTGTGGTCTGGTCCCTTACACGTGTGCCTTCCATTCACACCTCTGACATGAAACAAGCTCTGATTTTTACATCCCTGCCAAAATTTCCAGACAGGAACAGGAGTGATTCCTTCCAGACAACTCCCTTCAGTTGTTTTCTGGCATTTCCTTTTCCCTTCACCATGGCACTTTTCATGCTCCCTTTCTAGTTGTGGCACAGTAAGACTGGAGTGAGAGGAAAAGGTGCAGGAGTGGGTTTTTCTGCAGACAGGGACCCTCCCTAGCTGCCAAGTCATTTGGACACGGGCATGTGCCATGCATTGACATTCATTCAGTACACAGCTGCTCTTGCCACATCTGCAGCACCAACCATGCACAGTCTGGTTGTGGTAAATGAGTAGAGGAGCAAGAATGTGATAAAATAAAAGCCACTGAGCACTCACACTGTTTTCTGTGTCCTCATTTACACTGCAAACACGAACAGCCAAGGCCAGTCTCTTTGATTTTGGTTAAGCTACGAAACAAAAGGAGTCAGGGCCAGAGGCCAAGGGCCACAGCATGGCTTGCTCCCCTGCAGCCAGCCTTTTTTCGCCCAGCCAGGAGATTGGGACCCATCTGCATTGCTTTGGGGGACAGCCCCCAAGGATGCACTGCCCCTGCTGCCCAGGGCCAGGGCTGTTCTCACCAAGGCACCACATTGGCAGTGAGGCAGGGTGGCTGCCCGGGGGACATTCCCCTGAGACTGCTGTGGCCCTGCTCCTGTGGCTGGTGCAGATATAACTCTTTTCCTTCTGTGTTTGTGCTGGTTATTTCATATGGGAACCTCTGGGGACCTCTTTGGGGGCCCTTTGCAGCCAACATCCCTGTCTGGCAGCTCGGAGGGTGCAGTGTCACCTTTGAGACGATATGCACATAATTCTTACTCTGACAGGCAGAGTAAAAACTATCCTATAGTTTTTTGCTGCCACCAAAGGTAACGTCATGGCAACACGAACAGACTTCACAAGAGGCCTGGAGCAACTGCTGATGCCACTCCATCACCACTTCTCTAAGGACTGGGCAGGGAGTCTACTGAGGTTTCCAAACTAGGTTATAAAAATGTGCATATTAGCCAGGTTGGGGGTTTTGACACAGAAGATGGAACAGGGACATTATCGTTACTCTTATTATTATTATTACTGTTATTGTTATTAATGTTCTTGTTCTTGTTGTTGTTTTTGTTGTTTAAAAAGTACCTGTTTCCAGGAAGATTCAGGAGCTCCAGTCTAACTCTGGACTCCATACATAACAGAAGGGTGTTCCTGTCCCAAAGAGCTGCTCAGCTCACCCCAGAGCACAAACTAGCAGCTTGCAGTAGCACAGATAAAATCACAGCTGCATGCTTTTATTTTCTACTGCCAGCCTGGGCAGTCACGAATGAGCATCACTGGGCTAAATCTCCTAAAACAGGCACTGGAGCCCTACTTGAGATGTATTTCTACTTGGGAACTAAGAGGCAGTGGTCTAAAATCACATATCCGGGAATATTACACTGTAAAACACCTCCAGCACAATGTTATGTGTCAAATGTCAATCTATTGTGAGCTTTCGTATCAAAGGGCAAATGCTGATTGAAGAGAAGCAGAGAAGTGCAGCAGAGAAGTAAATAAAAGGAAAGGCCTTAAGAGGCTTACAGCCACCCTGGTATAAAAGAGTCATCTTTCAAGCTGATAAAAATATTGTTGCATGCTCTGATAAGAATAATCTCTCAGGCTCTGATAAGACTACAATGAGAACAAGGCTTTTACAACACAGCATTAGTGAACCACAACCCCATCCTGCCCAGAAATACCCTTTCTAGGTGCCGCTTCCTTTTGTTCTCCAGTGGGGCAAGCACTGAAAAGAGCTACTGCAGCTTTCCTCCCTGTCTAGCAGGGACACAGCCAGGAAAGGACTCGGTGGACTCCACCCTATTGAATATGGAGCAACTCACTCCAAAGCAACTAAAGCATGCAAATAATTGCATTGACTTCAAATGAAATTATTCCTATGTGTAAGTGCTCTACTGAATCAGGGCCAGGGTGCTTAGCACTCTGGAGTATCAAGTCTTAAAAGTTTTGGAAGGCTTTAAGTGAGAGGGAATGGTTTGGGAAATAGGGGGGAGGAAAGTGGGCGGAAAGGAGTTCTCCCACTGAGTAATAGGTCCCTTATCTCTGAAGTCTGTGATGGGTACGAATAGAGAGAAGAGCATTGGAAGGTCTGAATCTATTTGGACATTTGTGTCAACCATGACTTAGCACCTCAAATCCACAATGGCCCAAAAACTGGACCGGTTATATGGTTAGGAATTTGAACCAGGAAATACGTCCTGTAGTAGCCTATGCACACAACTTACCTTCTTTTTTTCCTTATTTCCATCACAATACACGAACATATTCAGACTACCTGCTGTTCTTGAAGGGATGGGATGACTTCCACAGCACAAAAGTATGGTTGAAATTCTTCATGTCCCAAACTGAAGAAGGTAGATACGTTTTATTGATTGAAACTTGAAGCCTGTGAAGGTCCATGAAGCCAGTTAAGCAGAAACACCTACTCAGGCACTGCAATGCAAGGGAACAGGTCCATACCTGAGGCCAGGCACGGAGCTGCTTTGCTAGGTTTGTCACTTTGACAGCAGCATATACAGGGATGGCTCCCCCAGAGCCACTGGTTTGGCAGAAAGGAGCAACACAAAACCCTGTGGAAATGACCTGCTGAGCTGAGTGCCACACAGATATTTGGCTGCATCCAGCCAAAGCAGCCTGTGGGTGCAATTAAGGAAAATATGAAGTGAAAATGGAAAGCCGTAACTTCAGTTTCCTGCTCACAGACCAGGAGTATCCTTTGCCATGTTACACTCCTGAAAGGTCTCATCCTAAGGATGTGGACATACCAACCAGTTCATTCCCAAACCTCTCCCAGCACCACTGGCTTCCTTCTGCCCTAATAGACGCTAGTTGTGTGCACTTCCCACGTCTGATCCCAGTTTATTCCAAAAACAACAGATGAAAGGCAACAAGCATTAAAGTAAATAGGAGTTTTGCTCTCAACCACATTTGGAGCAGAATTTGACCCAGAATTAAGAGGACACTTTTTACTGGGGATCTAGCAGGTTTCTGATGCTGTTCCAGTAGCTCCGGGAGGCACACCTGCTCTTGGATCTGCATGGCAATTTCTGTGGTTTGGCCACTGAGGGTTTTACATTATTTTTAAACATTACCATTAAAAACAAGGAGCTATTTTTCTCTTTTCTCTTCCTTTTTTTTGCAAAAAGCTTGGACAGGACTGACTAACCATACAGGTGACAAAACCATAGAGAAAATATTCTCAGGGTTGCACACAGAAAATATCTCCCACAGTTGTTCCAGACGCTTCACCCAGCCTCAGCCTCTCATGGAAGGCCCCTTCCTGCAGCTGCCTGCGTGCTTCCTCTCAGAACTGACCCCACATGAACCGACTGCAGCAGAAGACCACTGGTGTATCCAGTGTGATCTCAGGCCTATGTAGCCTCTGCTCTGTGTTTCTGCCTCACTTCTCTCTCACTAATCATGGGAATTAAATGGCAGGTGATACCAAGCTGATAGACTCTGGTAGCTTTTCAATCCACCCATTACTATCCCATCTTACATAGGGAGACTAGGCACAGCCGCGTCACAAAATCAGGCTGGGTAGGAAGCCAGGGTCTAGTGCTTCCCACCACTAATCCCCGGGACATAGCTTATGCTTTGACCTTTGCATGAAGAACATGAGATGGCATCTGCTATAAATGACCAAATCAGAAGTGAAAACATTTATGAAAACATATGAAGTGATATTGAGCTGCTGTTGCAGCGGTTTTCCACAAGTATAGCTGGTAGTGCAGAGGACAGCTCTGGTTCAATGAGGGCACTTCCGAAGTTCTGGTGAAACAATTTGTATGATGTGCCTGCTACAGGAGAGTTAGGCCAGGAACCTGGACAAAAAGAAGAGTCTTTAAACCACTGAATATGATTTTAAACAGCTTTGGATAATAGCAAAAGTATGTGAAATGATGCTTAGACAGGCATCAGAAAAAGTTTCTACATAAAATAGGGGTGGGACAAAAATAGTCCACATGTTTAAATCAGAAAAAAGGCCAGAGGAAAGACTATGTCACACCAAAAGAAATGAAACCCCCATTACAATACAACCTACCTACGGCAGAAGCTCAACACCTGGGGAATTTACAGGCCTGCCTTCCACCAGGATATGGAGAGCAGTAATAGTCGAGCAGGTCATTCCTGCCTGGGAGCCGGCAGCAGGGCTGAAATTGGACCCAGTCATTTGCGTCATCACCAAACAATTAGTAACTGCTTCGGGTAACTCGGGCCACCAGCCAGCACTTTTGAAAACGTCTGTAGCCGGATAGGGGCTGTCATATTCCTGATGTCAACACTGGGGCTTTGCAGTGAACTCTGCACCGCCACGTAAGAGAGGCCAGGCTGCTGGAGAAAAACACCCTCCCAAGGTAAAGAGCTGCTTAGGGTAATGCAGGACAGATTTGGGACTGCACGGAAGGAGACGCCGGGCCAACTCGTTTCCTGCCAGTGTGCAAAGGTTGGGCTGTGGTGGGGATTTCCACAGCCAGAGGCTTATAAGGACAGGGAATCACATTCACAGATGAAATATCCACAGCTTGCTGATGCCCACTTTGGCCAGTAGAAATCATAACACTGGAGGTGCTCCTTTAGCCAGCTTAGTTTTTAGCATTTCACAAATCAAAGTTGTTGATAAGCCATTTCTTGAAATGAGGAGAGCAATAACTTAGCAAAATTGGAGTCACTATGGAAAATGCTTCGACATTCTCTGTAATGAGACATTTTCCCGATTCCTCCTAGATCCAAAGGGAAACATTTCTATTACATGTCACAAGTCAGCCAATTCAAATAGCATCTGTCTGTGAGATGTGACGTGTCTCTCTGGCTCAGCAGCTCTCAGTTATTCATTTCTCCATCATCAGGTGGATGTGTTGACAACCAGAAAAGGCCTGCCAAACCACTGGCTCTGAGGGAGCCATCCCTGTATCTGCTACTTCTGCTACTGTCAACATGACAAAGAAACATGCAGGCCCCAATTTTAGCCTTATCAAAGAGACAAGTATTTAAAAATTATATACCTAGACAGTCTTTTGTCCAACTTAAAAAAAAAAAAAGCAGGAAAAGATACTTTTACCCCCTTTTCCATCAGATGTCCCCTTGGAGAGACTTGGATAGACCAAACCAGAAGTCACCATCTAGATATGGGGAGGTTTAGGGGAGACATTCAGAGGATTTCAGACTTTTAGTGTGGCAGTGAGTTACTACACCAGATGCAAAGGCATCACTGTGTATCAAGGACACAGGAGGCACATGAACAGGTGAGGCAGGCTAAGGCAGCTCTCAACAAGCTGAATGCAGCAGAATTGACAAACCAGAGCTCTTCAGATATTGCTTTTTTTGCCCTCAACAACAAAACATCAAAAGTTGACTGGCAACTAACTGCAATTCATGTAAAGTTTATTTCACTCCAAATTCACAGTTTCCCATTAAAAATTACATACCATTGGCATTCAGATATGCTTTGGTGGGAGAGAAGGAGCGAAAGATCAACTACCTAGTCCATAGGGATAAAAAGAATAGTCAACATTACTGCTGTAAATGTATGGAAGAGTTATTCTGTCTTTAGTTTAGGTCTTAAAATAACCCCTATTAGATTATTAGTCAGATGATCTCATAGGCAAAATAATCCTGACTTCCACAGTTTTTGGGTTACATCTCTAATAGTTTTTCGGTCCTGGCATCTGCTCTCTTGTTTACAAACAAAACCAGGAAAAAATCCTCATAAAATAATAAACAAGGCAAAGGAATAAAAATACTAGAGAACTGGAAGGAAAACCAACTACTTAGTAACACCACCATTTTCCAGCAATTGCTTCCAAATAAAAAAAATTGTTATTAATGTAGAGATATTAATTCCAGATCCCTCACACTTATAACCCTTAGATGTTTTCTGTAGATTATGCCCATTGCTGATGTAATAGTCTGGAGCCAAGTGGAGCTCACAGCTACCGTGGCTTGGGTTCCATGTGTTTTTAGGTAAACCATGACTCCCTGCTGTTTAGGCATATCCGTCTTCCAAGAGCCAGAACATGAAGACAAACTGTTTGTTTTTACTGCTTTGCCATGGCTGAATTACACTGTTCTAACACCCAGACTCAGTTCCAAAAGGCAGAAAAACTGTAGCAAATAGCCAGGGTAGAGGACTGTGCCCACCAGGCTTGTTGGCCCATAGGGTGCACGTGCAAGTGCATATTTAACAGGTAGAAAGGGTGTACTGGAAGGGTGCAAAAAGTATTTCTGTGCCACATAGGAAAGCTTTAGAGAGAGCAGGGGAAAGAGAGAGAATAGAGAGCTGTTGGACTGAGCTATTAGTGCCTTTCTTGAGAGGACCTTATATCATTGCAATTCTCTTCCCGTCACAAAAGCCTGTGTTTGGGGAACTCAGAATCTAAACCTACATTACTTACCACAACAAGAAAATCTCTCTGATGGTAGCACTCACCTGCAAGCCCAGTCTCACAGGACCCCATGTGTCTAAACATCACCTCTAAGCCCTGGACTCCTTGGAGTAAAGTAACACGATAACACCTAATACAAAGCAAGGAGTAAGAGTAAAGTCCACTGCAGCCCTGCCTTGATACTTGAGACCACTGCACATGCCTGGAGTCAAAAGTCAGGGCATTTACAGCAATCAGAGAATACTTACCCAGGTGTAGAGAGATGTCTACTAAGCAGGAAGAATTAACCTGAGCTAATAAGGGGGAAAGGCATGCCCCTTAGGAAGATCTCTTCAGTGGCAAGTAATGAAATTCATTTGATGCAAATGTAAGTCCCTATTAAGAAATACAAACCAGGCATTGCTTGTGCATTTCCAAACCAGCACAGCTATTTTTATTTCCGTTTTGCATATATCCCCACAGATTTCCAGAAGATGTTTTCAGCTGCCTGGATTTTAGTAGTCACTACATCCTTGACATCTTGTCTTTTTATGCACCAATTGGTTTGGTGTCATAAGAAGCAGTATGTGCATTCTGCCTCACCATGTATCCAATGTCTCTATTTTCCATAAGGAACAAATCTTTATTTACCAGTTCAAGCAAACTATCAAGGGAGAAGGATGACCTTCATTCACTCACAATGCTTTTCCACACTTCCTCTGCTTGCTCTAAGCCTAGAGCTAAGCTCTTTCTCGGTAAATATTTTTCCATCTAAGAAACCTTTTTTCCATTACAGGGTTATAAGCTGTTAGCAAACCATGTTTTAATCGGGAATTAAGCCCTGCTGGAAATTAAGAAGTACGTGAAATGCTGGGAAAAGTAAGTTTCTAATCCAAAGAAAACATCTCACAACAAAAAAAAAAAAAAAAAAAAAAAAAAAAATAGAAGGGTGAGAGTGAGGGTGGGCAATTGCTTAGCTTAAACCGACAGGAGTACTAGTGAGCATGTGCTGCCTCCTCTTCCACTAGGTAAAGCTGCCTACAGACACCAGAGAAACAGACCATTGAATTGTTTCTTATCAATTTCATTTTCATAGCTTCTGGCCTGGAGGAGGAGGTGGGAGTTAAGGAGGGTAGCAAAGTTTTATCGGTTTCCCACACTGGTGGGCAGAGTGGGCAAAGACCTCCAGAGGTCCCCACCGCCTGCACCCAGCAGCCATCAGCAGGTAGCCAGTAAGAAACAGTAAACAATGCAGTGTCCAGGATTGGGAATGGGAGCCCACCCAGTGCTCCTTTGACAAGACCTGAAACACTCACCAGCCACCCAAACCCTCCCTGTGTGTGGCCATGGGCCCCTAGTCTGAGCTCTGCCAAAGGCGAGGCTCCCAGTGGCCAGGCTGTGCTCTGGTGCCCAGCCAAAGTCATGCTCTGCCCCTCCAAGCAGTGCTGACCATCACCTTTTCTCTATTGGTGTTGGCTGACTCGTTGCTGGAGTTGTGTATTTGCTAGCACTCTTTATTTCCCAAGAAAACTAGAAGCACAGCAATCCAGAAGTTTATATGCTGAAATGGGAAAAAAAACATATCAATACAGGAAACGGCCAAACAAAAGATCAGTACAAAAGATAGCCAAAAATAGCATGCTATGTCTTCAGGAAAGCAAATTCAAAGAATTAAGTTTAAATCATTGTATTTTTATTCTGCAAATAAAAGAACAGTTTCTTCCACTTCAGTCCAAAAGGTTTATCAAGCCAGCATATCACACACAGTAGCAGCTCCACCTCTAGAATTACAGTACAGTTACACAGATACATGTAAGTGTATATAAACACTTGCATTACCCAAGATACAGGCGTAGCTTGGATTACATTGGATTGTATAATGTTACCTGCTCTTGGTTTCTTTGCCATTCCAGCTGTTAAGCAGAATCCAAATATTTATGAGATTGCATGTTATTTCAGCTAAAGAGCTGTTAGAACATCCAGCACAGGGCACAGATGGGGCTTATTCACAATTCATACCATAATTTTTTACCTGTGGCTGGATCCCACATGATGCCCATTTGCAAATGCAGACACAGGATACCAGTTTTGTACATGGATGTGTAGAAAGTTAATAGTATGTAAACTCCTAAGGCTCCTACTTATTTGTTCTGAATGGGCAGAAATTAGCTAGACTTACACCAGGATAGGTATTCATAAAAGGCATTGATTTGCTTTAAACCAGGACAATTAGGTCAAACCATCTACTCTCTGATATCTACATCATCACCCAGCAGCTCTGATTCTGACAGCGTGGAAAGAACCTGGGGCAAGATTCCATCTGAGTTGTTCAGAACACAAGTTCACCCTGTGAGACACGGCTGGTGCTCACAGAGCTCCTGCAGCCTGTGATTCACTCCAGCTATGCCGGATTTCGTCTCCAACCAAGTTATCCCAGGCACCAAACACAGCAGTTGTGTGCAGCCAGGGGCAGAGCCAACACTGTGACGTGACAAAATGGCCTGCCATTGCACTGGTCAGGCAGCTATGATTTCTGACACAGCTGTATGAAGCCTTAAGCTGTCCTGTACGTGGCAGCTTTGCTGAGTTTTTCCTGAAAAGCAACGAGCATGTTGATTAAGCAGGAATCCTGCATCTGGGGTCCGTGTGAGAACCGGAGTGGGAGATCTCTAAAAACTTAGAAAGCCAAATGGATAGGATGTCCAACATATTGCCAGGATGCTCCCTGTCATCCTTCCCAACATGCAGTGATGTGCCTGGAGACACCCAAGCTCAGCCTTCACGTGGTGAGGAGCCCAGAGAAAGATGAGTTTTGCACAGCATCAGTACTGAAGGCAGGGAAATACCCAGTCTAGCAACAAGAACATCACCCACCTACCAAGAGAAGGATGAATCACTAGTTCACAAGCTTCATGAAACCTTGATTTATTGGTAAATTGCAACAGGTGGGCTGGGCTCTTCATTCCTGAAGAGGCTGTGCTGTTCAGGCAAATACTCCCAAACATCATTTGTGATGTGAAGTGCTGGTGCAAAGCTGCTGAGCTCATTGATGGGAAGGAACTGGCTTCCACAAGTGTGGTTTTACTCTGAAGTAACTGCCTTGAAAAATTACCTTCCCTCCACGGGCTGTGTCTCTGCAGAGTGAGTCAGAGTGTAATAGATGTCTTGGGTGACTGAGATAAGTTTGCATGGCCAGACACAGGCAACATGTTGAGCATACTCTGCATCCTAAGCTCAGAGCTCGGCCACAGCTGCAGAGCAAGACCACTCACCCCTGGGACAAGCTGCAGAGCAAGACCACTCACCTTCCTGGTGATCCAGGTAGCACAGCTACGCTTCATGGAAGCAGCCTTTCATTTTTGACTGCTTTCTATTTAAAACACCTCCTTCTGATGCCTCCAGATGCTTTTTATCTTATGATATTAATCACAAAAGCGGTCACAAACAGCACACCATTAAAATGCAGGAGACCCAATTTCTGCTTTGCACAACACTAGGAAATTAAAAAAATTTTGCACCATGATTTCTTATTAAGCTGGATGTTCAGTCCTCAAGTGAGAGATTGTAGCAGGCATGGAAACGAACTCTCCCGTTTTCTTTGCCCTGAGTGTGCCATATCACATAACTGAGTTAACACGGACTATAAAATTTCTTCTGAAGTGTCTGGTTTTGGTTCCTACATACATGGTCAGTGGCCTGAAGCAACAGATTACTATTACCAAAAGGAATTTTGTTAAAAGTCACCTGGAAGAGGAAGGAAAGTGCAAGTTCTCTAGTTAGCTCACTTTTTGACTTGTATGTCTGTCTCGATTTTCCCCAGAAGGGGAGGCAGTGGGATTCCCCAGCTGGCTTTTGCTGTTAAACACCAGTCTTGTCTGCCACATTTTTCCCTGAAGGCAGCCAAGCTAAAGAAGAAAAAAACTTGCAAAGCAGAAAAAACCTGCTTGTTGGAGACCTTGTTTTGCTACATAGCGCAAATACCTGAAATACTTGGGAAAAAAAGGTATTCTTGCTTTAAAAGAAAAACCTGAAGATTATCCATCAAGGTTCAAGGAAAACTAGTCAATTACTTAATTCTTCGTTAAGTTCCTGAACATATTCCAAGTAAATCTACAGACATATGCAGTGTGTTTAATGTAGCCAAGTTATGAAAAAGGAGAACACTTCAGGTCTCCAGTCAGTAATCTCTTCCTTAAAACATAAACTACCACAATCAGGCTGCATCTTGAGAATGTCCTCTTTTATATTTAATTTTAAAATTTTAATTAAAGTTACTTTCCTTTAGAATTTCTGAAAGGAAAAAAATGCTTGAAAGTGGGACATGGGGATACTCTAAAAACAGAGGAGAAAAAAGCACTGCTCCAACTTGCCTTCAGATCAAGTTGTTCTCCTAAGCTCAGGTTCAAGCTAATCCTGGGTTAATACTGGGCTAGCAAGATCAGCGCTCTCTGTGAAATGATTCACTCTCCAGTTATATATCAGGGTGAGGAAAAAGAAATGGGAAAAAACACAAACCTATGTATGAAGTCAGATCTCCTTAAGAAACCAAGAAAGAGCTGGGCTTTTTCCTTTTTTTTGCCTTCCATCTTGCCTTTCTTTTGTCGGGTGCTGCTTTGGAGCACACACATGTTTATGTTATCCGAACTTACGGCCCCTACTGGGGGGTCACAAAAATGAATGCAAGCTTTAGTCCACTCACAGATGCAGAGGGAAGCCCAAGCCTGTGTCTGAGGGCTTTGATCCACCAAGATTCATCAGCAGGCTCCGTGGCAGTGCCAGACACAGCTGCTGAACACGCAGATCTCACAGCTGGAGAAACATCCCTGCTGGAGGGGCAGTGAGGACTTTGGCCAGGGCTTGCACACAGTGCGGAGCAGACAGGGGGAAGCATGTTAATCAAAATGGGCGCTTTCCCAAGGGCTTCTCAGGACATTTACAAGTCTAATTCTAAGTGTAGTTTACTCAAGCATGGCCTCTAGCAGAGCTGCAGGCACACCACCCCCTCGTGCTCCACCTTCACATCCCTCAGGCGACCATCCCAGTTCTTGGCCATCTCTTGTCCCAGTACACCCGCATCCCCAGGCTCCAACCCAGTGCTTGTAAACGCCTCCACTGTCTGGGACCCAGCCCCATCCCTTACTTTCAGGAGCCAGGAGATGCACACACAACCCCTTTGCCACCAGCCACGACCCATCTCTGCACTCTGCAAGTGGGGATTTACTGGAAAGGTAAAATAAAATTTGCCATCATTTTGTACATGGTGGAGTTGTTGTTGGACTCACCAGTAAGCACATTGATGGACTTCTCTGAGGCACCCACAACGCTTCAACAGGACTCAGCCTTGCTGCCGCACTGTCCTCAGCAGACCAACTTTCCTAGAGCTGCCAAACTCTCAGGAGATAGTCCAGTGCTGTACAGAGCTGTGGACAGAGAAAAACATGACCTCAGATCTACTTGTTCACACAAAGAAAGGCTGGCAGTGGAGGGGCACAGTCTGGGCTGTGGGAGGCAAGAGGAGGGGAGAATCCCAAACCAGCACCAGCACATCTGCAGGGGAGGGAGTCATGGTGCTGGAACCAAGTATCTACGTCTTCCACCACAAACTGATCTCCATCAAGCACATTTCTGAGTGAGGAGGAAATATTGATACAGAACATGCTTGGTAGAAAAAAAATCACCCTGAAAATTTGGGCAGACTAAGTAGAGTATATGAATCTTTTTCTCTGAAAACCCCATAGATGTCATTTGACAGTTTGCTCAGCCCTCCAGATTGCTGCTGACAATTTTGGGTTTTTCAGGAGAATTAATCATACTGTAAATTGTTACACTTGAAATGAAAACCACAATCACCAGTTTATCATACATCTAACTAAAACAAACCTAAGTATTTCACACTATATATACACTATGGTGTTCATGTGCCAAACATCAAGATACAAAATACTTTGGAGTTCATATTGACGTCAGTTTTCTGCTTCAATCAACATTTACCTTTTAGGTCAATACATTTTTGTGTTTGCCATAACAGAAGCTAGAATCAACATGCTTACACACCTGCAATTATTTCATTTAACTCTTTCAGTGTTTGAAATAAAGTCTGTAAGGAAAAGGCAAAGCTAAATACAAGTGTGCAGTGGCTTTGCCTGGCCTTTCGCTCAGTTAAAACCAGAAAAATACTATTGCAGGGCTGTTATCTGGAAGAATCACCTTGTTCTTTGCCAGCACTGGCACAAAATATATAACAACATTGCCAGTAATATTAAATACCAGTAATAGCCCACCTGAATAGCCGGGAGACAAACATTCAGTTATTAAAAGTGATGGTACAGAATTGCCTCATTAAGCCCGGTAGCTCACTGTTTACAATGGGCTAGTGCCAAAAGAAGAACACAGTTTTACAGCTTTTATTGCTATTGTCTCAGTGCATTGAAGTATATGTTTTCAGATAACCTACAAAAAAAAACATTTCTAATCAACATGAGGTATTTGAACTCTGTGGCCATCATTTCGTTCAGCGCTGCTGAGATAAGTAGCAGAACGTTTGCTCATGCTTGGTTTATACAAGTAAAATTCTGCCTTTTTTTATACCCTTCTGCTCTTGCCAGCATTACCAGTGCTGGCTTGAGAGCTGGTGGAGAACATAACTTCTGCCCAGGGATGGATGATCTGTGTCACGAGTGCCACAAAGGCTGGCAAACCATGACCACGGGTGCCATTGGCTTCCTCAGCGCTGCCATCCCAGTTTTTTTGTCTCCAGACATTCCAGATTTAAATGGTCTCAGGATAAGAGTATGTAGGAATGGTATGAAATGTGCAGGCACAAAGTCACAGGTGCCCTGCCAAAAAGTACACACGCACATTCACATGGGAGGTTTGTTGGCAGGCTCGCTCCCTTGCTTTCTCTCTCACATGTATATGTATATATGCATATATGTATGTATACATACATATATATGTCTGTGTATATTTTCTTTCTTTCTGGTCCACAGTCTTCCTGCAAGCCTAGAATTGCCAAAACCCCTTTCACTGGCCTTACTCTAAATTGTTGACAAGAGCAACAGCTGTTCGGGGAAGTGAGGAGAGGATGTGTATGTACAGCAGGGAAGAAAAGGCATTCATGGAGAGAAGGGCAGGAGAAAAGAGGAGGTTTCACCATTCACAGGTAAAGCACATCATCCTGGAGGTGCAATACCCTCTGAATGGGGTAACCAGGAGTTTCTAGGCAGCTCTCTAACAACTGATAGCCTGCCTCCATTCCAGGAGTGGGAACACTATCCCAGATTTCTCTCAGGGATGTAAGCACAGTTTCAGTGGCTGCCCATGTCCAGGTCAGTGCCATGAAGCCAACACTGGAACTTCTCTTGTGCAGCACCAGTTCTACATCTCCCTTCACTCATGCCCATCCCAATTACAGCTCCTCAAAGGAGAAGGGAGGAGGAAGGTCAATGTTCTCCACTGCAGACTGAAAATAAATATAAAAAAACATGCAAAATTGTCTATTAGTGCATGAAAGACAAATACTGTTTGCCTCACTTTCCAGCAACTCCCTACCTTAATGGCAGAAGATAGACAATTAATAGTGTGGCTTCCGTGTTAAATCACGTTGGGGGCTATGGCTTAAACCCACTTTAAAGAAACTAGGCCAATCATTTTACGAGGCGTGGGAATTGTTAAATTGGGCTACCCCTGCTGCTTTACACAATTGCATGGAGACTGGTATTGTGGAGAGGCTTTAATGAAGGCCTTATATAGCTCTAGGTCAGGACATTTGCATTTGTGAAGATTACATGGAAAACACAAGAAATGAAACAGCATGAACAAACAGCAGTGTTTTCATCTTAAAAAAAAAAAAAGCCCGACACATTCCATCCGTGGGAATATGGTACAAGGGACTGGGAAACAATGGTTTCTATTTCCAGCTCTGCTGTCAACTTACAGGAGTCTGACCTTAAGCAAATCATTTTACTCTGGAACTTCATTTATCTGCCGCGGGTATGTAGAGGCTCATTAGTACTCTTACTAATGAGCTTCATATAATCATATGCAAAGCACAGCATTTTAGTAGATTTTGGAAGAGTAGGATTTGTAAAGCCCTTTGAAATTCATGATGATGTAGATATGTAAAAATCTGCCTCTTGCTTGCTCTCTCTCACACACACTCTCTCTAGGTGATAAGGATAAATTCCATTAAAAATTTCAATTCCCAAGCACAAACAGTGTAAACCCAAAGTCCAGTTCTTGAAGTTTTATTACTTCTTTGAAATAACAGTGCTAACACTCACACTCAAAAGAAACACGAACAGCAGCAGGGTACTGGAGCAGTTGATCTTGAGCAAGCAATAAAAGCCCATACAAAGTTGAACTTTGGATTACATGCCATGTTGAGTTATTGAATTTGACAGGTTAATTTGTTCATTTCTTTGACCTGATTTATACACTCACTGTATACTTGCAGGACTCCTCCTCTTCAGGTGTTGCTTCTATACTTCTTACCTCGTTATAGCCTCAGTAGTACAGAGGCAGTCACCTGCTCTGAGTGCACAATTGCAAACCTGTCTTTTACTAAGCTAATTGGTATAGGTGGAAAAAAACCCTAGCTGTCATGCCCACAGCCCAAAAGCAAGGAATGACCCTGTTCCCAAAGGAGTGTCTTAATTTTTTGCAGTTATAACAGTTGGATTAATAAAATATTATAGCTTTACCTACAAATTTCATCCATCTTTCATCCTTTTGTGACAAAATACCAGCGTAAAAGCTCTGACTTAGCCTCCTCACTGGAAATAAGAGGTGTATAGGTTTTGACTGGGATATTTGCTTCATAGCAGCTCATATGGTGCTGTATTTTGGATTTGTGACCAAAACAGTGCTGAGAGCACACTAACATTTTAGTTACTACTGAGCAGTGTTTATACAGCATCAGGGGCTTTTCTGCTCCTCAGGCTGCCCTGCCTATGAGTGAGCCAGGGATGTATCAGAAGCTGGGAGGGGACACAGCCAGGACATCTGACTCCAGCTCACCAAAGGGATACCCCACACCTTATGGGGCTGTGCCTCCAACACGTGGGCACCCAGGAGAGCCATTTGCCAGCTCCAGCTCCAGTTTCACAGGCAGAGGTGAGCCCTCACTGCTCAGGGAGACATGTGCTCACACTTAAAACAGAATGCTTTCCTGGGGAAGAAAGAAAAGATTTGCTGTAGGAAAAGTGGCCAGAGCAGTCCTGTATGGGGCTTCAAGGCTCTGGTGAGCCACAGTCTCCTTGCAAGAATATCCCAGCTATTTGAAAGTGAGGAATACTGTTGGAAGTTAATTGCAATGGTGGAGAAATTGTCCTGGTTTGCTTGGTGCAAGCTTTATGCACACTAAGTGTTTGCTTGGTTGGAGGTTTTGGATAGATGAGCCAAAGGTTCCCTTGGCAAGTGAGGTTTTGCCAGGGCAAGGAAGCAGCAGAAAGACCACTGCTTTATAGGAGATCAAATCAGATTTTTATCAGTGATCGGTTTTGTACCATTTGTTTTTTCATTGAACCTAATTGCATTACTTTGCATTTATCCTTGGGTAAGGAAAAGTTTAAAAAGGTAGAAGTTTCTATTTAAGAGAAATTAGGTCAGGCAAGGAGGTTTGAAGGCTTTAATTATAGCCTTGTCTTACCAACAGACTAGTTTTGTTCACCCTCTGCACTTGCTGTAACCTCTCAGAAACACAAGGAAGGCCCTCCACACCCTGCTACAGCCAGTCAAAAAACCTCACCTCCTTGCACATCCCCAAAAGGCTCTCAGGATTTCACCATATCAGGAGCAGATCTCAAACCACCACCCAGATCCAGCAGGCTTCAGTGTTCCTTGAGCCAGCATCACTTTGCCTTGATGGGCCAAACAATCTCCAGCACAACCCCCTCACCATGCAATCTGGGAGAAGGTAACTGCAGCACAGCAGCCAGCTTCTTTTACCCATCACCTTCCTCTCTGCGCTGCTGCCCTTCCATCCCCAAGATGCACAGTTTGTCTGTCTTAATGGGATCCCAAAGTTGTCCATGGGATCAAACCTGTGAGCAGAAACTGAAGGGGTCCAGGTCAAAAATAACCCTTTAAAAAAAAGAAAAGTGTGTATGAAGAATCACTGAGGACATTCAACACCTGGCAGAGCCAAGGAGGTGGCAATCTGTGGGAGTGGACATGAGGAAGGATGGGGCAAAACCTAGTGTCTCAACCTGTATCCCTGGAGGAGTCAGAGCTGGGGTCCATTCCCACCACTTTCTGATGTCCTCTGTCCTGCAAAAGCTGGCACCAGTGCTTGGAAACCTTGGATGGATTTGTGTCAAGCCCTCCTTGGCAGAGACAGGTCTTTCACTAAGGGCACGCTGTTCAGAGAAACAGGCTTCAGGGAAACAAGATTTTCGCCCTACCACATTCTGGCAGCTTGCCACCATGTCCCTCCCCAAAACAACACATTATTGAACTCCCCCAACACCAGAACCCACAAGAAGCTCTGTGACTCACATGAGGACAGCACTGGAGCAGTCACCTGGACCCCTGCCAAGGGAAGCAGAGAAGCCCAAGCATCCAGCACCCAAGAGAGAGGGTGCTGCTGGCACCCAGCACCTCGGTAGCTTTTCCCAGACAGAGAAGGAGAGGGGACACAGCAGAGCCCCTGCATGCCCCCCTCTGCCCAGTACTGAGCTACCCCTGCTCTCTGTGACTTCTCCTGGGAGATGACTCCCTTACTACGTCCACGCCGCAAAGGTGACAGCTGATGTATAAAGAAATGTCAAGAAGGCATTTAAGGCTTCTCATGCCCCCAGGATGGCTGTGCCAGTGCCACTCCTAATGCTGTAAACTGGATGTGACCGGAATGGAGAGGAAATCACAGCTTCCCTTTGCCCACTGCAGAAAAGCATCTCTTTCCTTCCAGACAGGAATGCGCCAGTGTGGGGTAGGGCCATCAAAAATCCCCGCACTGCTTGCAATTACCAACACAGTTGTGTTGCCTTCTTCTGGAGCCAGGACTGACACTGGGGTGTTTCCTACCTCTCAGGCCCAGACAACTAGCAGGCCCACCCACTCCTTCCTTAAGGGAGGGCTTGCTCCCTGCTGGGTGCATGAGCTGGCTCTACATGCATTTACATGTCTTCTGATAGCACCCAGAGAGTCACTCTTCCAAAATCCCTGCACTAGAGACTCTGGGAGTCTACTGTGATGTTGTGATGATTAACACCAAGCTCAATCCCCATCTTGCAGACCTCTATCCCTGTGCCTGCCTCAGGAACTAGCACACAGCTCCAGGCTGGGCTGTGTGTGATGATGAGCTTTCCCTTGCAGAACTAACAGAATGCTTTTGCACTTTGGCCCACCCCATGCACTCGTACACACACTTCCATGGACAGCTTTGCAAGTGGGGTCACAAGAGAGCACCTTGGGGTCTGAGAGCATCCTTCTGGTGCCAGCATCCCAGGCAAGCTTCTGCATGGACACAAGAAGTGTTTTGCTGCTCCTCTGAGAGTAGGAAAGGGGAAGACAAGAGAAGGTTTTAAGAACAAGTATCTACTTTCCTCACTGCTGAAGATCTCTTTCACTTGCACCACTCCCTCTCCTCCTCCAAAACAAGGTTTAGCTCACCAGAAATTAAAGAAAAGCAACAAGAAAAATGTGGAATGGGAGCATAGCAGCAGGGAGAGCCAGGGCCCCAGCCTGGCAAGGCAGAAGAGAGCAAGCCAAGCCATGCCACCA
Organism: Corvus moneduloides; assembly: GCF_009650955.1. NCBI lineage: Eukaryota > Metazoa > Chordata > Aves > Passeriformes > Corvidae > Corvus > Corvus moneduloides. The sequence goes on from NC_045477.1 coordinate 21,210,495, forward strand.
CGAGCTCCCAGCTTCCCATCACCTCCCACCCACTTCTGTTGGAGCAGACACGCCGCTTGCTCTGCCATGGTGCCAAGGCCTATCCCCCCATGCCTGCCCCTCCTGCTCCTCACTCATCCAAGCATGCCAAGGCACACAGGCACTGGTCTGCAGCCAAACACAGATTTTTTTGAGCAAATTCATCAGTCTTCTGCTCAGCAGCCCAGTCTCCACTTCTGCAGCTAAATGATCAACCTCACAGCCCATCCTCACCCCAACCAGCGCAAGGCACCTGCAGAAAGGGGCACCCCACACTGATGCTCCAGGGTTGTTTTCAAGGCCATTTCATATAATCAAAATGACCAAGTATTTCCAAATCTGTCTAGTAGAGCCTTCTTTTCTGGTTAGCATGTCTTGCGGAGAAAAAGCAAAAGGGCATCTTTAACCCAACTGGAGAGCACCGAATGCATTGTGAGAGTGCTGCAGTTGTGACCTCTGCAAGAGCCAAGCAGGAATTCCTCCCCCACCACCATGGGTATTGCCAAGGTGCTATTGAGCTATGCAGCAAAAGAGGCTGGTGGTATTAGAAACGGGATACAAGGAAGGCTACAAGAGCTGCAGGGTCTCTCTACACTGCTTTTCCCCTATGGTACCTCCCCTTGGAATTAAGTTTCCATCTGGGCTGACAGACTTGGAAGACGAACTTCTTTTTAGCAAGAGAATAGGCCTAACACAAACTTCCCCACAGCTTTCTGATAAGGACATGACAGTCAGGAACCACACCTAAGGAAGCTCTTCCCGGGCTTGTTGCAGTCTGCAAGGTCTCTGTCAGCCTTGGCAGAGGATGGTGGTTTTGGGCAGAGAGGGGCTGTGCCATCCCCTCCACAGCAGCACAGGGATGTCCCTGGCAACAGCAGCCTCCCTGCTCCTGGAGTACAGCTGCGGTACCACAGGGAGACCTGGGCACCATGCTCGCTCTCGGGCACGTTTCTTCGCAGAGAGAGTGATTTTCACATGGACATCTTGAGAGTGTGCTGAGATTTATTGTTGAGTCAACAACACATTGTGCAAGAGGCCCTGTGAGATGTAGCAGGAGCTGGCAGCTGCCATGGCACTGCGGAAGGAAAGTCAGAAAGCTGTGTCCCCCACTCTGAGATATCACAGCATTTCCATACCTTATGTTACACACCTGATGTGTTTTGAAGGGACAAGCCACTGGTGTACATCCTGGTGATCCAAGATGTTATCATTTTGTTAAGAGAAAGACTGAAGATAGGCAGATATGGACATGCAGGGAATATCTTGCTTAAAAAAAAAAAAAAAAAATTGGGGGGGGATAAAATACAACTTTCTGTGGGAAACAGTCTCCCCAAAGGAAGAAGCAGAGGTTTCTTTTAAGTGGGTTTATAATTTTTTTAACATTACAAGAATTTTGTTTTAAAGGAATGGTGTTTCACCTGCAAAACCAGAGTTCATTTTATCTCCTCCCACTCCTCATTAATCAACCTCAAAGAACATTTTTACAATGAAGAGATACAATATTAGTTAAACTAATGCCTTACAGACAGAAACATTCCCGCAATCTTGCTGAATGCTTGGAGCAAGCAGACAGGTCCTGAGAATTGACTGGAGGTAATGAGGCTCTTGAACAAGGGTTGCTCTGCAGAAGGCACCCCAGTACCAGCAAAAAACCCTGGCCTTACCAGCCTCCATCAAATGCATCGATGAGGCACATGGCCTAGGCTACAAAGACGTGGCACAGCAAAGAAAACACTTCTGGGTAAACACAGACAGCAGCTGGAAATCTTCATGGTCCAGTTTTGGGAAAGAAAGGGCAACACTGTGGAAGTTGCTGGCCCCTGTGCTGAGAGGCAGGATGGCTGTTCTAGGCAAAGCCCCATGTGCAGGGTGGGCAGGAGGGTGACTTGCATGCTGTGTCAGCCTTCAGCATGGGTGAACAGAGAGGCGCAGGGGCTGCAGGACTGCAGGGCTCTGCACATGAGGCAGAGAAGCAGGCATTCGACATTTCAGCAATGGGTTATGACCAGAGGAATTTGAAAAGGAGTCTAAAGTGGTAGAATAGATTAATTCTATGCTCATCAGCAAGGTTTGTCTGTTTCTAGGTTTGACCACTTTTCCTTCCTCTTCTAGTCCCCTAAGTTTCAATTCACCTTTTCCACAGCCAACACTTTAGTAGTAGCTGACACAAAAGGAAACATGGTGGTGCTACAAAGGAAATCTGGTAGGATTTGCACAGGTTAGAAAACAGTCAGGAGAGAACATGGATGCAGTGGTGAGGCTAGAAATGGATTCAGTTCTGGGAACGGCAACGCAGAGCACAGTGCAGAGTGGTGAGGGACACTGAATGCTGCAACAAATTGGTAAGCCTAAGCTCCACAGAGGTGGAACACTCAAAGGCACCAGGAGAGGCAGGATCTGACTGCCCGAGCACAGAAACTGTGCTCCAAGTAGGAGCCTGAACAGAAAATGGGGAAAAGGCCAGGTTGGATAGGGCTTTGAGCAACTTGGTCTAGTGGAAGTTGTTCTTGCTTATGGCGCAGGGGTTGGAACTAAGTGATCTTTTAAGTGCCTTCCAACCCAAACCATTCCATGATTCTACAGTAAACAAGTACCAGAGCTAGATGTGATGGACTGAATACAATAAGATAGAGGCTTTTGGGAGCTGCTCAAGAAAAGACTCACCAAAAAGTTACCAGCACTAGTCTTGAGCAAAAAAACAGGTCTCAAAATGAAGTTTGTCAGCAAAGGGGAGGAGAAAGTTGCAAAGTGTATCCCACTAAAGGAATAGGGACACTAGCAGAGAAAAGAAACTAAAACCACTCTCAAAGCAAGAAATGAGAGGGATGGGGGAAGCTGAACATACAGAGGACATCAAAGAATGTATAGAAGCAAACAGAGAAGAGAGAGAAAACAATAAAATAAATTGACCAACACTCTCCAGTGCCCAAAAAAGGCAGGTATGACGTAGGCTGTGAAAGAACAAGGCAACAGGGACCTGGTGGCACAGGACAAGGCCAGAGGGTAGCAGTAGAAACATAAAGGCTCACAGGAAGGGACAGGAAGGATGATCCATAGCATCAATGCAAGATACAAGTGGATGGGGAAGCAGGAGTAGGAGAAGATGAGAGAACGGCCAAGACAAGCCAGAAGCAAAGTTAATGGAATTAACAAAGGCGCAGAAGAGTCCCTACTAGTATGGCAACACTAATTAAGAGGATGTAGCACCAAGATATGATGGCAGAAAATAATTAAAGGTTGTTAAGAGGAAGTAATTTAAGGCTAATAAGAGACAGTAATTTATCAGGAGCCAACAAGAAGAAAGAGCAGTGAATTCAACAATGGAGTAAAAATAAACAGGCAGAGCAGGAACCAGAGCCACCAGCATGATAACAAGGACAATGCCACAGCAGCACATAAAGTCTGCACACAAATGGTGAGCTGATGGAGTCCCAGATGGAGCTGTCAGGCCTCCTCCCTCTCCTTATTCAAATCTTCCCTGAATACCCATCTGTGCCAGGAGGCCTTTGTGAAGATATCAAGCCAGTGATCAGGGAAGATGCATCTTTTTGAAGTAGGGCCCCTATTGCACTTGTCCCTGCACCCAGCATCTCAAACAACAGCTCTTGGGGCAGAGGTTGTTGGGGGGGAATGAGCACAAGGTTGGGGGAGGGCAGCAGCCACCAGTAGATCCCTGAAGGAAAGTGCCATTGCTGGGCTTGCAGAGCACAGGCAGCATGAGGAAGGGGCAAGAGGGCTTCGTGGCTGCAGCCCCAGCTAAGGAGTGACAACCAAGATCTTTCCTGGGCAGCAAAGGACCGTCCTTCCATGGGAGTGGGGAAACAGAGTCCAGGCATCAATCTGGGACCAGGAAGGCAAGAGGAGCAGGCTGCCTTCCCCACGGCTCTTGCTGCATCTTTACAGCACCTTCCTAGAAAGCACATGAAGCTTATTAGCCACGTTCCTGGTGCTCCTGCTCTGTCCAGCTCAAACAGGAGATGACTGCTGTTGCCCCTGCAGCAAGGATACTTCTCACTCCCTCATGCCCAGGGTCCAAAGCCAGACAGACACAAGTGCACACCTATCCCGCTGCTCTCCACATCCGAGCTTGAAAATCCCAGTCCTGAGCCCAGATTGCTTCAAAGGGAGCGAGTGGCCAGTGGCCGCACACCAGCGGTCAGGTTTGCTCCAGCGCTCCCTCCCGTCGGCTGTCCCTGGGCTCAGCCGCAGTCACCGCAGCCCAGCCTGCTCCTCCAGCTGGGGACGCGAGGCATGGAAAGGAAGGGCTGCCCTGGAATCAGGAGACGCTCCTTGAGACGTGGATGCAGAGAGCGTGGGAAAGAGGCTAACAACATTCATGTTCATCAGAAGGCAGATAAAACCACTACAATAATAAAATTTCATTATGACAGCTAAGGAAGAAGAAACAAAAATTCATTGTTTACTGTGTCTATAATAAAGTACAAAGGTACCTGCCTTTGCACTACTGGTTGCACAGACAGGTTTCAGCCCTGGGTGAGGACTAGAACTTGCTGGTGCATTTTGTGTTGGTTTCCAGGTGGCAGATCAGCCCCTTGCAGTGTTAACTCAACCTTCTGTGCCACAAGGTACATGCAAAACACCTTTCCCGGGGTCCTTTTCCTTATGGAAATAGAGCAGAGATGGCAAGACTCACTAGTTCACACAGACATAGAGATTTATGGATTTATCAAGAAAAAGGGAGGACATTAGGGTCCTCACAAACAGCCAAGGAATGTGTTTCATCCTCATTAGGCATGGGATACATTGGCATTCATTCTCAGGACAGAAAATCATTAGAAACCTGACTTTTGTTCTTCATAGTGCTTTGGTTTTCACTAGTGCACTCAATTTGCAAATTCGAGAGAATAGCATGGGAAAAGTTTCTATTTTTAACAAAAGAAGGTAAAAACTTCTGAAGTAATGAATTACTCCTGGATAAAAAGATTCATCTTCTTGAAAGAGTTTTGTTGCCTTGTGTACTCCCACACAATACATTTTACATACTTACATTTTGCATGCATATATATACATACAATTCTCCTACAGAGTACAAAAATAAATTGATCCATAATATAGACTTACTCTACATATGCATGTTTTTTATTCACAGACATGTGTGAGAAAGTTTGAGAAAATGAATAACCATACCAGCCTGAGATTAGAGCCAGGAGCTAGAACAGAAATGGATAAAAGCTATGTAAAAATAAAAAAAAAATTAAAGCAGTAAAGCATCCTGTCCTATCTGCTAATTTTTAAAGATTTTCTTTTTCCCTACCATGTTTATTTTTGTTAAGAGAGGTCCATCCATCCCAAGCACCAGAGCAGCTGACCCAGTGGCATAGTTACCTCCTGATGAGTCATCCATGTCCTGAGCTGAATCTCCACACCTCTATCCCAGTAGGAAGTCTTATTTCATAAAGCTCCATCAGGGCGTTCATGGTGATGTCTTAAGTGCCATTAAAAGCTCAGACCACCAAGACAAATATTTATTCCTCAGTTTGACTCATCTCCCCTTTTTTTTTAAGAAATCCATTAGTGACTAAGCATGTTTCATGACCAGCTTTTTAAAATGTCTTTATATGATTTCGCCTCACTTAAAAAAGGTTTTCCTAGTTTTGCCTCAAATGTTCACAAAAAGCAGTGAGTCTAGAGACACGGGTCTAGCTCAAAGTTCCCTTCCATTGTAGCATCCTCAACTTGCTCTGGTGCATTTTTTCCTAGTCTGTTTTTTCTCTTCCTGTTCCAGCAATCAGGGCTTAGAAAGATTAAATTTTTCAGGTGAAAAAGCTCATTTTGAGGCTTTGTCCAATGGCTGCTCCAAACAGCCTGGCAATCCTAGCAGTGAGCAAAAGCCATATCACAGGCAGGGTCTCCAAACTGAGCACGCAAAACACGGGAACTCAATGTGAATGACCTACAGAAGGATCATGAATGACCAATAGATCAGTCATTACTCATTGTGTTATTTGGCAAATTTAGAAAGAGCAGGCATCTAGAAGGATAACTGCAAGCCTGCACAGCCTTTGGATGGAGCTCCTGTGGTTCTTTGAGTATCTTCAGATGAGCTTGTTTCCTTCTCCCTGCTTCTGGTTTCTTATCTGGTCGATGGGACTAGTGATTACCACTGGCTTTTGAAGCCACCTGGAAATCTACTGATGAATAATGATAATAGCACGCTACTATCTTGATGGTTTTTCTCAAACTGCTCCTAAAACACTTCCCCTCGAAATGAACGTGGGCTGTCACTGGTGACCCAGTTCTTACTTCCACACAGTACATCCAACTGCAGCAGAGTGCAGAGGACATAAGTAGCACCATAAGCACCTCTCGGGATTTTTCATCACTGTGACCTCGAACTTCCAATTCTTCTTACAGAAATGCTGAATTCATTGGCATCACTTACTGGGCTGATTTAGTGGGGTGAAAGTCCTTGGGCAAGGAACCTGTGTTCTGCCTGCGGATAAACAACAAGATGTATGTGCTCAGCCCTTTATGGTTCATTGGCTAGCCAGGAATAGCAGTGGTTATGGAGTCCCCATCCTTTTTTATGGCAAGCCTGGGTATGAAGCTTACAGGGCAGCTCTGGGCCTTTCCACAAAAGCCTCAAGATGGACTGAAGGTTGTCCTAAGGAGCCATGGACTGAAATGACCCAAGTTCTACCTCTCTGCCAGGCTGAGTCAGTGGAAAGAGCTCAGCACTGCTGAAGAGATCTTTTATTTGGGGCCAACACGCAGGACTTGATACCATGACCTACCTGTCCTGGGGTGATGTTATGAAGCCGCTTTGTTCCTCGACCATCCACTCAATGCCCAAGGACACTGTGCCCTTAAGATGGACCCAGGGGTGGGTCGGTTGAGGGTTCAACAGCTGGGGCCATACAGCTCAGGGGCTCCAGGGGCTCAGCGGGGCTCAGGAGGGAGTGCGCTGGGAGCGCTGTGCTGGGTTTTTGGGTTTCTTTTGGGTTTCTTTTGTGTTCCGGCTAGCTGTTGGGTTTGGGCGGTTTTTTCTCGTTCTTTTTCCCTTCCCTTGCCTCACTGCCTCCCTTCCCTCCTCGCCGGCCCGGGGAGCCTGCAGGTGGCCCCAGAGGGCCCGTGGAGTAGCCCCAGCTGGTCCAAGCCCAGGTGTCTGTACCCTCTCCAGGAATTTGTTGTATTTTGAGGGGTTTTTTTCCTCCCTGTTCTACTCTGTTTTGTTTGGTGTTAATAAACAGTTTGGTTTTTTTCCACTTTCACTTGCTGTGACCCACTTGTCTTATTGGTGAAGGAAAAGGGGAGGCCCTTCTCCCTTCGGAGGAGACACTCACTCTGGAGCGTTTCCTCCTGAAGTTTTGTCTCCAAAACCGAGACATAAATTTGGCACCCAACTTAAGGGGCATGTGAAAGTGGAAAAAAAAAAAACCAAAAAAAACCCATTTGGTTTGAATCACTTTTGTATTGAGGTACAGCAATAAGACATCACCATGCTGATTGATTTAATAATTCTTCTGTGGAACTTAGCCATAAGTACATGTCCACAGCTGTGGGAAGTCAGGTCCCTGGCTTGCACATTTATAAGTCAGGAATAAGAATCAGGACTGCCATTTTGATATGCCTGGTGTTAGTGATCTCTCGAAGTTTGACAGAAGTAATGGAAACCATTGAGAATGTGTATGTTATGTTGTTTTTCCTTTCTGGCCTTGGTAGTTTTCTTTTGGAATGTGTTAACAATTACACCCAGTTTGTTAGGGGAAAAGCAGGGCATGATAATTCCCAGCCCTTCATCTCCTTCTTCCCCTTCAGATCTGGCACGTCACCTTTTGAAAGTGTCCAATTTCCCCTGGAAGTCAAAGATACCACCTTCTTTTTATGTTATCTAGCAGGGTTCCTCTATGTAGTCTCCAGCTTGTCTAAAATAAGGGCTGAGATTTCCAGAGGAGTTGCACAGACATCCTGCCCCAATTGTGGAAAATCCTAAGTGGTGTGGGGTATGGGAGGACATAGGCCAGACCCTGAAGCTGTTTTCTGACCCAGTAGCCTGGAACTTTCCCCCTGAACAAATTCAGAATCCAGCTGAGGTGGGGAAGCATCTGAAGGAAAACTGCAATAACAATGCTGATGAAAAGAAAAAGCTCATTGCCATGTGCTGGGTCCTGGTTAATGCTTACTGCACGCTGCTAGATACTGTAGGGCAGCAGATACAGCCAGAGGGGCAGGAGAATAAGTCAGCAGACACCCCAATCACTAGGAGCCTAAACCAATAACAATTGCCCCTGTCCAGAGAAAGAAACACAAAGCCAAATCCATTCGCCCAGTGGATGATGAAGGGCAGCCAGGACCTTCAAAGCCAGCAGAGGAATCTGAACTTGAAATCATTACTGTCCATAGAGAGCCTTCGTACCCTGAGGAAGGATTACACCCAACGGCCTGATGAAACTATATTAAGTTGGATGGTCCGAATCTGGGATGCTGCAGGCAATGGTACAGTTCTGGATGGCACTGAAGCAAGGCATTTGGGATCCCTGTCACGTTATCTAAGTATCGACCAAGGGGGCCTGAAGCTCTCAGTCTCTGGACACAGCTCTTAAGAAGTGTGAAGGAAAGATACGTGTGCCGGGAAGATCTCCAGCTGCAGCTAAACCCCTGGAAAACCATGGAACAGGGGATTCAATGCCAGAGAAAACTGGCAGTGATAGAGATCATATTCTCAGATGACCAAGCAATTAGGAGCCCTGACATGGTAAAATGCACACCGGTGATGTGGCTGAAACTCGCACAACATGTGCCACCAGAATACACCCCTGCTTTAGCAATGATGACACGGAATGAGGGGGATGAGACAGTGAGTTCTACGGTGAGGAGGCTCCAGGCGTATGCAGACGCTGTGCATGGCCCAACACAAGCAAGAATCGCAGCTGTGGAAAAGAGTCTGTCAGAGACCATACGGAAAATGGAAGATAGAATGGACAAGACTCATCAGAAACTCAAGAAGGAGCTGAAAGAGGGCCTTCTCCAAATCACATCAGTGCAGATTGGAAGCCCTGTTACTAGAAGCAGACGTCCCACGACTAGGGAGAGAGGGTACACCCCAAGAGCTGAACTATGGTTCCTCCCGTGTGACAGTGAGGAAGACATGAGGAGGTGGGATGGAAAACCAACTTCTGTCCTGGCCGCACGGGTGAGTGAATTGAAGAATGGTAATGCTGAGAGAGGGAGTTCCACCAGAAGGGAAGCAGCTCAAGTTTCAAATGATAACCAGAACTAGATGGGCCCTGCCTCTAGCCAGGGAGAGGCCAGGGAAAATCGCATCTTTTGGACAGTGTGGGTTCGATGGCCTGGCACATCAGAGCCACAGAAGTATGAAGCCTTGGTTGACCTGGGCACGCAGTGCACCTGGATTCCATCGAGACACATGGGGGCAGAACCAGTTTCTATTTCTGGAGTGACAGGGGGATAGCAGCAGTTGACATTGCTTGAAGCCAATGTGAGCCTGACTGGAAAAGAGTAGAAGAAACATCCTATTGTGACCGGCCCAGGGGCCCCGTGTATTCTGGGCATAGAGTTCCTCTGGAGCGGGTATTTCAAAGACCTGAAGGAACTCAGGTGGGCCTTTGGAACAGCTGCTGTGGAGGCAGAGGGCATTAGGCAACTGAACACCTTGCCTGGGCTGACCAAAAATCCTTCTGCAGTTGGGCTCCTGAAGGTAGAAGAGCACTGAGTGTCAATTGCCACCTCGGCAGTATCGGACAAATCGAGATGCTGTGATCCCCATCCACAAGATGATCCGTGAGCTGGAGAGCCAAGGGGTGGTCAGCAAGACCCACTCACCCTTCAACAGCCCCATCTGGCCTGTGTGCAAGTCTGACAGGGAATGGAGATTGACTGTGGACTATTGTGCCTTGAATGAAGTGACTCCACCGCTGAGCGCTGCCGTGCCAGACATGTTGGAGCTCCAGTACAAGCTGGAGTCCAAAGCAGCAAAGTGGTACGGCAGTATTGACATTGCCAACGCAATTTTCTCCATTCCTCTGGCAGCGGAGTGCAGGCCTCAGTTTGCCTTCACCTGGAGGGGTGTGCAGTACACCTGGAACTGATTGCCCCAGGGGTGGAAGCACATTCCCACCATCTGTCATGGACTGATCCAGGCTGCACTAGAAAAGGGTGAGGCTCCAGAACATCTGCAGTACATTGATGACATCATTGTGTGGGGGAACACAGCATCGGAGGTATTTGGGAAAGGAAAGAAGATCATCCAGATTCTCCTGGAAGCCGGCTTTGCCATCAAGAAGAACAAAGTCAAGGGACCTCCCCAAAAGATCCAATTCCTAGCTGTATATATATGAATATAAATATGAATTAAATGTGTGTGTTTAAAGTTGAAATACATTAATTTGGGCATTGAGCAGATGGTATGGAATAAGGGGTGGAATGTCCTGGGGTGATGTTATGAAGCCGCTTTGTTCCTTGACCATCCACTCAATGCCCAAGGACACTGTGCCCTTAAGATGGATCCAAGGGTGGGTCGGTTGAGGGTTCAACAGCTGGGGCCATACAGCTCAGGGGCTCCAGGGGCTCGGGAGGGAGTGCGCTGGGAGCGCTGTGCCGGTTTTTTGGGTTTCTTTTGTGTTCCAGCTAGCTGGAAAAAGGTTCTGTTGTTTTTTTGGGGTTTTTTTCTCGTTCTTTTTCCCTTCCCTTGCCTCATTGCCTCCCTTCCCTCCTCGCCGGTCCGGGGAGCCTGCAGGTGGCCCCAGAGGGCCCGTGGAGTAGCCCCGGCTGGTCCGAGCCCAGGTGTCTGTTCCCTCTCTGGGAATTTGCTGTATTTTGAGGGGTTTTTTTCCTCCCTGTTCTACTCTGTTTTGTTTGGTGTTAATAAACTGTTTGGTTTTTTTCCACTTTCACTTGCTGTGACCCACTTGTCTTATTGGTGAAGGAAAAGGGGAGGCCCTTCTCCCTTCGGAGGAAACACTCACTCTGGAGTATTTCCTCCTGAAGTTTTGTCTCCAAAACCAAGACACCTACCTTAGAAAAAGATGGTACCCACTGTGGTACCAAAAGGTCACCTATGTGACCAAGACCATCTGAACAGAACTACAAGCTTTCATTAAGCATATGCAAAAGCATCTCTGCATTGCATCCACAAGATAATTCACTCAGATTCTTCAGTCCGCCTTGCAGCCCAGACATGTCTACAGAAACAATGTGCAACTTCTCAGCTGTCTGCTCCCCCTTCTAAATATAAAGCACCACCTTAGTCATCTTTCCCTCAGGCTTTCTGACTAGCGAAGGGGAAGGGAAAAATTTCACCAGAAACTAAGGGGAAAAACACGTGTGAAGTATAGGCGGGTTAGTCCAGCAATCACTTTCTCAAAACAGCCTATATCACATTTTCAGAGCCAAGAGTAAGGATTACTAGGTAAAACAAAGACTTATTGAGACAGCCTCAGTCACGAGAGCTGAAAACAGACACTAAGAAAATACAGCCCAAGATATTTTACTCTTCTCCAGCAAGACTGAAATAGATGCCTGAAGAAGAAACCAGCCTCTAAATTCCACTATTACAAAAGAGACCACCTCAGGTGTGGTCTTCTGCACTAAAGAGGTTCCCAACTTCATTAGTATCTTGAGATTTTTTGCTATCAGCAATCAGATCTAAAGAAATCTTGCAAGACTAGACACTGGTCCACTAGCCAACAATAGTCAGGAAATTTTGCCAGGAAAAGAGCTGACCATAGGGGTTTTGTGTACAGATGAGCATTCCCTCCCAAGCCATCAGTATCTCAGGCCAAGAATAACACCAAACACGAAAAGTAATAGATAACAATAGAAGGATTTGAATCTGTTGAAATAGCAGGTCAATTTTTGGCAGATACTTAATTGCAGGAATCTGTCCTTCATCTTTACATGTTCACTGCACTTCAACCATCCTCAGCCCTTCCCTTACACAGGAGAGCACATATATTTTTAAAAGAAAGGCAACCAGACAAGCAAACTGTCAGGTAAGAAGAACAAGCAGTTCACGTCATATCTTCGCAGTCAGTTCTACCACACCCAACCTCTCTAAGAGCCTACTTCCTGGCTATGTTTTTGTTTTCTGACAAAAATATAAAATGAGCAACAAATGTGGGAAATGCACATTTTCCATCTCCAGAAGCAGAACACATTTCTTGTAAATCATGGATTGCCACCTTCCACAACTCCAGCCAAATGAGTAGCCCACAAAAATCAAAAAGCAACCCTTTACTGAGGTTTGGCTTACTTAGACAAACAAATCAGAAAGATCCTGGGAACAAAGCACCAATGTGTCTTAATACTCCTACTCAGACCCAAGCCAGAGTCTCTTCTGTCTCTACTGCAACCAGAGAAATAAATGGTGAGCCTACATCCACATCAATAAAATCTATTCAGCACTTCCCGAGAACCGTAAGTTATCAGGGAAACACTATTAGCCTGCTAAATATCTAGTGTCACTTGGCCTTCAGTAAAAAGGAATTGCTTCTAACAGGTAGTTAAATTGGGTCAGATATGCCAGACCTTTCCAAGATCATAGGAGAGAAAAATAAGTCAGTTAGAGCAGGGGTGCTTTCTTGTGAAATTACCTACTGAACTCTCCAGACAATGGAATTACACTCCAGGCAGATGAAGTTAGCTTCAAACATTTCAGCCTCCCCCTATTCTGACTTGGAGTGCCCCTTCCAGAAGGGCACAAGTGCCACAGAAAGCACCACACTGCTTGCTGAATGTCTCTCACCTACTTCGTGCTCAAGCACTGGCTGAGCATGTGCCAGTGCTCTGCCAACCTTACAAGCCCAAGGTACTTAATCCCTGTGTGAGACGACTCAGTCAATGGCACCCAGAAAGGAGTGCCAGGCAGTCAGATAAGGCTGATCTGAAGGGCCAGAATATCTCATCAGCAGCTCTTTTTCTTGTGTAATCATCTCTTATAAAGAAAACGAAAATTAAATGGAAACAGTACTATCGGGCTCCTTGTACAAATAAAAAATATATACTCAATGCAGGGTCACTTCCAGTGAGAGGTGCAGATGACAGCATCTTCAACACAATCTAGACACAATCAGCTGCTCACATAAAGAGGCACCATTTTATCTTTGCATATCCTAATGAGAAATTCAATTCCATTTCCTCTTGCTTGGTACCTTCATTAGCTTCCAGCTCTCATGCTGGAAGGGAGAGTGAGTTCACCCCCACTCAGGTTCTCTGGCCTGTCATGGCTCTGCAGGACTGTCCTAGTCTACTCTGCTGTTCCCTGCAAGGAAGCTCCTCCACTCCTCTGGGCTTCTTCCAATCCCCACACTTTCACCCTCACCACAAGCAGCAGTAAGGCAGGGTGGACAGCAGGTTCATACAGTAACACAGAAGCCCTTTTGGTTTTCTTCCTTTTCCTACAGACCCTAATGCTACATCCACTTTTATCTCAACTGTTGCCATCACTCCTGCTCCACGCTCAGCTGGGACAGGCCGTGATGACAGCTCTTCCCCCTGAAGGGTCACCACCAGGTCAGAACCATCTTACCACCACCTGTGAAGCGAGGACAGCCCATCCCCATGCGTATGGCCCTATTTCCTAACACAGACTGCCACCTGCACTAGGGTGACACTTGTGCCTGAGCTGTCAGAACTGAGGACCAAAGCAAGCAAGCCATGGGAAGAACAAAGCATTGTCAGAACTGCTATCATTCTTTCGAGTATGCAGGGACAAGTGTTCAGCTTCCAACCTGGTGACTATTAACCCGATTTGGGGCACACCTACTAAACTCACAGGCAAAACAACTCAACAGTGCATGACCCAGAACATCAGCATCAAACAAGAGAAAGCATAAACAGCTGGATGGCAAGACTTCATTTCATCTTAGCAAATGGCTTTTCAGCCTCATAGTATCACCATGCTAAATCAGTTTTACCTTAAGCTTGACTTCTTCGCCATTTTTGTATCACACACAGTAACCACAAAATTCAATTAGCATGTTTATTCAAACACGAGTTACACATAACCCTTCAAGAAATACACTGCAACTAAGCCTTCGCATATCAGATCTTTTCATTTAGCTTGTCTACAAGACATACTTTGCCAAAACAGCACAATCAGACTAATTAAATGGTTACATCAGAGAACTGCATGTGATGAAAAAACAGTTTAAGAGCAAAGACCATACAGAGAACATATTACTGGATTACAGCCCAGCATGGATCATTCAGAAAGTGATAGGAGGAAGTTTTTTCCAACAGAACACAAGTATACAGCATCATTAGTATACATTTTCCATTAATAATTATTAAAAAATAGAAAAACTGTTAACTTCAAATATTACTTTGCTAGCCACTATACCTATAAGGTAAAACCATAAATGGACTAACTCTGCTTAGAAGGTGGAAAACATTAAGTCTCTAGAATTAACTAGAGCCCCATTCAGCAAGCTATTTATGCATGTGCTTAAGCCCCACCAACACCAGTAAGGCTTACACATGTTGAAGCATTATAATTAACATTAAGAGATTTCAGCATGCATCAACAGTGAAGTACATGCCAAACACTTGCACTGAATCAGGATCATATCCCTTAAAGTACAAGTTACATACATACTATAGAAATCATCATCCTTCTCTCTCAATCTATTATTCTATCAAGAGAAAAACCCCTGCTGGGTATGAGAAAAACTGACAGAGTCCCCTGAAGAAGCATGGCTTTTCATGTTTTATTAACAACTCCAAAAGCATGCACAAATCAGTGCCAGGGACAATCTATCTTAATTCTACTTTCCATCTTCAGTCTTTCAGAAGAACAGAATTTACCCGATTTGCACCAGTATATCTGTATGCAAGCTCAAGACCAAGGAACTTGCTTCTTCAGATCCTTCCCCAAGTGATCAATAGATTCTTTGAACTATACATCTGTACAATAACGTCAGTGACTATATACAATCCTGCACAAGATACTGAAACAAAGCCACAAAGTTACATAAATAAATGTTCATCTTCAAAAATATTTAATTTCTCTTGCACTTAAGTGTTACTAAAAACACAACAACAATCCCTGCAATTTTGACCTGTATCACCACTCTCTAAAATTAAAAAAAAAAAAATTCCCGTAGAATTGTCCTTGTCTAGAAGTTATCTGTATGGTTGTTTAAATGAAATCAGTCTCGTCGTAGCTATGAAATACAGGTAGCCAGGAAGATGTTCCACATGCTTGGGAATGAAGCATTCCCTTTTGGTTGGACGAATTTGATTGTTGGGTTTGGGGCTTTTTTTTTACTCTTACGTAACCCACTATATAATAGTGAACAAAATACTTTTGTTTCATAGAAACAACTAACATTTGCCCACACCAAGCAAATGGTCTATTTACAGATTCATTAGGACTGCCTGACTGACAGTGAGTGTAAGTTGCTGAACTCCAAGAAACATGGAGCCTAAAACGGCGACACTCTCTGCTGAATCGCCTTCCCTTTGAGGATACGTCTTATCTGGAGAAAAGAAAAAGACAAAAACATGACATTCATCATCTTGAAATGAGTCACAATCTGAAAAAAACCCACCCTAGACCCAGTTTTGCATTCATTTATCCAAGCCTAGGTCCTGCATTCAGTTACACCAGAACTGATCCCACTTTACAGCATTTGAACCAATGAAAGGCAACAGTCAGCAACTCAGCTGTGCTTGTTACTAGTCTTAGGTCAAGAGCTACTTTTTTTCATCAAGTATTTGTATAGCCCCTAGGAAAAAGGGATTTTCTTCATCTGTTACTCAGGCCTAAGAACTGTCATTACTAACTATGACAAGAGCAATAAAAGCATGAACTCAGACCATACTGAGATGAGCAAGAGAATAAGAAGGAGTACTGCCTCCATTACATTGCAAGGTTACAAAGACAAAGCCTATCCCAACAGCAAAAAGCTTTTGAGATGGAAAAAATAAAAGCTGCACGTGAAACCTAAAATTTCAGGTCTGTATATTCTGCCTGATCTTGATACTGCAGCTGAAGATCTATAAAATAAAATGGCATTTGCTAAATCTTTTCCTTGAAAGCTGCAACTCAAAACCCAAAACAAACTTTTGGAGTGGAATACAGCTTTTGTGCGGATAGAGACAGATGGAAGGAGAGGGTTGGTAGGAATTTTTTTACCTGTTCCCCTACAAGGCCGTCAGGAACCAGATGAACTGGCTGCTCATTCTCCAAGTTCCTGGCACTCGGATCTGCTCCCTTGCGCATGAGCAGGCGCACAGCATCCAGCTGGCTCACGCGGTACTGCAGGCTGGCAGCCACATGCAGGGCTGTGTTGCCATTGTAAGCCTGGGGATGACAAGGCAACTCCATGAAGGAAAAGTGGGGGCATGAGCCTCTCTTTCTCTGTCTGCATTATGAAAAAATCACCATACCTTTACATTAACAAAAGAGAGACAGTTGGGCAGCTCCAAAAAGAGACGAATGAGCTCCAGGTTTGCTTCTTCTGCTGCCAAATGTAAAGCGGAGCGACCACTTTTGCGATCCTATCAAAAAAGAAACTGTTTAGTCTTCCCTGCAGGTGCTTCACCTATCCAGGGGGAAGATGCAGACAAATAAAAACAGAAAGCAAAGTAACTCCAGAGTGTTGAGCAAACATACTTGCACTACAATTCATCAAAAGTGAATCTGAATATATATATGTTAATATCAACATCTAATGAACAATGGAATCTGATCTCATCTGCAGGTAAGCTTACATAATGTAATATTTGATATTTTGGCTAAGTAATGGTCTGGCACGGCACAGACCTGAACTGCACAGGTAAGCAGTTTTTAATTAAAATCTGCAGTTCAAGAACAAGGTGTCATCAGCACCCTATTACTATGGGTACCTAAGAGTGCTCCAAACATATTCTTACTTTTACTATGCTACTCACTGCAGCCAGCGTAGCATCATTCTGAGTCTAGAAATTAGACTGTCACCTCCCTCTTTCCCCAGGGCTCATTTGCATTGATAATACCTTGCTCTGAATAAATGCAACATTCTCATCCCATCTGGGTAAATTAAGCTGTAGGGAAGCTTTCAAATTAGTCTACTTCCTGTGTAACAAAGCTGAAATGCAGCATGGGAGAAGGGGACATTCTGCTTCCATTCAGAATGTGTCCACAGACATATTCTCTCTGGATCTGGCACTTCAGACTACAGCATTTTACTTACTTTCGCTTCAACAGAGGCTCCCATTTGTATCAGGATCTTGATGGTTTCTACCAGGCTCTTGTTTCTCAGCAGAAGCTCCTGGACCTCAGGGGAGTGTGGTGGCTGACAGTTCTGCAGTTCATGCAGCACAGCATTATGGGCCAGAACCGCACAGTGCAGCGCTGTCAAACCTGAACATCAAAAAAAATAAAAATCATCATGAATGAACAAATGCAGTATAGAGGTGTTGACTGGCTGCTTGTTTCAGATTGGATAAAGGAGCTCCTACCCCCATTAAGCCTAGGAATGGTTATGTATTTGTAGGTGACAGTGACTGCTCCCAAGCAGCTTGAGATTTGGACTGTCCATCACCAAAAGAGTGAAGTAGCAGCCTACTGTGAGCTCTCAGCCAGCAGAAAATTAAAGAATAAATTTCTAATATTTTTTTTTACAAAATATACATTAGAAAGAGCTGTTTTATGGAAAAGAGGTCCAAATACAACAGCTCTCTACTGCCAGATTCTGGCTTCTGTATGCACTGACACAACACTGGCATGCCAAAGTTTTAAACAGTGGCCAGTTACAACCTACACTCTCCTTGCCAAACAAAGCAATCACAGGTAAGAGGAAAGAGGTCCTGACAGACACAGACTAACCATGTTTTCATCTGACAGATATGTCAATTGTACCTGTAAATTTCCATCTGACAAAGAAATATTGTATTTTGTTGCACTCCCATCAGTAGCTATAAAACATTGTACTTTCCTGTAACTCTGTAAATTATAAACTCTTAACTACTCACCATCATAGTTTGTTGCCTCAAGGTCCACATACTGATTGCTTCCCATGGCTCCCTTTTGGATTGCCTGCAAAAGTAGGAGCAGGTACACATTTAGGTCTTATCCAAACCACATACTGCTTCAAATTTGTTTACTGTCTTAGTGCAGTAACTGCAATAAAGCTGCAATAAATAACAGCATCCCTGGAAGTGTTCAAGGCCAGGCTGAATGGGCCTCTGAGCAACCTGGTCTAGTGAAAGGTGTCCCTGAACACAGCAGGGGGGTTGGAACTAGAAAATCTTTGAAGTCCTTTCCAACCCAAACCATTCGATGATCCTGTGATTAAGAGGATACTTACTGTTTTGGTTTGGTAAACTAGAGGATTCCCCCAAAATAACTCAAAAATGTTGATGAGAACCTTTATGAGAAATTCAGTCCCACTTTAAGCTGTATCTGTAGAGCCCTGAGATAGACTCACAAGGCTACCCAGAGAGATGAAGAAAGGAGTGGTGTTTCCAGAGTTTCCCAACACAGCTAATACCAAGGCTGAGAGTCAACGGCCGGGGCAGAGCTGTGCCTGCCTGGCTCTTACCTGGAGGACCTGGGCATGCCCCTTCTCAGCACAGACATGCAGCGGTGTTCTACCCCAGCAGTCTGTGGTGTTCACTTGAGCCCCCAAGCTAACCAAGTCCTGCACAATGAGATGCTGATTGGCAGCCACAGCAACCTGGAAAGCACTCTGCAAACATCAAGAAGAAAATTTAAGCTATTAGTCATCTGATCTCTAACAGGAAAGAGCAACTAAAACAAATAAAAACCCCAGCTACCTGGTATTATTTAAGCAGTGATTATGAATACTAGGAAGCCAGGACAAATGAAGCAGAGCACATAGTTTTACCAGCTCAAGGTGATCCCAAGAAGTATTAATAGCTCAAGGTTAATATTAGTATGCAGGCTAAATCTTGGGGTTAATATTAAATAAGCCTTTCACCACATCTTTCTCAAGGTTCAGACATGCAGAGGCACTCAGGTGCACAAAGCAGGCGCAAAGATTTGTTTCAGAATGTCACCTGGCCATTGTGCTCCTTAATATCCAGCATGTGCAGAGCAGCCATCTTCCTCGCAAGAACATAGGAGAGTGCTCGACGGCCCTGGGCGACAGCGATGTGGAGGAAGCTGCAGGAAAGACGGGCAACAGAGTTACACCACCAGACATCAACCAGGGCTCAAGACAGCAGAGAACCAAATGTGTGGAAGGGGTGTTACACTGCCAGCCTCAGACCTCCTCTGTATAACTAAGTCAGGAACATGGGTACTTTCTTACCAAGGCAATTTAAAGCATCTAAATCAGAATGCTTTCCTCCCCATTTAACCAAGTCTAACTATTAGCGCCTGAAATTAAACAATTCATCTACTCAAGTGAGCTGCAGCTCTGCATTGCAGCCATCAGCAATACCACACCTTTCACCTGATCAGCCAAACCAATGCACTTTTGACACAAACAGTGCTATTGAACTGCTTCACTATAACCCACGGTCTGCCAAAACCCAAACAGAAACATTCCCCAACTTCCCACATAAGAAACACCAAGATAAACGGCACTCACGTGTCTCCATCAGCGTCTTTTGCAAGGAACTGGTCTTGAGAGATGTTAGCCAGTTTGTTCTCCTCCTGCTCCACTTGCCATTGAAAAAACGACTTGCCCAGCTGCGTTGTGCTTCTGGCAACGTTTTGGTCAGGTAGAGAGACATTCAGAGCAGCCAAAGAGACACTGCGCTCCAGACTGCCACAGAGGCTGCTGGAAAGCAAGCTGAAGTTGGGGGCATGAGGGGCAACCTCGGCCTGTGGGTGGGCACTGCTCAGCGGCTGGAGGGGACTGGAGATGCCATCCGAGCCTTCTGAGTCATTCAAGAGGGAAGAGAAGCTCTGCGACGGGCAGTACTGCAGCTCATGGCTCTCAAAGGTGTTCTGCTGGTAGACAGGAGACTGGTCACTGGCAACAAATGGCCTGTAGTCCAGGGAGGCATCTGAAGGATAACTCTGTGACAAATCTTGGTTCTGGGATGCAGAGAACTGGTAATGCTGTGGTGGATCAAGCATATGCTGACTGGTGTGGTCTTGGAATACTTGGTACTTCTGGGATGGGGAGAAAGCCTGTGTTCCTGGGCTGTCCTGGTACTGCTCAGCAGGCGAGCCGTGGCTGGTGACAGAGGGCAACCAGCTCACCTGCACCGTGTTCAGGGAAATGGGGCTCGACTCGTTCTTGATGTTTATAATGTTCTGAAGCAGATCAGAACTGCTGTCGTGCTTTGGGTCAGTTTTATGTGTCTCCTCCATGCTGTCCATAGAAGTTGGTGTCTGGGGTGGGGTCTGACAGGAAAAAATAAAAAAAGACAAATCAAAACAAGCCCCAGAAAGTTTAGAGGTATAGCTATATCTGGCAGTTTCTGATCATACAAAGCTAACTGCAAAATAAAGGCATGGAAAAAATTACAACAAACTTACCAGGAGATGTGGGTGAAGATTGGCCTGGCGCTTGAAAGAAGGTCCATCAGAGAGGAGTTCAGGAGCCTTTCTTTTGCCACTGTGGCCTAGTATGCTCTTGAGTTCTGCTGGAAAGAAAATAAGTTTAGAATCCATTTGGAGGGTAGTCTTATAATTGATTTAAAGTGTTACTACAGGGTATGGATTAAAAAATGGTCTACCTGTGTATGGTTCGTAGTTCACCAATCCTCCTTGTGCCTGTTAAGAAAAATCCAAATTATTCTGTTATTATAATGTTATTTCTGGGGGAAAACAAACAAAAATAAATAAATAAACAAACACCAAAAACAATCCACCAAAAAAAACCAAGCAAGCAGCCGTGACTTCCTTTTGTAAACACAGAATATACCTTAGAATAATTCTAGTATGTGGTTGTCTAACCCTAACTTAATTGCTTTTAATTAAGGTTAGAAAATGGAAATACTTTAATGAAACTTAAATAAAACCCACTATTTTTCTTTAGGCTTTTCAAGCTATTTGTTATAATACCACAAAACTCAAGAAAATCTAGGGAAATACACTACTCCTTCCAGAGACCTGAGGATTTTTTTTTCTTTAAACATAAATAACCCAGCCAATTTTAGACTTCTTCAGTGCCGTGAACTTTTATATGCAAAAATCTTCCCTTGACAACACTTATCTAGGAAGCTTTCAAACACAGACTCAGAAAAACGAATCTAATGAAATCAAAAATACCCTTTAATCTTCTCAGAATTTCCTGTCCTTTTTCATCTTTTCAGACTGAAAGGGCCTACCTTTACACTGTGTGCTTTGCACAGAGAGGCGCAATAGCATGACAAACAAATCTGAGAAGAATCCCTAACCCTTCCAATGAATGATCTCATTCCAGTCAACACAGAATTTCTGTGGTTTCGCAACACAAATGTATCCTTATCCAGACTCCCTTTAGAAAATAAAGCTTAGTAAGAACACTTTTAAGGGCCTCCTTCTTCCACGGTAAACCTTTCTGATTTCTTCCCAGCTGTATTCTTCCATTATGTATTGAAAAGGAAAAACACTGACTCCATCCACAGCAGATAAAGTAGAAGCTCATTTCTAACGTTACCACAAAGTGCTCTCTTGCCAGCTTCGGTAACCACTAAAATCAAATCTGTCAGTGCAAAAAGCTGCCGGTTACCTTGCTTTCCTCGGTGGCAGGACCCGAGGACATCTGTTTGCTGCTCCTGAAGTGCAGCAGGAGCTCCTTCACAGAGTTCTTCACACGGACCCCCTGGAAAGGTCCTCGGTGCTGCTTTCCGCCCCCCATGTGTTGTTCAACTGTGGAGACATGAAAACAAAACCCGAACTTAAGCCACCGATTTCGTCCTCGTTTAACAAATAACAAAGGAAAAACAAACCCGGAACTCTTGTGGAAAGGCACCTAAATCCTGGTTTAGCAGAGAGGAGCCAGGGAGCTGCCCTCCGTACCACTTCGCCATCCCAAGGGCGTGCGGCTCCTCCGCTGCCCCGGGGACCGCCCTGCCGCTCCCGCTCCAAGGATGGAAACACCCTGGCACCGCGCACGAAGCGCCGGCCACACGCGTCCGCTTTGCGCCGCTTCGGCTGCTTTCACCCCTAAAGGATCAGCGGCCGGCTTCGCCTCCCGACGGGACGGAGCGGGACCCGCGGCTCCGCGCTCTCCCCGCCACCCCCCGGGGCCGGGGTCGCCGCGGGGACGCGCCGTACCTTGCAGCGCGGGGCGGGGGCCGCCCCGGGGGTCCCTCCGGCCGCCGCCGCGGCTGCTCACCGAGAGGTCCGAGTCGGATCCCGGCGAGCCCGGGGCGGAGGAGTGCGCCGGCGAGCAGCTGCCCTCGCTGGAGTGGGGCGAGGCCCCGTAGAAGTAGGCGAGGTTGATGGGGCTGCTGAGGGCGCCGCCGTCGCCGCCATCGGGCGCCACGTCCCGGCTGCTCTCCACGATCATGGCGGTCCGGCGGGGCGGGCGGCGGCGGGGGGCGGCGGGCGGCGGAGCGGGCGCGGGCACGGCCAGGGCTGGGCGGGCGGCGCGGCGGCTCTGGGGGCGCGGGGCCGCGGCCGCGCTTATACAGGGTCCGCCCCCGAGGGCGGCGCCGCGCCGGGCGGGGCCGCGCTTCCCGTAAGGGCGGCGGGAGGAGACTGGCCGTGAGGGCTCGCTGCCTCTGCCCGGGAGGTCCCGGGCGGGGGTCATGGGTGCCGCCTCGTGCCTTGTCCTCCAAGCTTGCTGCTGCGGGCTTCACAGAATAACAGAATGTCCTGAATTGGAAAGGCCCCATCAGGACCATCGAATCCAGCTCCTGGCCCTGCCCAGAATACCCCAAGAATCACACATGAGCCTGAGATTGTTGTCCTAATGCAGCCTTGGCAGCCCTCGCTCACAACGTATGCAGCCACTAATTGTCACCCTCTTACGGAGCTGCAGAGGTGGGAATGACCAGCACCTCCCTCAGCTTCCCACCACTGCTGATGCCACTTTACATCCCCATGGGGAGATATCCCTCACCCTTTGCCCCAGTCCTGCCGGTCCTCAGCTCCAGGACGCAGACATGGAAGAACTTTTTGTTCATGTGCATCGTGTGAGCAGCATCCAGTGAAAAGGGGAACGTGAGCAGTTACTCACAGTAGAGATGAGTCATCTGTGCTCCTCTTACCGGAGCGTGGAGTAGGCAGGGGCAGACAAGGAGTGATTTTGGATGTAGGTTGCACCATACTGCGGTGGCAGAGCCTCGCGGTTGAGGCCAGCGGGGAGAAGTGGGTAAGCCACACGATGCCAAAACGAAAGGTGGGCGAAACCATGTGCCTGTGATTACTGTTAACATCACCGAGTTATTGCCAGTGTTCGCAGGGCGACTTCTCAGGTTTCTACTTTTCAAACAAATATTTCTGCTTTCCTATTTCCACTGAGGTCACCATCTTCTAAAATACAAGTGAGCAATTTTGCCCATGAGGTTGAGATGAGGATGTTTTCAGCACTGTGGCTGCTCCAAAAAATATGTAGTAAAACACCACGGTATTTCTAAAGTATATTATGCAAATTGGAGGTCTATAATTTTTATGTTTTAATTGTATTGAAAAACATGGGACAGGTGCAATATGAAATTATATTAATCAGCCCATGAGGAGGCAGGAGGGAATTGCTATATATTATTCAAATATTTCTGCCACCATCAAGTGAAGGAAGGGTTTCGCTGAGAATTACCTAGGCACTATTCCACTCTAAAGACTGTTGTTTTACACCATAGTTTGAATCGATGCAGCCAGACTGAAATTTGCAAGTGGAACCCATAAAACAAAATCAGATGCCAAGTAGTGCCAGAAATACCCAAATAAATGTAAAAATTCACTTGCTCCCTGAGCAGAAACTCTCTCCCAAGCACACCTTCTCCCTCATTTAACAAAGCACTTTACACAAGTGAGGATTTATGAAATCAAGCCATATGTTTTAAACACACAATGAGATGGTTCTTTGTTCCTCAAGCCTTAGACCTCAGTTGTCATACCTTAATCTTAGGCAGATACTTTTCAGTATTTTCTCATTGAAAAGCCCTTGATGCTCAGAGATCCTGGAGCCCACAAATGCTCTTTGCACATTCAGTGGCTGTGGGGAGGACCCACAATTCTGCTTTCCAAAGCAGATCCAACCAATGGACCTTTGCGTTCTCATCCCTGCCAGGCAGCCCAGAAAGCCACTTGTTTTAATCTCACTGGAGGGTCTACAACTACTGCAAAATGCATCTTGTCTTTCAACAGGCAGATGGTAATGCCAATCTGAGAAGTCGATAATCCAGAAAATTAGATTTGTCATCACAGTTGCCAGCCATTCCCTTTAAAGTGTTGAGAGTAAAAGAGATTTCAAACCAAAAGTGGATTTCTCTCAGCGTAGTTAGTTCTTCTGTATCATAGAAAGTCCCTAAACCACATGCAGGCAGGGACAGGCAGCACCTTTATCCTTGCTATTCAATAACAACTTTGGAATGGATTTAATTGGAGATTAGTCTCTACATATGAATAAAAACTATTCTGTAAAACCATTTAATGAGTTTGTGTTTGGTTTTTTTTTTCCTAAAGAGGGCGGGGAATTTCTTTTTCTCTTCTATTCCAAAGTCTCTACTCTCCTGAAGGGTGAACTGGTGACTTGCTCTCCTTTTACCAAGCAAAATCCACTTCAGGCAACACTCTGATACCTCAGCTCGTACTTGTCTCATCAGTGACATCTTATTTATCAGGTCTCCTGGCATAAATCTACTCCCAGTCAAAGCAGATTAAGGCAAGTCTAATTCCACCGAGCTCCATAACAAAAGGCTCTTTCAAAAATACACACACACCCATTGATTGCACAAGATGAGCTGGCTCCCAGCAGCCTTGTGTTCTCAAAGTGCTTCTATGCGAGTTACTGGTAAATTATTGCTACATGCACAAACTGTAATTATTAATGCTGCAGACCTTGAACATTAATGGGTTTTGGGTTTTGGCCCAAACACTACGTAACATCTGTGGTGACCAAAACCCTGTGAGGCATCTTCAACCAAAGTAAGTTCCTCTGGGGCAGGGTGGTGACCAAAAAAAAAAGCACTTGTCACCTCTGCTCCTTGGGAAGGCTTCCAGCTGCTTTCAGCCTTCTTTGGCTGAGCTTTAATTCAGTGTAATCCACCAGCCTCAGAGCTGGAAAAGGCTGCGAGGTAAGCACAAGGCAGCCACCTCAGCTCCCTGAGTGCCGTCTTCCCATGTTTTTATTGCACCACCTCCCTACTGGGATGTATCAATAATGCCAGCTAGTGGCCATTAGCAGCAGCATTTGTCCTGAAACCCCTCTTCTATACACCTGCAAAAGGTGAGATAGGCTTAACTTGGTATCTCAAATAACAACAAAAAAGAAACAGAATGCACTTGTTTCTGAAATCTCTGCTTCTTCCTTCCCTTCAGAACACAGCCCAGACAAGTATCATAGCATTAAAAGCAATCAGTCTTGGTTTAGGTTAATCCAGTATACTTGATTAATGAAATAGCTTTTGAGAGTGTGACTTGTGCATACCCATGGGCTACTTCAATGGGATCTGAAAAAAATTCATTTAAGAACAAAAACAAAATCCAGTTGTCTTGAAGCTTGTGCTTGCTGAGTAGGGGTCTCATCACTGAAATCAAAGAGGTGGAATACCAACACCTTAGACTTTTACCACCAGCTACACATCTAGGCTAACCAAGGTCATGCGTATCCCCTTTGCTATCCTAATCAGAACGAGCACAGAGAAAAGATGCAGTGTGCCTGCACTGCTTGGTCCCTGGGGCACGTACTGGGGTGAACGCTATAGGGAATGCAGGCTTTAAATAAAGAAATTAATGAATAAAGCAAGCCCAGGAAGGGGAGCTTTGTCTTCCCTGTAGAGCAGCACGTAGTCACTCTGCCAGGCACACTGTATAACCTCCCTCTGTGAGTGAGGAGCATGTCAGCTCCTCACTCACAGAGAAGCCCATGGTTCAGCAGGTATGGGAGCAGAATAAATCTCTCCCCTCAGTCTGGCTCCTAAGCAGCAGCATGGAATAAGGGTCAGCCTGTAGGTGCAGTGTCAGAGCACAAACTGCTAGTAACAAGAGCTTGGTTTTGCAACATGTTTCTGGAGCGGCATGACCTTTGTGGTATTTCTTAAACTGGAAATAAAAATGGTAGTTTACAATCCAGTTGCTTAATGCAAGTGAATATTTGCTGTGTGGATGTCGAGCGTGCCTTATTCTCCACTAGGTGTAATTTAGGCTCCTGCTGCAGACTGTGAGTTGAGGTGTGCAAACACACCGCCACACCTCTGCACCCCAGCAGCATTTCCAACAGCACACACCATCAAACCATCCAGCACAACACTCGGTTTGCTTCTAGAATGGCATTGGGAAACACAGAGGTAAAATAAAGAAAAAAAAGTATCTCCTCCACTCCTAGAGAGCATTCGGGGTCTGTACCTGAGTTTGCTTTAACGGTTCTGGAGAGCACTTGTCAGCAGGTTGGAAGTGGTCCATGACACAAGTTTACTCTAAAAGCTGAGGAGCCAGTGTTTCTTCCCTCTTTTGCTATACTTGTATTGCTGCATTTTTCCTAGACTTTGGTCTCCAAGACTGACATTCTGGGATTGACCTGAACATCAAAAGGGGGCATGTATAATTCTTCATATTAAAGAAAAACTCAGACTTCTTATTTAACACATTTCTTTTGGGCCTTACTCCTTTGATCCAGAGTATACCCTCAATTCTGCTTTTTTTCTCTCAAGCCGTCTGATATTTGAAAAAACAGAAAAAGTAAATTAAAAAAAAAAAGTGGGTTGCTCCTAGGTAGATCCTTCAACACTGTATACGTAAAGCAGCTGAAATCAGTACAGAAGAAAAGAAACCCTAAACGCAGCAAGTGTTGCAAAGCTGATTTCTGTGAAAGTAAACAGTTTCCTTGTATATATACACCTCATGTTTGGGGACATTCCTCCCGACATACTCACTACCCTGGTTAGTCATGGTTTCTCAGCAGCTTACATATCTCATTAGTTCATTAGTGCCTTGCAGTAGGAATGCATGACTAAGAAATACACACACCACTGGTGTCACAGCACGTAAACAAGGAGCAGGAGGCCGTTTCCCCTTAGCAAAGGGCAACTTCACATGTCGCCTATAAAGGATACAGTGTGTACATAGATGAGGTAGAGAGTGCACGTTCTTGCCTCAAAGTACGTGGCTTGTTATGATATTCCAGTTTAGAAAGGGAGTTGGCGCAGTTTCTCAGTGCTGTTAGGGAGACTCACTGTAGGTTTGGAGGGGTAAGCATCAGTTTTCCTTATTGCTCATACTGAAGACATTTTTCCTCCTAACTCAGGTAACCAGCCTGGGACAAAACCTGATATTCATAGCTCACATTAATTTCATTTTCTGCTGTCAGATGCAGGAGTGTGTGTTGCAAGTACAGCAGGTGAGTTAGGCTCTGGTGTACTTCGATTTCGGTGTTCCTACCTTCCACAAACAAGGACCACTTCAACCACCTGTAAAACGAAACCTCTTTCTAACAGTGGCTGCAGAGCTGTCCCAAAGCACATTGCCACTCAACACTTCAGTATAGGAATGGGAAGAAAAACTCTCAAAGTGAGAAAACCTAGAAAAGCATAATTTTTTGAACTGCAATCTATGCACACACTTGCATTCCTACACTCGGTTTATGTGTAGTAGCGGGTAACCTATATAAGATTACTGTTACCATACATCCAGGCTTCCCAAACATCCGTTTTTCCACTCAAAAACGTTGTCTAGGCAGATTTTGAAAATTTTTGCTCTTCTTGGACATGGCAAACCAGCCACTTCTACCAGACAGCAGGTCTAACAGCTGACCAGTCCGGAAACCCCAGGCACAGTGTCAGTATTCATACAGCCCACCCATGCAGTATTTGCATGGCAGGATCAACACCTGCAGGAAGCCTCAGCACTGATTTGCACAATCCTACACATCCTGTGTGCATACCATCAACTCAAGGGTGCAGATCAACGAGCAGGAAAGTCCAGGCAGAAGCAAGACAACCAGTAAAAAGCACTTGTAGAATGTTAACACTGGAGAGATCATTGAAGAAAATGCTCTCCTCTAATGTCTTGACCTTACTTCACTGTGTTTTCCAGCTTATAGAGTTTAAGTGCCTTCAGTTCAGACATCCATTCACTGGAGAAATCCCAGCTTTCAAAATACACGTCTGTCTGACCATTGGGAAAGTCCTGAAACTCAGCTGCAGAGCTGTCCTCCATTAGTCAGACAAAAACTCAATAAACAGGAAATTTTCTCACTTAAAAAAGCACCTAAATCAAGGCAGACAAATAAGATTTTATTATGGTAGGGAAAATGTTAGGTCACTTCCAAACAGCAGTACAAAAATTTTCCTGGTGCTTAGGATGAACTGCATCTACTAAGCCAAGTTTTATCTTCAGTTAAACCTGTGCTGGAACAGCTGGGACAATACCTCTCCACCTATGGGTCAGAATTTTCTGTCACACAAGTCTCAACCACAGATGCCCTATGTCTGCATAAAAGACATAAATATCACAGAAAAGATCCAAATACTCTGTTCTTTCTATAGACTTAACAGCTACCTGCTACACGTCTAGAAAGAAATCCATGACAGTAATGACAACTTCACAGTAATATGTAAATCACGCACGAGTTAGCATAAAACATCAAGAAAGCTGAGAATAAACTCTTTGATTTGGTGGGGCACTGTGCTAAGCTCTGTTCCCAGGCGTTGGCTCCCTCCTCCAGTTCCCAGCTGGGAAAAGACACCTACCAAAGCCAGACACATCCTGTCTGACAGGACGCTGCTCTCCACAGAAGCCAGCCCATGGATGTTGAAGTTTCCTTTTAATTTCCTGCCAATTTCTTAAGAAGAAAGCAAAAGTAAGGCAGCACTTTTTTCCACCTTGCACGTTTTGTCTCAGGAGCTTGTGACTGGGAACACATAAAGTCACCCAGGGGTTTCTCAGTGAGGTTTCTTAGCAGCACCATCAGGATTGAGTTTTGCTGCTCTGGAAAGTCCAGGTGAGAAGCAAAGCCGGGTCAGACCACCTGGGCTGCAGCAGGAGGCAAAGCCAAAGTAAGGGACGGGGCTGTGACTGCCACACTGCTGCTCCAAGTGGCCCAGGGATGGGAAAGGAAGCTTTCCAGTACCTGGGACTGCTGCTGCAAACCTGTTTCCAGCAACTGATGATGATGATGATGATATCCCAACCACGACCTCCAGGGTGGCAGGGTGCAAGACTGCTTGGCTGCCCCTAGCAGCCCGGGGTTTGGCTGGTGCTCAGCCCCCCATGACAGAGGGCATTTCCTCCCTGCACACACCCTACTCTCACCCACTACCATCAAATGCAACAGGAAATGTGGCTTGCTGCTAAGAAACTAAATAAAAGGTCTAATGAGCAAAAAAGAAATCACTTGCTGGAAAGTGATCACCAAGCTGATACTGGAGTTTTGTTTGGAGCAGAAATACGGCCTTCATTTCAATGCCCCTAGGTGACATTTGTCCCTGACTGCTGGTCACCCAGTCTGGCTGAGGGAGAGCCCAGGGTATGTCCCTTTCCCTGCCCTGTCTGTGCCTCCAGCAAACCACCCCATCCCAGCTGCAATCACCTGGCTTCCATCTGAAGTACGTGCGAGCTACCCACCCCCAGCCACACACATCTCCAATGTCACCATGGCACACACATACCCCCAAATATTTGGGGTCTGAAAACCAGACCACATTTTATCCTCTGCGAGAGGCTTCGTGCTGAGCTGCCCTCCCTGCCTGCCAGAGACAGGCACAGTTAATGAACCAGGGTGCTGCATAATCAACCTCGTGTGGTAAGCCAGGGAAACCCTCACCAGGCGATGAAAAGAAGTTTATGGCTTGGTTTAATAAACCCCTTAGCATAACAAAATATAAAGTGAATTTTAAGCTCATTAAAATTACTTCTTTTCATTCCCACAGATTTTTTTTTTTCTGAATTACAAGAAAGTAGGTGTAGATCCCTATTTTTATATGCTTCCCTGTGTTGTCTCCCAGTGCACCATGGCAGTTTACTCCTGTCCTGTTGAAGCTGGCAGGCTCATATGCTGGTGGTGCTCTGCTATTCCAAAATTACTGATGAGCTGCCGGGAAAGAAATTGTAATCAAGATATACAAAACACCTTTTTTCACTAACAATGCTTCTTCCATTCAATACTCTCAAAGCTTAGCTTTCCTTCCATCCATCCATCCATCCATCCATCCTCTGGAAAGCTGTTACATCCTCCCCTAAAAATGCAGATGGTTTCAGAGAGAGTCACCCAGAACAGCTAAGCTATTTAGGAGTCTTTTGCCACCAGATTCACTAAGGGTTTTCAAAAATCCCACCATTCTTTGTGGTTTCTTCTCTCTTGGCTGTTACCCATTACCTTCCCAAGAGCCAACCATTCTGCCATACTCAACTCCAAAACACACAGAGATAATTATAGCACAAGCCACTTGCGAGGCTATTACAAGTGGAAAAAAATTATGAGAAGCCAATATTGTTTCAATCAATTACAGTCTTTTTTAAGCAGTAAATCAAATAAAATTATAACAGCATACCTTCATGTTGGAGGAGTGAAGTTAGAAATAGGTCTATGGAAAACAATCCAGTTCTTTGCACCCCATTGGCAACTGATCATTCCTTATGGCCATGCCAGTGTGAATGACTGAGAAGTTCCTCTGAGGTTTAAAGGTGTGAAACAGAGAAGCAGTGGTAAGGAAACTTTTTTTCCCCTCCCTCATGAAAGTCCTGCTTACTTTGGCTTTCTGTTCACAAAAAATAAAAAAGAAAAAAAAAAAAAAAAAAAAAAAAAAAAAAAAAAAAAAACACCCCACAAGTTTCTTACAGCTCCCAGCTGAGTACCCACAGGGCACCCTTATTGCAGTGGGTCTTTTGGCTCTGGTTAACAGGAAGGAAATGGGGATGTTGTGACATGTGAGAGGAAGCAGGGTGGAGGAGGACAGTGGCATGAGCATGGCTCCCTGGACTTTTTCTGCACAGTGGAATTTCCCAGGTGGGGTAAGCCCTGGTTGAGGACATTCCCCTGTCAAAGAGGCTGGCAGGAAATCCCAGGCTGGCGTAACACTGCCAAAAAAGAGTCTAGAAAACACTGATATGAGATAAGAATGATGAAAAAGTGCTGTGCAACAATGGCTCAAAGAGAAACCTGCAGGTACAACCCAGTGGAGTTTCCTTTCTGCCAGGGTCAGGTTCTCTTTGCCCACCTCCTGCCTGCAGTGCTGCCTGTATGGCAGGCAGGAGGTGGGCATTGAACTGCATCTTGTATCCCTTTTCTGTCTTGGCACTACAGGGTAAACTGGAGAAGCAGGTGCCTGCATAGCATTCACATAGGAAGCAAGAGAGATG
This sequence comes from Corvus moneduloides, assembly GCF_009650955.1. Taxonomy (NCBI): domain Eukaryota; kingdom Metazoa; phylum Chordata; class Aves; order Passeriformes; family Corvidae; genus Corvus; species Corvus moneduloides. Next base: position 21,241,843 of record NC_045477.1, read on the forward strand.
CAGTGTCCCACAGAAAAAAAAATAGCTCCAGCCTTTGGGAGGTGGTGCAGGACAAACACTTCTCCTTGGCAACTGTCTGGATTTCAGTGGGACTTTGCCCTCAGAAAGGTTGGAATGAGTTTCACTGGGCTAGTGTCGGTGTGAAAGCTCCATACAGCCAGGAGCCTGGTTAAAATGGGAAGGGGAATATGTGTAAAAAAAGAAAAAAAAAGGGAAAAAAGTAGTCCCATTTGTCACAGATGTATCAGATGTGAAACAGACACCTTCTCCAGTAGATGAAAATAACCTTCAGCATGAAAAAGTCTCCTGGATTTTCCTAAAAGATGAGCAGATCCATTTGAATTGTTCTCTCTTTTCTTCTCCTTCAGCAGTGGCATAGGCCAGGATTCACCCTGCATATCAAACATGGTGAGCAAAGACAGGGCACCCAAATCTTTTCAGATCAAACACCCCTCACTTTCAGTGCCTTGTGTTACCCCTTCCTAAATGCAGTTAACTCATACAATTTCCAGAAACTGGCACCAACAAGGCAAAAGCACTGGACCACCGATCCCCCAGCCCATTGTGTCCCCAGTGCCTCCTGCACAGGAACATAGATGTTAAAAACAAACAGAACATCCTCGGATTTTACCCCCACCCTTACCCTGCCCCAACAAGCTGCAGGAGGGAGGTAGGAGAGAACATCTCCATCCCAAAGGTGATAAATTCGAAACCTTCCCCCTGCAGGCAGGAAACGCTGCGTGGGCTCCATCTTCCTGTTCACAGATGTATTCTATCACTGGAACATGTTCAGCTGATAATCTTGATGGGCTCGATACTTCTCTCTGAAATAAGGATGGTTTGTTCCAGCTGGGGATGGTATTTGTTTGCTCACTGAAGGCCCGTGGTGCCCTCAGTCTTGTCTAACGCGTGTGAGGGTGGTGCCTCATCCGGACCCTTGCCCTGCTCTCTCCTGCAGCAGCTGTGGAGCAAAATGTGCTGCCTTTGGGGACCTGAGGGGCTTCTGAGTGCCTTCACAAGGTATCAAGGTCTCTCTTTGCAAAGAGGGGAGGCTGCAGCCCCAAAGAGGCACAGATGGCCCAACACCACAAGTAGTAGGAGCAGCACCTGGAGCACCATTCAGCTCATCCTTTGTCCCAGGTGTCACTGCCTTTGGAGTTAGGGCAGCTCAGGTGCTTTGACTCCTAAAATCATGGGGGACATTTGTTATCAGCTGAATATGTGATGGAGGCCATCTCCCTCCTGGGCACCACTCACCTGCTGCAAAGGAAAGGAAAATCCAAGTCTGACAAGAAAAGAAAGACTGGAAGAGTAAAAATGCCATGGCTGATGTGTGGCAGGGCAGGATGAAAAGTCCTGACTCCAGCCAGAAATGAAAATATCTACTTGTAACAATGTTTGTTGTGCACAAGAACAGGGGCAACAGGACAGCCGGAAGAAATGTGTTAACAATAGGGGACCTACATTTCAACCAGCAGATATGAAACTTTTGGGATTGGAAGATACACATGTGTTGAACACATGTTACAACAGTGTAAAATAATTACAGTATCTACTTGTTAGTGGAGTGCCTGATATTTTTTTCATTGTATTTTTAAGACAGGGCTTTTTATTCAGTAAAGTGACTTGCTTTTTTCTAATTTTACTTATCAAAGCAAGGGCAAAAGCAAGGCGCAGCAAAAGCAAATAGTAATAATACTAATACACAGGGAAAAAATATAAATGTGGAGCAGAAAGATATGAAACCATTAGAAGGAAGAAACAGCTAGAGACAGAAATAGCTGCCTTGCCAAGAGCAAGCTACAATTCCCTGAGAGAAGCTGACTCAGAAAAGAGGGCAGGCAGAACTGGAAAGCATGACTCACCCAGCTCAGGAAAAACTGAAGGGTAGGAAGGAGTGGAAAGAACTGAGTGCAGGATGGCAAGAGGGGAAAAACCTTGTAATTTGTCATGGTTCTTTCACTGCGGGTCCTTGGGCCATGGCTCTCACTTACTGCACTCCCACAGGCATGTCCCACCTGGAAGCTCTTCTGGGAGATCCTTCAGAGTGAGCTGCCACGGCGCAGTAGGTGAATAGTTCCTGGCACATAATTAATCCTGGTCGTTGCAAACAGCCTGCAGCAGAGATCTAGAGGCAAAGGGGACAGATCTACACCAAACTGAACCAAAAAACAATAGGTGCCTTCAGAGGGCCCAAGCACAAGGGCCCAGGGTGAAAAGCACATATCTATTTTCAGAAATCACCAGGGAAGGAGAGAGTAAAAATTGGAGGGGCTGGACAAAATGTTGAATGGATGGCTGACCCAGAGAACACTGACTGCCAGAGCATGACTTGCTCTCAGACCACAGACATTGCCTAATTTTCTATGTTGCACAAAGAACTAACTTGAGATGTAGTATTCTATCCCAGTAAAGTTTACTCCTCTTAATACTTTTGTGGCTTAGGAAAAAAAAATTAGATTTCAAAGAATATTTTGGGGGAAAAAAATCATCCTCTGAAGGATAGTCTTCAATCTAAGAGCTAGCAAATCTATGTCATCAACTGATTTCACTCTCAAACAAGCTTTAAATAAAAAGCCTCATTCAGTGGTGTTTGTGACACTTGTTTTCAAAACACAAACTACACAGGAGTTAGAAAACAAACCACAACCAAGACGAATGTGTTGTGGCTTATGTTTTTCATTTGAGAGTCGTCCCAGCCTCTTTTTCACTGCCTCAAAGCCCTCTTCTGGCCACATTCATTAAGGACTAATCTATTAAGCCCACACCAGCTGACAGTCAGGATGTGGGGGAGGGCACGTTTTACTTTCACTTAGGTTTAATGACGTGTTCATTCTGCATCTGGGGCTCACAGAAAGTAACTCATACACTTAATTCTCTAACATTCTCCCACAAAATCCCTCTTTCCCCTTACAAGCAGAGAAGCTCCCGTACAATTCACCACAACAGACTCACAGAGCAGACCAGCTTGAGTTACCCCAGAAGGCTTCTGAATATGCCCACAAGAGGCTAGTAACACCAACAGTGAAGGAGGGCACAGTAACTGGGACAGGATTTTAGAGAGTCACTGCCCAGGTACAAGCTACGTTCCCTTACAAGAGAGTTCAGATCTGGCTGAATTAACTATTTAGGAAGACTTAAAGATCCAGATTCAGGTACATAATAAAACATTTCCCTGATTTCAAATACATTGATCTTGCACTGTAAACAGAACAGCTAATGTTAGGAGTTACCTTATATGCTGCAAACTGGGGATGCAGGGCTAAACCATGGGATGAACACAAGAAGCCCCATTCCAACCTGATCAGAAGCCGTGTTGTTTCGGCTTTTTGCCAGCCCTGGTGAGCCTCCTGTCCCTGTGTCTGATGAATGAGGCTCAGGCCCCTGCCCTGCCAAGCAACCTATGCCATCTCAGGCAAGTTACATGCCTCCTCTGAGTCACCACAGCCTCTGAAGGGCATTTAACACATGATGAAAACCTGCCTGTGCACTCCTCCTTATCTTGATTATAAATGCTTTGGGTTTCTTTTAAAAAGTTCCCCAGCTATGATATCTGTCACATCTACAGTCATGTGAGAACACAATATCCACGGCTTCAAACCAACTGGGAGCAGAGTTTGGAAATGTACCTAACGTGATTGCTGTGTCATCGCTGTCAGGAGGGCATAGAGGAAGAGGTGGGTGAGCAGCCTGGGTGGGAAGAATGTTCCTTTTTTAAGGCATGTGGAGCTTCTATGTACATTCAGTGTGCTACCTCAGAGGGGTGGGTCTGTCCCATGCAATTGGTATTGCCTTTGGAAATCTCCACATGACCAAATCCCTGACCTTCTTCCTCTCCTTGGTGTCACAGAGCAAGACCTTTGCATGTTGTTTTTCCTTAACTGCATCCTACTTTTTTGCTTCCCCTCTCTGTCCTACTCCCCCCTCTCACTTCCCCTCTGAGGAGGCCTAGGGCCTGATCTAACTCCACACTGAAAAGCAGCTCATGCTTTGCAGCCTCTCTCGTTCGTTTTGGGCTGAGGGAAGGCTGAGGTAGGTTGGACATGATGGCAGCACGCTTCACTACAGTTTCCAGAGCCAAATGCCGGGAATAATCTGCTTTGCCTTTGCCCTGTCCCTCGGGGCTGTCAGGTGGCACTGGTGAGAGCAGGCTGGGGCATGGCCCCAGCTCTGTGCTTTGGAGGAATGCAAGCAGCACCCAGATCACACCCCTGGCCCTTGTCCCTGCCCTGTCCTCTTCAGCAGTCACCATGGAACACGAGGGGAACAGAAAAACGGAACAAACACTTGGCAATGCTGCCTCAGCACTCTCTCCTAACTTGCAGGATTTTGTCATTCAGGGATTTTTACTGGTCAAACAGGCTATTTTTGGCTATATACGTCAGGAACCAGCACAAAGGGCATTGCACCCTGCTTACTACTTTCCCACCTGTGAACCCTGGCTGCAGGCTAGCTCCAAGGCAAACCAGTAGACATCCCCCAAATCCTCCACCCTTAGGCCATCCCAGAGACTCCCCAGTCTGTGCCAGGCAGCCACTCTCTCCCTCTCCCCATGACCCTGCAAACACAGCCCTTGGGCTCACGGGGCAGTGGATGCACAGCCCGCCAGCGTAGGATGCCCTACAGCCCTTGAACACTCAAACTGACTCACAGGACGCATCTCTCCTCAATTTTTCTTCCATTACTTAAGTAAAAGCTGTTCATAACATAGAGAAGCACTGACCACGCTGCATCTGCTCTTCAGCCTGTTTTTCTTAAATGAAGTGGCTTAAGGATTTCCTGTGGGTCAGCTGGGCTGTAAAAGCCCTCAAAGAAGAGAGCCTAGATTATGTACAAGCTTTTGTTATATGTCAGGCCTGATACACCAACAGAGGGAAACATCAGTGTGCCTCAGTGCTAGGTCTCATGTCAGGCACAGATCACTCCTCTCCAAATACAAATCACCAAAAAAAAAAAAAAAAACCAACTCACTTAGAGTGAATTTAATCTATAAACCATAATGTGAAACTCCTACCCAACACAAAGTACAAAATGTAACAGGTAAATCCAAGGGAACTACTATGCAGCTATAGAAATATAAAGGAGGTGGGGTTATGGCAAACAAGATAAACTGAGACTAAATCAAATTAAATAGTTCAAGTAAACTTGTCCTCTTTATTAGGAACCTTTCCTTCTTTGAGATTTTTGGCTATTAAAATTGTTTTTCTGATCACATCAGGAAATAAGACAGTAGAGCCTTCTGCATATTGTAAGCGTTACAATAACATACATACATTAGAAAAAAACAAGTTCTTTGAAAACAAGTTCTTCTCTAACACACAGAGTTCTTCACTGCTCCCAACAGAGAGTAAGAGCCTTCCAAACAGTTTAAATATACATTAAATGATCTGGACTTAAGGAGTAAGAGCTTTACAAATGAAATACACATCTGTGATTGGAGCTTTTTGCTGTTACTTAAACTGTCATAAATGGAAGAATGTTTTAACCCCCACTTCTGCAACAGAACCAAAGTAAAATCCCAGTATCCTCCATCCTTCCAGAAGACAACTTCAAACCTTCATTTTTGTCATGTACACATGAAATTGTCACCTGTAGTACATAAAAAGTTGTACAGACACTTGTGGCAAGCAAAGTTCCCATTTTTAATTGCTTACCTCTAACAAGTAAAACAATGAAAATTGGTGATTTAAATCTCATGAAGCAGTGCTGCATTGCAGATGAAATTAGAAGCAACTGAAAACTTGAAAAAGGGGAAATGTTTGCTTTCTATCCTCCCTTCTCATCAACAATTCAACGAATGTTTTTATTAAATTCCTAGAAGGAAGAAATCAGCCTAAGAAGATATATATGAGAAAAAGGATTCTCAAAATATTACAGTGCAACACTAATATACATAAAATGGAGTTTACTTATTTTATAAATAAATTACTCTGGAATCTTCTAATAAACACAATAAAAGTAGGGTTTTTTCCACTGGAATTTGAGAGAGCTGGATTTTGAACAAAGTAATTAAAAAGTAACAAAATAGCTGTATTGAAAGATTAATAATCAAAGTGATCTTCAGTACAAGAATGAAAATAGCAAAAACAATAATATTTCTTCCTTTCAATGGAAGAAAATGAAATGAACAGGAAGACAGGGCTTTGAAAAACCTTTTTATGTGTCGAGGAAGACACTTAATAGATGCTGAGAAATTCCTTTCCGGTCCTGTTTCACATTAAGTAACTTCAAAAATAACCAACCTCTTAACCTAAGTCCCTATTAAAGTCCATTTAGAAGTTTAAAGAAACAGATTTTAAAATATTTTATTGCTTCTATGTTTGCATATACTGTACATACACAACTGGTGCAATGGTAACAAGATGAGAATAGAAATGAAAAATCATTCATAGATCACCAGAATGACATCTAAAAGCACAGTGTGCCCCAAACACGGGTAAACCCTCAGTTTCTTCATTTCTCCTCCCTGTCTATTTCAGAGCCCAAAGAAATGAAATCTTGATCCTCATTCCAAATCAACTGGCAATTTCCCTGAAGTTCACTACCAATAGTTTATCTGTTATTAAAAATTTAATCTAACTAATCTAAAGGATGAGGTTCTACCAGAAGGCAATTAGACACCTTTGCTAATAGCAGTCCTTTCCTCTTTCCCTCAACTGTCAAAGCACTCAAAATAATATTTTCTCCTCTCTCTATGCTTGGTAGCTAACAGTGATATAAAGCTGCTGTTGAGGAGCAGTGGCAAGCACTACAACACCCAGAGAAGACACATGCAGCCACAACATTTTCACACACAATATGGCTTTATGAGTTAAACCTAATGGTTAGTCCACAAATAAGTAGTTTCCTTCAAAGTGAAAGTCTGAAGTCCTATTTCCATGAGCATTATTAGGATAGAGTTGATATTCAGGATGAAAGTGTTTACCTATTTTAAAAATCACACCTGAAAAAGATGAAAGGTCATTTTCCATTGTGGTAGTTTACTTTCCCAGACCTGAATTGGTGTGGCCTCTTTTTTGGGAGAGGATAAATTGCCACTACCATATTAAAGTAAGAAATAGTTACCTAAAGCTAATGTATGGGCAGAGGCTATGTGAGGCAGTTGTCAGTAGGAACCAGCAAATCGGACCTCTTTAATTCTGATTTGAAAAGCTAAGAATAGGTGCTATTTCAGTGTACACAATTCCTCCAGACATGTTTAAATGTTTTTAAATTGGTAAGTTTATAGATGGGTGGTACTGACTCCTTTTACATGCTAAAATAATTTATATTTCTTTTTAAAACACTTCTCAGTTGCCCTTTAAAATGAACACAATCAGAAACACTGTTGCTGTAGCTGGTAGCATTACCTCTCTTGGGGCTCAGGCAATAAAAGTACAAACTTCCTTAAGAGAGCAGCAAACTTAACAAAGGGTAAAACTTTTCTAACATAAAGATATTTCAATTATTTCACTCCGTGCAACCTGTCAATTTGCCTTATTAATCTTCTCAGTTTGCTCACAAAGATTCAACTTTGTTTTGACACATAAGCCAGTGAAGATTGGCTTTGGCCTGAGTGGGACCAAAAATAAGACAACGTGGAATACTCCTCTGCTGTTTAATTTGGGAGTGGAATTTAATAACTGTTTTCAAAGCGCTTCTAGTTAAAACTGCAGACAGACTCAATCAAATAAGCAGCAGTAAATGCCAGGCCAGGAGGCTGGAGAGCCACCAGCTATCACCCCAGCAAACCTGGGTCTGGGCCAAGCAGCTGTATGAAGGCAACCCTGGGCACACTTGGCTTTTGGGTGCGGGGCTTTCCACCTTTCAGACTGGCAGCAGTCAAGCTCATGAATAAATGACAGAACTGCCAGACCCTGAAGAGGACTCACAGCGTGGCCTTGACCACCACTGCCAAAGTACACCAGGGCACTCGGGTCACTTGGGCTCCCTGTGCAGACACGGCGCATGAAGGACGAACCAGAGCCACTGTCAGCTGCCCGGCTTTGCAGGAGCATAATGGAACAGCCTTAGCTCACAGGGAAGGGAAACACCTTCACTGGCAAATGAAACACTTTCATTGGCAAGTGCTTTAAGCTTCAAGTAGGCGAGCCTGCAACTTGAACTTGCAGAAACTGCCTGAGACTGTGTTTTCACTGAGGTCATAAAACACACATATTCTCATTACTGATAAATCAAGAAGTAGACAGTGTATCACAGCTCAAAAGAAATTTAGTAGTACAGTAAGGAAAACTAAAATACTGGCTATTTGACTATTTAGCAGCCAACTGTAAACAACAAAGGTGCCTAACTAGTGTGCTCAAATAAATTTCAGCAAATTCTCCATGACTAAATTCTACAGATATTGTGGTTGTGCTTCCTTATTGGTGACTTTGGTACACTCCCTTCATGTTTCTAGTAAGGACTTTGAAACAAGAACAGACACTGTGCTGCTCTGACACTCAACTGGAAGAGACATCCCTTAAGCTCTGGAATGCTGAGAGAAAGACCATTGCCAAAGTCCTTCCCAGGTTTCACACACTGTTCTGAGCAACGAGACCCTGGCAACAGAATCAGTGTCATATGGATTAAATTAGGCGTACAGTGCAGACAACTAGTAAAGCTAATAACCCAAACAGTTTCTTATTGAATCCTGCCAATTTAATTTAAGGTGCTCTCTAATAATCTCAGGTATGAATGATAAGCTTGAAGGAATCAACCTTGCACAAAGGTATGGCCTGAACAGTCAACTCCTCTTTACCACCCTTCACAGCTACGCAGAGTTAAGGCCACCCTACTTACACTACATGCAAGTACAGTACCCAGACTTCCTCCATATCATCCAGCATCATTCCATAGCTCAAATGAGCAACTGTACTTCAGCTGTAGCAAAAGATGACAAAGGGCTACCCATTTGTGCTAAGTTTGCAGAGGGCACACATAAGATAAAAATGCATCTATTTGATTCTTAACAATTATTTCATTAGGGTGCAAGTTATGTGGCAAGTAATGAGCCACAGACATCTCCCAAGCATCCACAAAGTGCACAGCAATTCCTGAGAACATTTTCCTCATGACAGAATCAAGCTGAAAGGAATACCAATCACTGTTGAAGAGGCTCACTTCTGGCCCAAGCTCCTGAACATTGGCGGTTCTGATGACGATTAAAGTCTTGGGGCTGCGGTCCAGCAGCTGAATAACGGCTCTGCGGATGTTCCTGAGCCGCCGGATGTACACTTCCACGGGGAAGGTGCTGAAGTGGGACCAGATGGTTATGGCTATGACGGTGTTCCTGCCACCCACGATGCCGTTGAGCTCGTTGGCGATGTAGCGCAGCTCGCTGCTGAACACTGTCGAGAAGCGGATGGGCGGCCCGTGGCAGCGGAACTTCAGCAGGATGTTGTGCTTCAGGTCCACAGACATGAAAGGGCCCACGTTCTTAGGACTCCCCAGGTTAAATTCCACTAGATCTGAAAGGCCAAGAGCAAGCGTTACTGAAAGATGGCACAAGAACTTCAAACTATCAACAAGATGCTTGGACCCCAGGGCAACCGCAGGAGAAGATAACGAAATCTGAACATAATTCTAAGAACTCTAAAATTAAACCCAAGGTGAATATAATTTTTCAGAGTCGAGTTTATGACTCAACTTTATGGGTGTTGACTCGAGTTTATGGGTGTTGAAATCTGCAGGACAGCACATTTGGCCTTCATAAGGCTGTCAATGCCTTTTCCAAGTTTCCCAAACTATTTCCTTCTCTCCTGTAAAAAAGAAATTTTCCAAACAGTCATTATTGCCCTCTGAATCCAGGGTTCACCAGAACCCTTCTAGCAACCTTAGGACTCCATTAAATTTAAAGATTACTTCAAGTTGTAGGAATTAAGGGGGCTCAAAGTCTGTATTCCAACACAACTGAAGTGCTTCAGGGGAAAGGGATGAGGGAGGCAGGACTATTTAAGTGGGTACTGAAATTCTGCTATTGCTATTTAAGTAACTTAAATAAGGAAAAGGGCCCAAAAACCTATGAACAGTAATGGAGGTCATTTTTTACTTCATTCCAAAATCTCTCCTGTGACTGGGATGCTGTAATGCTTTAAAAAGGCAACCCAAGTGACCTCCTGCCGTGACTCCCAGGAGGGCCACCTTAACTCACAGCCACAGCAGCAGTCCTGTTACAAGGAAAACTTCGCAGATAGCTGGTGGCCCCATTTACAAGGTTTACAGTGTCTGCTCAAACATTTGACTAACTGTCACGGCTTCTGATGAGGTTCTGTCTTTCCTCTTCCTTTGTTTTGTCCCTGTCACTTAGTAAAATCAGCTGTGTGTCTGAGATGTGAGAAATAAAGCTTTGCAAAGGTCTTTAAGGACAAAGCCAAAAAAAAAATTACCTGGAACAAAAGTTGTCAGATATTCAAACCACTGCCTTATTGTAGAGTCTCCAAACAAGTGGATTACTTTTCCTTGTAAGCACTCAGTTATATCATCTGATTTGTTAAAATTATGGATCCAGTGTGTTCTGGACCTCCACTGGTCTTCATAATAATAACCAGAAGGGGAAGCTGTGGGATCTTCAGCTCTGTCCATACTGCTCGAATCTGGAAGAGAAAAATCCCTTGAAATTAACATGCAACAAAAGCAGCCTCCATAATCTTCTTGGACAAATAGTCAGTGACTGCTGACAAGAGCTGGGTGGCCGAATATAGCCTAATTTGATTTAAATTAAACAGTATCTCTACCGCTAATGTAAAAAAGTATCTGACGCCTTTCACCCTGAGCTAGAAGTGCTCAATGGTGGTTGTTAGTCCAGGCAGAGAGGAGTGGAGGCAGGGAGACCAGCGGAGCATCTTCCCCGTCCCGGCGCGGATCCCAGCGCGGCGGCTCCGTGCCGCAGGGCACTGCTGCCCTCCAGCGCCCGGCCTGCGCACGGCAGCGCTGCTCGGCGGGGACACCGACCCCACGGGACAACCCGGTAACACTCAGGGAAACATACAAAAAACCCAACACGAACCCACCAAAAACCCCAAACAAGCCCGCAAAAAACTCCTCCTGTGGAAGAGTGAAGTCTGAACCATAAGGCCTCCAAACCCCAAAAATGCCAGAATTAAAGCTACGACCAAAAATGTTATATGTGCCATTTGACTATGATAATTATGAGAGTCTCTAATTCCATGGATTTTATACTTTCTCTCTGCTATCTAGCCCCCTCCCCATTTACTGCCTGAGGAGCAACTACACACCAGGGAAGCTCTGTTCCATAGGATGCCTTTTTAACTTGCAGAAGTTGAGCGATACCTTTCAAACAAAGGTATCAGGATTAGAGGAGATTACAGGAAGAGAAACTGCAATTTCCTGGTTATGTCAGCCAAATATTGCCATATTTCTCTTAGTAAGCAGAGTGATATCAAACTTCCCTGAGGTTGTTTCAAGTTCCTCCTTTGCCACTTGTATATTCAAATACCTCAGCTGAACAAGCAGGGAGATCTTCCCCAGCACAAACACCAGCTGCATGGAGCAGACACTTCCAGCTGTTTAAACAATTCTACTCACCTTGGTGTGGAGACTGCTAAGAGCAGTCCATGCCCTGTCATAACTTACAGCTGTTTGATAAAGCACACATTGCCATGGCCAAAATCATGCCAGGGACTGTTCTAATGATGTAAAAGTACAAGCACTGGAATTCCAGGGCCCAAAAGCATCCTCTGATAGATGCTTCATTATAACACAGATAGAGCCAACCATAAACATCTTTCCTAACAAGCATTTTTTATTGCTCTTTTTCTATTCAATATCCTCTGCATGTTGCATTAGTAGATGTTAACCTTAGAGGTTAGAGGATGTTAACCTCCTTAGACCTCACAGGCACACTGTAAAAAACAAACTACTATTATGTTTACATAACACAAATAATATAATCACAATTACCACAGAAAAAAGCCATCAGAAAATTTTATCTCTGGATGATTCTTTAAATCTGACAGCAGGGACAATGAAGGAAGAAAAAAAATCCCAACTAATAATGTAGACTCATCCAATATTTATATACAGGAATCCCACAGAGAAAGGGAAAAAAAAGCCTTCACATGGTCATGCAGTTAAAGACTAATTCATAATGTGAATTCACAACTTGAGTTTGTTTGATTCTAAGGTTTCATGTAAAAGCAATTCCATTTTTTACCTTTTAAATGGACGCTTTGTCTACACATACACACACATATATATATGTAACAATGGTACTAAACCAACTTTTGGGTGCCCCACAGTAAATCACCATTTCAAGTCTGTGCATAGTGTTGTACCAGTTTTGGCCCAGAATTCAGAAATTCAGCAAGCCTTTACTTTGAGATTCTATGAAAGAGAGTAAAAGCTCCAATCTGAAGTTATAAACCAAGCATAGAAATAAAAACTTGTATTTCAGAAAAAAAAAAAATTTAAAACTTGATCTACATTTACAACCCCACAAAAAAACATGTACAAAAAGAACAACAGCAGAACAATGAGTTTGTGTGTACCATCAATCCTAGCAAATCCCCACATTCACAAGCATCATACCAAAGAGTTCAGTTTATTTATTCAGAGACTGCTGTACATGGAAGGAATTTCCCTGAGGAAATGTGCTATTCCTATCAACCATTTTTAACCCAGCATTAATCCTCAGGACATGTAGGCAGGTTTTGATCATTCATAGCTCCTGGAAGAAGGGTGACAATCAAATTTTGAATTTGCAGCCGTTTCTGTCAGGAAATATACAAGATTGAAAAAGCAGCAAAAACACATCACCTAAAGGACCTAGAGAAAGAAAAGGGGCAGGAGGTAAAATGCTGCTAGCCTAGTAGCAGGACTGTAAAACTTAAAGCAAGAAATACTTTAAGTTGCTTTCTGTTCAGACTATTAGCCAGGTCAGTAACTCTACCTTAAAAGTCTCCTATAACCTTATGAAAAAAAATATTAAAACTTTTCATTTAAGAAATAATTCTCTGTGAATCACATTTTGTGCAGACTTTTTAGAAGCATAAAGAGCTTGCATTTGGATATGAATGAGATAAAACCTCTAAGGTTATTTTAGTACAGACTGTCTTTGCTCTGTTCTTAGAAAGGTACAGAATAATTAAAGTTCTGGTCCAGAACTGTAGGTTCTGACATCCTGTGGTAACACAAATTATAGTAATACCTGAATGCAAGTTATCAAAATCTGTTAGACAACATCCTTAACAAAGAAAGAAATTTAGAAACACCACACAGCTGTTTTCATTAGATTGAGAGTTTGGTAAGCAGTTACTCTAAGACATTTTAGTGTGAGTAAATGCTAGGGGAAAAAAAAGACATTTTTGGCAAGAGAACAAACTTCACTCTTCTTTTGATTTACTTTTTTGCTAAAAATTCCATTTATGTATGTAATTTTAGAAAAAAATTTTCATTATTTCTGAACTTGTATTACAGTTAACACCCAAAAGCCTTCATTGTCTCAGTGCAAATCTGATATTGATTTTTACGCCATACTAAGAAAACAAATGAATTGTTATTATTTGATGCCTGTTTTCCTTTCTATAAATTTAATTATGAATTACAAACAAGAATCTTTTGCAGCTCACTTTACCTGTAAATGCCTTGGGCTTTACAATGACTGAATCAGGTCCACTGGAGAGTATCGGCCTTTTGATATTCACGTCACTTGAACAAAAAATGAACACAGCAACAGTTGTAAAATTTACTGTAAAATTCAAAGGTAATATTAATCTCATTTTTTTTCTTAATCCACTTCAAATAAGCACACAGTACTATGAATTTTTTACTCTAAGTTTAGCCTACTTCCTATAGCTGAATTCATTCCACATTAACTTCCTCAAGACCACCATCACTATTCCGAATCCAAATTCAAAATTTCATGGCACTGACACAACTCTTGTGCACACTTGCACCGACACAAATCTCAATAAAGCCATCAAGCAATCAGAGGTGTGCAAGAAGCTTTCGGGGATTAGCCACAAAGATGTTCCCAGATTGCAGAACGTGTGGTGACAAACCAAGGGTACGTGGCAGCAGCAACAGCTCCCAGCTCATTAATACTAAGCTCTTGTTCTGTCTTTTGCTACTGTTTTGAAGAGAATCCTTGTCTATTTATTTTTTTCCACCATTTAAGAAATAAATTATTTGGAATTTCTGTAAGCCCCTTTGGTAAAGGATTTCAGAGCTGAATGAAACAAACAAATAAACAATCAAAACAAAACCAAGAAAAAGACCTTTCCCATTCCCATATGGAAACATCACCAATAAATATAAGCTACATTTTACAGGTGAACTACCAGAGACACAGAAAGCCAAAAGACCCACTTACAAAATTGATAAGGAAGAGCCAAAATAAATTACACTGGTGCTTACTTTTATTCCTGGTCTTGGTTATAACCATGCACACATGCTTTCCTAATTAAACTATTTGGAGCCGCTACTCCAAAATTTTTCCCAATTTAGGCCTCAAGTGAACATACTGCCAAAAGACTTTCCTTCAACACATTTGTTGGAGTGCAAGGCAGTAGCCTACAACTACAACTCTGAAACTACACAGTAACTAACTTTATCTAAATTCAGCTGTGCCATTTCATACAGAAGCAGTTCTGTCACACCTACCCAGGCACTAAGAGATGGTTTGAGTTTTTTTAAAATGCTGAATGCAGAAATAAAATATGACTGTGAAACTAATTTAGTTTGACACTTGAAATAGCATGCACAGATCATTTCCACTCGCATGGGTATTGCTCAGCAATTTGTTCTATCAGGTGTTTTCTTTATGACTGACTTAAAACTGTTTCTAAGATTTGAAAGTCATACTGAGCAACGAGGAACACATTGCATCACATTTAAGATGACTTTTAATGAGGACAAAATCAGTTGGTAATTTCTGTAAAAATAAGCCTAAAACACAGGCCCTTTTTAGGTAGTTTAGATTTGGCCAAAAATACTTCTCAAAGCATTGTTATTGATATTGCAAGTGTAGGTATGGAAACAGAAAAGAAGAAAACAGTCCCCCAAACCACCACGAGATTTAGACAGCATGCTCTTGTAAAATTCAGTAGGGTTGAATTCAAAGCACAGAAAGAGAACTACATGCCAAGTTTCTTTAAGATTGCTGTCTAAGATTCTTGCACAGCTGAATGGAGGGGAACAGACTATTCAACAACTAACATCAAACACCTGGTCCTGCAGATACACTCCTCCTCTAAGGCAATGTGTCATATTTAAGCAACAGGCTAAAGTTTGTACAAAAAAAACCCAAACAAAACAACTTGACTGAGTATATATAAATTCAACAACATACAAACCTTTGGAAAAAGAGGCTTTCCTCTTGTGTCAGAAGACCTTTCAGATATCCACCTTTGGCATGGCTGATTCGGCTGGCACAGGACAGCTTTCGAGGCTTGTAGCAGAACCATGGCTCACCCGTGTAGAGATCTGTGAAGTTACAGACTGGGAGACCTCCAGGCAAGCAAACGTTGCACTCTGTAGTTTCTGAATACCTCCCAGACTTGAAAGAGCTTTTGAAATAGACTCTGTCCGGCCTTTCCTCTCGTAAACGCAGGAGGACTTGGACTGCTTCACTCGAATGGACAAGTGACACAGAAACTTTGACCTCTCCTGGCCAAAGCAAGGTAAAGAAGACTTTGTAAAGGCCATTATGGCAATCTACAATCCTTCCTGCTGCTCCAGCTTTCAGCACAGGAGAGTGAATTCGTGCCTGTAAATAGTCTCCACCATACTGCTTGGGTTTTCCTTGGAAATCCTTCATACGAACGAGTACCTCTAACTGGTCACCCACCTTGAAGAACCTGCTGGGTGTCACAATCACAAAGTCACTGTGTGTGGGATCAGTGCTTTGTGCAAAGGCGATTTTGCCATCAGGGGGCTTTGGCCACTGTATTGCAGCAAGCAACGATTCCTCCTCCGCTTGTTCCCTTTTGGACAAGATCTGCTGCGCGTACCCACAGTAAGGCTTCCTGGTAGTTTTGGTTGTCTGTGACAGAGAATGCTGGACATTGTTTTCTGTTATCCAATTCGATCCTGAAACTGTGTCATCATCCAGGTGCTGGGGAGAAAAAGATTACCTGAAGCTGTGCTATGTAATGAAACACAGTGAATAATGGATGCTTTGTCAGCAAATGATCCCAAGAACTGGGCTTTGCTTTACACAGCTTTGAAGCTGACCAAATGAAGCAACTTCACTAGAAGACTCAAATCTATTACTTTGATCATGGGATTTCTAAGGAAACAGGTGGGCAACCTGTGGTTACCCTGCTTTGGCAAACAAGCATTTAAATAGATCGCATCCAATGTATGGCAGTATTTCAGCTACCAGTATATTCTCTAAATATCAGCCATGTGAAAAAAAAGGTTGGATGATTAAGTTGTAACTCGTGTTTTATTTTCTTCTGCAGTAACATTTTAGCCTTGGAGCACCATGAGGTCTGATAGCTGCCCAATGTAATGCAAGGAAATAGGGTTTCTTTGAGATGCTGCGCTGCCGATGAAGCCGAGGCACCCCCTGCACACGCCTTCCAGAGAAGTCTGCTGCATGTAGCAGCTGCAGTCATTTATCTGGTCACACTCACACCACTTCTTGGCTAATTATCTGAAATGCATGTTTCCCTGTAATGTGCACATTGAAAGAAATAAAAGAACAAAAGCCCAAGCCTTCTGGGACAATGAATTCATGAGCCAGTTGGCAAGTAGAATAGTGTAGGACAAGC
Organism: Corvus moneduloides; assembly: GCF_009650955.1. Classification (NCBI taxonomy): domain Eukaryota; kingdom Metazoa; phylum Chordata; class Aves; order Passeriformes; family Corvidae; genus Corvus; species Corvus moneduloides. The sequence goes on from NC_045477.1 coordinate 21,258,558, forward strand.
TAGGACTAAACAGGCAAAAAACCTGTTTGTTTATTTATAAGATTTTAAAATCTATATACAGCTGTTTCTAGCACCAAACAAAAAGCAAGCAAAGAATCCCCTAATCCACACAAGAGTTTAAAAATGAAAATAGTTAAATACAATGCTAGACTAAGAGAGGGGGCTTCTGCTGCAACTTGACATCAGTGTCCAAAACTGTATTTTCATGCAAATGACTGCAGATACCACCTTCTTTATGACATCACATAATTTTGCAGGTTTGTATTAGGACAATTTTAAAAATAGCACAGCCTAAGACTCCAGAGCTACCCATGAGACTTCTCATCAGCAAATCCAAACATACCCTTCAAATACACACAAACTCAGCAGTTAATGAGCAATTAATTATCAGGTATATACAGTAGAACTTATCCATACTTCTATTTCATAAAGAAGGAAAATTGTTTTTCAAACAAAGATTAAAATTATACCATTCACATAGCATCAGATGATATAGTAGTTTAGATTTGAAAGATTGCTAAAAAATTCAAACTACATTATTTTAAATCTTTTAAAATATCATTGTACTTACCAATACCCCAGTGTTTCCCATTTACTTCCTCCATAACTAACTGCTCATCAATGTACTAAAAGTCACAGCACTCATATTAAAGCCTTATACATTGTTATATACCTTTTTTAGTCCATGGAAATATCACCAGTGTATTAAAATCATTTGAACCACCCTGAGATTCAACATATTTTTTAGAAGAGAGGTAAACCTGACAAGCAATAGAAACAGATAGGCTTTTGAAGTCTGTAACGTAAGAAGCTGGTTTTGATCAGCTTAAGAGTAAGAGGATGAGTACATTAGGATGTAGGATGGATACACAAAATCTTCTTTGTTTGATATCCAAATTAACTATAAAACTTGAAACTGTGAATTGCTACATTGTAGCTCTAAAATGTAAATTGACACATACCCATCTATACACCAGATGTTAACATCACAATAGAAGCTTTTGCTTCTGTTTTATATTCCCACCCAGGTTTTAATAAATTTTCCCTGAAGGCCATCTGAGATAATTCATAATTATTTTTGTTTTCCATCACAGCAAGCAAATCTGCAGATGTACGCCACACATTATTTTTATAAATCCAGTAAATTTGAGCCAAAGCTGAGAGTGAAACTCAGGCACAGTTCTACTTTAAATCTTGCCTACATGCATTCTTGAATTAAGCCAAGTTTCTATTTTTGGATACCTTCACAACTTCTTCCCTTCACTTGCTCATGCATACATATATATATATATATACACAGAGAAAATACTGTATGGAAATATTTTTAAAAGTTAGCTATATATTTTGATGCATCCAATAAGCTGGTAACAATGTCTCAGCAAAAATATTTAAGCATTTTCCTAAAGGGGGGTGGAAAGGGAGAATATGTATGTATGATTAATTGCTGTTTTCAGTGTAAGTTCCCAAGAGAAAGTTTCTATTTTTCAGTTGGTTCTTCAATGGTTGGTACTTCAGGCTGGGGGACATGGGAAAAAGAAACCCTTTCAAATTAAGAAGAGAAATGGCTATCTAAGACAGCTTAAAGACTGACATATCCCTATTTTTAATCTTCTATAAATTTCCTCTGGGTTTTTAACCCAGTCTTTCTGTCAGAGATGTAGAAGATGCCATTTCTGGCCTAGCTAGGCTTTCTGAAGTCTTTCCAGGGGCATACCTATATCCTTCAGTGGGAAAGGGTGCAGAGAACACACAAACCAACAAACTCATTCAGAAAACAGAACGTGGTTCAATGTCTCCAAGTCAGTCCAGCTACACAGATTTTTAGCAGAGCACAAGGCCAAAGCTCTTCACTTGTATGTAGCTGATAACAAGGACAAGCACTGCTACTTCAACATCTCCAGGTTATGACCCATTAAGCAGAACAGATCATACCATAAATATTTCCTCAAACTCTCTTCAAAGAGCCTGAGGGGGAAGCTCCATGAAGGTAAAAGCAGAGCTTCTTCAACATCCTGAAGGACCATTCTTTCTCCAACATCCTTGTTCATCCTTACAGCCCTCTCTCAAGCCCAACCAGGACCATTTTGTTGCAAGCTTATGAGTCAAAATAAGCTACACCATGTATGCTACTCACAGGAGAAAATATTGCAGAGATTACCTTTGCCAGGAGAGGCAGAAAAAGCTCCAGAGTCAATTAATATACCAAAGATCCTTGACTGGAATAGAAAAGCTTTCCAAACCATCTTCCTTTCTTAAGCGTTTCCCAGGCTCAGCTCCAAACAAGTACTTAAGTTCTCCTCCCCCTATGGATAGGCAAGGCCTGCCCTGAGGCAAATAATTAACTTAGTTTGTCCACACTGTTTCCTACTCTCTCCCGGCATTTCCAAATCTCTCTGGCTCCTCTGTGTTGTCATACTGAAACTGTGCAGAACTGAGGGCTTTCTGCTGTAGTTAGTAGCCAAAACTAAATAAAATTCCTTTATAAAAACAGATAAAGAGGATTTCTCAAGAGTGCTCTTCCTTTATGAAACAGATTCTTTTACTGTTCATTACAGGCTCCATGTTGGATAACACCTGCTTTGCTTATTTCCAGGTATGCTCCATTCAAGGTGTCATGTATTTTAAGTGCAATTTCCAAGGGACTTTACTTATTTGTTTGTTGGGTTTGAGGGGTTTTTGTTTGTGTAGGAGGAGTTTGTTTGATTTTTTCTCTTTTGTGGTTTTTTTTTTTCTATCATTACTTTTTTTTAATTCCCTGCATTTTCAAGCTAGACAGAACCCAAATGTGACCACAAAGTAATTTAATGGATGTCTGCCAAGTAACACAGGCAAGACAGAAGGGATTACATGTCAATAAAGCACAAATAAATCCACTAGCAGTTCCTGCATTAGAGATGTCATAAAAAGGAAAAAAGGAAGCTGTATTTTTAAGATAACTGATGGAAATTTCAGCCCATCTCCTCAGCTTTTGGCATTCTCACTGCCAACCAAGCAAAAATTAGATATAACATACAGATCAACCCAGGCAATAATGCTCTCAAAGATATTCTAGAAGGAGTCACAGAGTACTTGGGTAGATCTGCAATGAACACCTGTCCTCAGTTAAACACCATAATGTAGGTAGCTGATGGAAATTGTTGCTGAAAAGGTGGAACTCCATCTCAAAGCCCAGTATCTTCCACCAACTGTTAACTCCTGCCTTGGCCTGGTACATTCCAAAGAGCTGCTGCAAACCTGCCTAAGTCACTGTCACTAGAGCAGGAAATAACACAGGAGATTCCCAGGCAACAGGCATGGTGGGGAAATAAAAGTTCCAGCAGACAACATCTGAAACTGAACAAATACCAATTCCTGAAAGGTCAGTCATCTTATTTTCAGTGATTTTACACTCCAAGTACTTTATTTGTTGTCTAAGACAGATATGAAATCAGTTCTCTATCATTACCATCTCACAGCACTGAGAGGCTGCTGAACTACTCTAAGTGTCAAAGCCAATCCTCAAAAGCCATCACCTGTCAGTCAAATGTTCCAGAAATAATTGGAATAAGATAAAGTTATCTTTTGTAGGCACCTCCAATTTAGCAGCAAGAAATAAAAACTTTGTTACACAGTTATTTTGTTCAGTTTCAGCTGTCTGATTTCATACATCATCCTGGCAAGAGACTTCCCCTCTCCCCATACGCTCTCTCTTCTAGGTGCTTTTAAATAAAACAGTGCTCACAACCAATCCTGAAGTGGTTCTGTCACTCTAAAGGCCACTGGTACAAATACACAAATCCTCCTGTATCCTGAAGGCATGATGTTTAGGCAACATCCCAATACTTCACAAAAAATTATTGTACATTTTATCTGTCTGGCTATGTTCACAGAAAAAAAAATATAATAAAATAAAAACACATTTCTTCTGGTACTACATGATCAACTATGTGACCTCAAGGGAGTAGTTATTCCATACTAAAAAGCAAAGTAAATAATAGGAGCTGGGTATCAAATGTTTTGTGGACAGCTTGTTTGTTTGTTTGGGGTTTTTTTAAACACAAGGTAAGGAAAATAAAATTCTGACATGGATAGGGCTGCTGAGAGGGTATCATTAATAGCTTAAGAAATTAAGAGGAAATATTCCAGCATGAAAAAGTATAAAACCCTAAAGCAAAAAAAGAAGGGAGACTACGTGGGGGGTAGCTGACAATTGCCTTAGATTTGAGCTTTAGCCAGCCAGGTTGGGTGATTTGGGGATGAGAATTATGTCTGATGCATTTACAAACATGTTCTCAACAGTAACCAACGATAAGCTCTCCTTCCAGAGCCTGAACAGATTTGGTTACAGATATTCTGTGAAAGCTTTGAAAGATTTTTTTCTGGCTTTGATCTCTGACTGAAAAGAATCAGCCTAAATGCCTATACTAGACTGCCTGGGAAACTGAGCCAAGACAGAGACAAATACAGGAGCAGGTCCATTCAGAAAAGTCAAGACAACAGAAGAGGTTAGAGTTGCATGTTACAGCGTAAAGATTTACCAGCAACACAATACTTAACTGAGTTTAGAATAGCAGATATGTAAAGGGCAACAAAGCCACAAAGACACTTATCATGGACAGTGGCACGAAAAAGCACAGAGCGAGCACCCAACCTGCATTTTCCATTTCACTCTCAAAGCACTGCCAGAGCCCTTTTCTTTAAGAAAAGTAATCTTCAAATGAAAAGAAAACAGTTTAAGATTCTAAATATCAGCAGTCCTCAGGCAACATCCTAGGTCAAAAACCAAAACAAAATAAAACCACAGAAAGAAAAAACAAGAGCTACCTCCCATGTAACACAAAATGGATCATGCTAACTTGAACCAAAAATCCATCAAACAGTATTTTGATTGCCAATAGTTTCCAACAGCAGAGATGTGGGAAAAGAAAACAGACCAAATATGTTGTGCTATTTCCTCCTGTAGACTTAACACAGTTTCTAGCACTTTATGGTTTAGACTTCTTAAACACTAGGGTAGACCTCTTTAAGATCTCGTCTCTGGTAATGGATTTTTCTTCTGTGCATTCATCCAGATTTTTTTAATATATGCTTTTAGTAACTACAAAGTCTTACTGCAAGGACTTCTGCAGCTTTTCTGCAATCCATGAAAGAACATCCCTGCTTCCTTTAAAATCAGCATCTGCAGTTTTTATTTAATGTGTCCACTAGTACTGGAATAGGTAATGAATGTTCATTCTTCAGTTATTGATCCTGAGTCACTTGTGATTTTAGACTTCTCAAACATTTTCCTTACCCTTATGTGATCCTCTTCCAATTCAACTGTATTTTTTGTGGGGTGAGGGGGTTTTACAGCCCCTCTTTTGGATCATTTCATTTGGGCATCACTAGCCAGGAGGCAGGAAGATTCTGCAAGCATCATATACACAACTTAGAAGCATAAAGCAATTACTGACTGGCTCCCATGCACAAAGGACAGCTATAATTTAAGGAGGTGTTAGGCTAAGAATTACAATGTTCATCCACCAAATGCAGAGCACTGGAATGCCCGGCCAGGCAGGCAGCCAATGGGCAGGGTCAGCCTCCAGGGCTCCCAAAGACAGATCCTCATCTGCCTTGACTTTAATCTGGGGTTACTGACTAAGCAGTTTCAAAGTACCTCTGCACTAAAGTGATAAGTAAAATGAAGAAATATGCAAGACAGACATAGCAGAGGGAAAAAGGGAAAGGCAAATAAAAATTGCATCAGTACAGGCCGGAGATGAACAAGCCAGCTAACAGCTCTGCAGGGATTCCAGGAGACAGCAAACTCACCATGTGTCAGCAGCACAGCATTGTGGCAAGAAATTAACAAGATCCTAATCAGCTGATTGAGCAAAGTTATAGTTCTCCTCAACCTGACCATGGTGAAGTCAGACCTAGAACATTGTGTCTGGTTTTTTGACAACCCACACCAGAGTAAAACTGGCAAGACCAATTAAGAACCCCTGAGATGATTAGGGAACTGGAATGACACTAAGGGAACCAAACCTTCTTTTTTTAAATCTGGAGAAGACCGAGGGGATCTAACTGCAGTCTTTCACAACCTACAGGGGAGTTACAGAGGAACTAAAGTACACTCCAACAGGATAAGAGGCAACTTCCTGTTGCACATAAGGCACATATTCTTCCCTGTAAGAGGGATGCAGCTTTGCAACAGACTGCCGGGGTAGGTTGTGAAATCTGAGTGTCCTTGAATATTGTCAAAAGTGAAAATACCCTGTTGCAATCCAAGCTAACCCTGACGTCAGTCCTTTGGAGAAGGTGCTGGATTAAATACCTCCAGACATCCCTTTCACTATGAATTTTCTGTGATTCCAATTTATGCCTAAATGCTGTCAGTCAGGTACAACCCTAACCTTACATACAAAAGTTAATAATGTTGCTCAAGCCATCTTGGAGAAGAAACAGGCTCTACTTACCTCTAACTGAAAAAAATTATGGACCAGCACCACAACAGCCAGCACTGCCATAAGCAGGCAGAAGAGCTGCAGTCTGAATGAGTCACGCCACATGGTCCAGTCGAGTCTTTCCCTCCCATGTTAGACGTTGCCATGACTTCCATTCACCACAAACATGAATGTCATTTCGTCTCAGCAAAGCACAAGAGAATTCAGTTAACTTCCACTTCATTCCTGCAAGTGCATTTGCAAAAACTGTATTAAGTCCCAAAAATGTTACCAGAACTGAAGTCAAGTTTTACACTGAAAGCTTACAAATGGTGGGAGTTTGCAGGGCAATAACTAGTACAACAGAACTGTCAACACAGATTCATTTTGTGGAACTCATCTGAGCAGCATTATCTGTCACATTACATAATTCTCTTGGACATGTCAGAGCAAACCCTTATCATAAAGCTGGTGTCACCCCTAGTTGATACCAAAAAAAAGGCAAGAGAAGAGTGCAAGATTTCAGTCTGGCAATCAAAAAAACCAAAACAAATCACCACTACCCTCTTTATCTGTTATACGACATCACCACCATCCAGACATCACAAGACTGAGACTTATAGCAGAAACTTGTGGGTTTAGACATCTCCCATTTACCTGTTTACACATTCCAGTAAGTTGTTATTCAAGACTAAGTCTGAAACAAGTTTGGATAAGCAAGGTAAAAGATATTTCCTCCAGTTTTCTGCTTGGGAAGAAGGGAAAAATAAATCAACTGTAGCATTAAAGAGGAGATATCTAAGAGACTTGAAAGCACCAAAATTTAACTTCACGCATCACCTGTAACATTATATTACATCTTCCCTCTTTTGCTGTTTTATCATTCCTTTTACCTCAGGTACTCATACGCAGCTCTAAAAATTTTTAAAAAATAAACTTCTGGGTGTGTTTGGGTTTTGTGTTTCTGGGGTTTTTTTAATCTAATAATAGTATTGTCTTTCATAAATTTTAACTTCCATAAAATATTATTCCTTTAAGGTTGCTTGACAGCCGATCTGCTATAAAATCACAGACTTAACACCACTGATTCAGTTTCCACAACTTAATGCTTGCTCAGAATGACTCTTAAACCTTCCTTTCTTTCTGAGGAGGACAATTTTGATGCAGTCATTTTGCAAGCAAAAAGGGTACTGTTCATGCAGAAGCTCTAAACTTGGAAACAGAAAACAGATGGCAAGGAGAGACAGTCAAAAGACACCAATCTCTCCAAACCTAGTATTCTCAAAGCAGCATTACTCATACAACCATCCACCAAGTGCAACAACATAATCAAATGATTATATAAACTTTGTATAACTTTCTATAAATAGTATAACTGAGAATTTATACTATTAAGATAGTATAAATACATAGTACATATAATCTTAAGACTATATGAAAAATGCTGTGTAAAATTAAATGAAGCATAATGATACATTAAATATAAAAATTAATTAAATTATTTATCAAATTAATATAGGCTAGAAAACTGAAATACATTACCATTATAACCAGGACAGCCTCAAAATAGGCCACACATCAAATTGCTTTACAAGGATTATAGAGATTATAGCTTCAAATTGAGAATTATAGAGATTGTATTTCTGACCAATGAACAAGCATTGAAAGAGCAGGACATCCATTAAAGTGAAAGTATCAAAATGCCACAAAAATGCAGCTTTGTTGGAACAGTTCTGCACTAATATGAAATTTGCATAAAACAGCAGCTTGGGTCCTAAATTGACAATAAATATACCTAAATACATGAAAATGCTAATTTAAGGACATATCTACCCATTTGAGGAAGAGGGAAAAACAGAATTTTCACTTGTGTTGCTGAGAATTCTTTCCATCACTGAAAAGCACAAGACACTGAAAATTAACAGAATGTTATTTCAGATGCCTAAAAAGGCCACAAACACTATTCCATGTGTTTTTATTCAAAACTTTCCATCTGTAAATCTCACAAGTCCTAAAACATTTAAATGTACAGGTTTAGAGCTTTCTTTATGCTAAAGGCGTAATACACTGCCAGTTTCATCAGCCCTGAACAACTGATCCCGTTCATTTCTTGTATAAGGAAAGCCTGTAAGTACACCAAAAAGGCTTAGGTTCTTACCCTACTCCTGAAATGTTCTCTGAAGCCATCCACATGAAAGGCCAGATAACCTTGGAAACAATAAATTAAAAAAATAAATTTATCTATAGAAACACACACAAATATTTTTTTTATAAAATTCATACCTTGGTGGTCTGCTTACAGTGGCACAAAATAAAATGGCAGTTATGACTTTTTACTTGTAAAATTACTTTTGTTTCTACAATAAACCAGGGATTTTGTTAAAGTATTTGATTCTTTTAAACTTCAATGCTATGCCTTTGAATTCTCTGCTATTTACTGCTAAGTATTACTTCTCTCAGCTTTGTTCCATGTTATCACAAGCCCCATTTTGCCCAAGGTTAAAAACAAAAACCGATGTAATGACATTTTTATGAACACATCATTAAATTATGCCTCATGCTCCATTACGGGACTGTGGGTTTGGGTTTTTTTCAAGTGTCCGTTACTGTCAGCCCCCCATCCCCACAGCTCTCTAAGCCAGCAGCGATACACAAGCAGGTGTGAGTGCAACCGCTCCAATTTTGTCCGGCAAATCGCAAAGGCAGAGGAGCCGCTACCTCTGGCGATGCCCAAACCATGTCACTGGGGCACAGGGGCTCGAGGCTTGATGCTCCCGTGGCTGCCAGCACGGAAAATCAGATTTGCTGCTGTTTTTTGCAGATTCCGCCCTGCTCCCCAGGGCGCGGGGCGCTGGCAGCCCCCCAGCCCGACGACGTTCCGGGGCCAGCGCCGCAGCCCCCGCGGCGGCCCCGGCCGAGGAACACGGGACCGGACACGCACCCACGAGCCAGGGACGGGGACAGCAAGCAGGAAGCACCGCTGCCGGCAATGCAAACCGCACAGCTCTCTTTTATTGCTTCAAAGGTACTTTTTAGGGTGCCGCGGGGTGGGCATCCCCGAGGAGCGGCAAAAGGCAGCTTCAGCATCTCTGAGGAGCGGCACAAGGCAGCCCCTGGATCGGCAGGAAGCCGCGCTGAAATCCGAGCGGAGCGGGCAGGGCGGCCCTGCGGGCGGATGGGCCGGGCCCGCGGGGACGGGGGATCCGAGCAGGGCACCCGCCAACCCCGGGACCCCGCACCCGCCTCCCGCCCCGGGCCTCCCTCAGCGGCCCCGGCCCCGCCGCCGCCCCGCGTTCCACCCGCTCCCCGGCAAGCCGCGCAGGCCGCGCCGCCCGCGCCCCCTCACCGCAGCCCCCGGCGCTCCCCCGGGCCAGGCGGCGGCCTCGCCCCCAGCCCGGAGGCGCTCGCTGTAAATGCACGGCTCCCGCCGCCCCTCCTTCCTCCCCGCCCCCCACACAGCGGCGGCGGCCGCCGCGCCTCCTCCCGCCCCGCCCCGATACCGGCTCTGTTCCCGCGGCCGCTGCCGCAGCCTCTGTGCTGGCAAGGGGCAGTGGAAACGGACGCAAACCCCAACAAAAACATCGCTGTAATTTTTGAGCCACCGCCGGTGAAGCCAAGGAAAGCAGGATGTGGAGAGGGTGGCGCGGAGGCGGGCACTGTGGCCCGGGTGGCATTACCGTGGGTCCGCAGGCGCAGCCCCGGCCAAGAGAGAAGGCTCTGACGCGAACCATCGTAGCTCAAACGCTGTCGAGCCTGGAGGCGCACGGAGCAGGGGGCAGGACAGGCGGCCTTTTGGACAGGGAGAAGGTTGTGAAAGGGGAGCCTGGCCACGGAGCAGCTGCAGGGACTGAGCGGGGGGAGCCGGCACGGCCCAGCACAGCAGCACCGGGCAAACGCAGCTGCATTGAAGGCAGGACTTAAGATGCTTTGTGAGAACATGCGTGCAGTCAGTGCTGAGCTTTGCGCCCTGCACGAGAGCCGGGTGGCACTTTCAATTGGCAGGACATCTGTAATTTGCTTTGTAAACACTTGTGAACACTGCATAAGTTTGGGAATGCCAAAACACCTGCCAGCAGTTCTTTGGATGAGTACAGCTTAAGGTCTTGAGCTTATTTTTACTAAGTATGTGGGTTGCTTAAAACCAGAAATAAGACAGAGCAGCTGAAATATTCTTGTGAACACAATATTTTAGCCAATATTAACATAAACATTAATTGCCTACTCTTGTCTTCTGCCCCGACCCCCCATCAACCACAGCTATTTTGAAGAAGTGACCTTACCTCTATTTTTCTCTTCCTTTCTGCATCTTACAACAGTGGTTACCTGATAGAGACAGAAAGCAAAAATCTCAACAGACACCAGCTTTTATTTGTACAATACGCTGTAGGTCAAGAATTGAAAGCCATCTGGCTGTATAAGAAGAATACATTGAAAAGAAAGTATTTTGAAAGATAATTGATACTGATTTTTTTTTCATCTCAATATACAAAGTCTGTCAGTGCTATAGCAATCTCATTTCTCTTCACTCATCCTTCATAAGCCATGCAGTGCATCAAATTCCCCTACAAACTCTCCAGCTCAAAGTGCAACCTAAGGCAAAATTATCTAATTAGTGTGTCAAATGCCAAGCATTATCCCATCTCTTAATATATCTGGAGTGATGTTGGGAGTTGAAGGCGTGGAAGGTGATAACAGTGAGAAAATCTGTCTCATCTAAGGAAATAGGTACTGCTAGGCTATCTTCTGCCATATTTTACATTTCACCACCCCTCAGGGATGGGAAAGGATCCCCACGCTACTTTTCTCTATAAATTCTTCAGTTATCATTGTAGTTAGTCTTGATGAAGGCCTAATAATGAATCAAATATGCCTTTCTAATCTCTAACATGGTAAGCCCTTTTGCACAAAGAGGCCAGAAACCAATTACTCATTGTTTGCCCCCATGCTCTATACAAAGCACCATGTAAAAGGCTCTTTGGCTATGAGTTGAGTGTCAATGACATTGGTGAGGTCTCTTCTACCTCATGACCATGCAATATCTAAATGTCATTACTCCCAAAAGAACTACAGCTTCAGCAGCTGTCGCTCACCTTACATCCCTCCTTGTTTATTACACCAGAAGCACTTGGCAATTATTTTGAGATGAGTACAGAAAGCTAGATAATGAGAAAGAATCAGCCTTTCCTTATTTCTTTTTCCAGAATTACATGCAGTAAGATGAAGTTTTGCTAGGCCCTTGGCCCCATTGCCCTTCTCTCCCTTACCTGCAAAGAATAATCAATATGACACAGTATATTTGAAAATGCGTATGGGACTACTGAACCCATTCTTGATTATAGGCAAGTGTTGGGGAATGTTTTGGTTTGCTCCCTGAGCAACTGTAACATGCTTTTGTGCTGAAGTATGATGAGGTTTAACAAACAATGCATTGGACAGTCTGCAAAGAGCACAACAGACATTGTTCCCTTTCTATAGACATCTTGATCGTCTCCTTTTGCTACATTACCCTCATATCACTTCTCCAATCCTTTTTCACTTCCACAGTCATCTGGGTCTTGTCCTTCTGCAGTCCTTAGAAAAGCAAATTTCACTCTCATCTTGCCCACAGGTTTGCCATGTGCCTTGGTTTCAGGCACAGCAACAATTAAGGTCTATTTAAGTGGTGGAAAAAGTCTTTAGCTGGCCTGGTGCCACCCAGATGGCTTTCACGCCATCCAGTGCTTGTAAAGGAATAACGCTTTTGTCAGAAGAATTCTCTTCCAGCTTCCTCAAGTCCTTTTCCAAAAGGTTACAGAAAAGCTTACCTTCAGGCACCATCAGCCTTTCCACAAACCCACCTCAATGAGCTGTGCTGCATTCCCACTCCAGAGGCAAGTTCCCATTTCTTCCAGGTGGCTCTGTTCCTCTTTGGGCCTAAGAGAAACTCTTCCTGGTCTCCCTTTCCATTTCTCCACCAGACAATGGACATGGCCACAGCCATCTCAGCCAAAGGCTGCCCAGAGTAGATCCTGCCCATTTAACACTGACCCTGCTACACCAAAGGAAGGAAAGCATCAGGCAGCTAGGAATATGAGAAAGCAGGCGAGAAAGGTAGCTTACCTGTCCTACTGGTAAAATAATACCTATTTCATATGCTTAAAAATTTCAGTATGTGTGAGTAAAGCCAAAGAATCAGAGACCAAAAGGAAAGCCAATCTGCTGTAAAAGTTCTGAGCTTGGGAATGAACAAGCTGCAATGAGAAGAAGACAAGTGGATGAACTCCATCCTGGAGAGCTCAGCAGTACAAGACAGCTGGAGAGCCAATCTTGAAAACGTGGGCTCCAATACCACATGCATTTGCCCTAAACTTCAGGTTGAAGGGGCTGTAGGAAATACTGATGGGAAGAAGAAAAGTGAGTTCTGCTTGAAACTGAGAGTTTCCCAGTGTGTCCTGTTTCTCCCCAGGTCCCACAGACTCTAAGACATAAGCAGTGATAACCTGCTCAGCACATCTTCCATGCACTTCCCACACCAGAAAACACGCTGCAAATGCTCAGGGGACCAGATAACTTCAGCTGGTGTAACAATGGATAGGAAGAGATTTCCCAAAGGCTGCTGCTTGAATGCAGTTTAGCACAGTGCTAAGGAAACAGCCCTGACTGCTAGACTGCTGCTTCTCACAGCCCTGCATTGTCTGAGAATTGCCTGGGCTTTTCTAATGATGTATGGCTTTCAGTCCAACACATGAACATTTTAAACGCAGTGTGTCGGATTTACATTTTCCAGAGCATCCTTTATGATCATGGGCTTCTCAATTCTCACAATTTAAAGCATCTTAGAAGTCAGAGGCTGTGACTTGTTTGATCTGGGCATCTTGTGCACAATTTTCTGATATTCCTTCCCTTGGTTAATATAATCTCACACATACCAGAAAGAACAGCTATACTGGTTTTGAATGGAATAGAGATAATTTTTTTCACAGTGGCCATGGTGGGTCTGTGTTTGATTTGTGCTGGAAACAGTGTTGATAACACAGGGCTGTGCTTACAAAGAGCCAAAGGCTTTTCTGCTTCTCACACCACCCCACAAACAAGTGGGCTAGGATGCACAGTAAGTCCTAGAATAGGTAAGGATTTCAGCCCGTAAAATTAAAAGTAACTATTTCCATTTCAACAAAATGGGCCCATCCACTAGCCATCCCTTTATTTTCCAAATCTAGCCAAAGATTTTAATGTCTGATCTTATGACAAATATGAATAAAAGCCAGGGACAAAAGGGACCTTCAACCTGAGCTCCAGAAGTGTTATGGTTACCATCCCTACAACACACCATTTAAACTTAGTAGTACAGCTTTAAGGTCTTTACTCTAAAAGAAAAGGGCTCTGCTCTTCTCTTTTCAGACCTGAAGTGGAGTTACTTTAGCTATGCCTATTTCTGACTTTTAAATAGAGTCATAGAACGAGGTACAAAGGAGCTTAAAAATCACCTAGTTCCAACCCCCTTTGTTGCAGCGGGGATTACTGCAACAAGCATATTTCAAACCAGGAGTCCCGTGGAAACGAAGTATATATGGACAGATTCGTGGTAGATGTTTCAGAGATGTTTATTTCTCCAGCCGCATGGCCGGGGCTCTCTCAGGAACTCTCGTCACGGGACCCGAGGGCCCTTGGCGTTATCAGGGAACCCAAACCAACCAATGGGGAACGAGGCTGAGCAGGGGCAGGGAAACCCCGTGTCTCCCCCCCAGGGCCCCTCTCCCAGGGCTCCATGGCAGGGGGAGGGACCCCAACACCCCTTGCCATGGGCAGGGACCCTCCTGCCCACAGCAGGAAACCAGAGCAGATTGCTCAATGCCCCATCCTGGCCTTGAACACTTGCAGGGATGGGGTATCCATTTCTCTGGGCAACCTGTTCCAGTGCCTCACCACCCTGCAGTAAATACCTTCACAGAAGAGCAAGAAGAATCCCACTCACAAAGTCTTTTCTTTGGTGTAATGAAGTAGAAACACATAGTAAAGACTTCAAAAATGTCCACTAACCTCCATGTGTTACATGTTGAATTAAGCAAAACAAACTTTGTTGTTTTAGTTTTTGTTATTGTTGTTATTTTTTTCACCTTTCAGAGAACGGTGTTGCAGTAAAACATGACTTTCATGTATTTCTGAGCTCCTCGACTGTTTCCTTTGTTAAAGCCTGAAAGATTTTTAATTAGTCTTCATTTGCTTATGAACAGCCAAAAGAGTAGGAGAGGCAACCCCACACGTTGTGATGGTGTTTCTCTTGATAAGCCCTTAGTCTTAATTCTCTCTCTAGAAAATGCTGTACAGAATACTGCCACATCTTTTAATTTAAACACAGCAGGTAATGAAGAACATGAAAGAGGGCCAGCAATAGAAACAAAGGACAGCAAATCACCAATGACAATTTCAGTGTCATTGGTGAACTCATTTCAAGGACCCTATTACACGCTTACTGTCCTAGGCACTGGAACAGTGGCCATCAGATGTCTGAGCTAATGCTTACCTTAACATCACTTGCTTTTTACTCCTGAGCTTCCCATCTCCAGAAGAGCCCTCCAGTTGCAAGATTATGACTATAGCCATAAGAGTCAATATAAAGTACACCTTAAGATTTTCAATAAATGTACAAATCATTTATTTAAAATTCAAAACTCAGAGATACAAACAAAATACTTAAGAAACAATAAATCCAAAATGTAAACACTTATAGAAAATATATGAACTGTACCAATTTAACCACCCACCATTCTTCACAGAAAACAGCAAGAAATAGAAAGACAAATCAATACCCAATTGTTCTTTTTTTCTCAAATTCTAGTTTAGAGGTAGAATACTCCTGTGAAAGTCTCCAAAAAAATTTAATTCAGTAGAATTATGCTACAAATTAATTTGGCCCATATACTTATAAATGTAATGAAGCCAGAAAAAAAAGATTCTTACTGAGAGCTCTTGTACAATAAAATTTGGCACGGCACTTTCCAAGAGATAAAGCACCTTTCCTGATAAATACTGGCTTATGTTTTTGCAAGAAAGGGATCCTGTGTTTTTTCCATTACTGACAAAGAAAACATTTAAAAATAGACAAAGTCACAACTTTTTGGCAGGCATACAGAAAGTGTTTCTCAGTAACTTGTCCTAGAAAGCCAATCTGGGGGAAAAAAAGAGTGTAACTATTAAAAGAAGACATTTTGAAAGACTTTATGAATACTTGATGCATACTTATTTGGGTGGCACAGTCCTCAAGGGGGGAGTGGGGGGGAAGTTAATATAACGGGAGGAAAAAGAAGAAGTGTCTTTTCTACTAGCTGGGGAACTAACCAGTTTATACATTTTATTGTCATCAGTCAGTCTCCACTAACTGCTACAATTCTATCCTCTCAGGAGAAAGTGTATCTGTGTGAGACACACTAGAACATCAAATTCAGTAAAAATTACCCAGGTAATCTCAAAGGAACATATATTCCATTTTTGCTCATCAAATAACCTGCTACAAGTAGAAACAAAAATTAGAATTGTTCAGACAATATATACAAATTCATAAAAAAACAGGAACAATTTGCAAGCTCAAATACAAACATTATTCAGAAAAAAAAACCCCTTTTTTTTTTATATAGAGACTGGCTGCTAAGTGCATTATTTAAACTGCTGCATGCAAATAGTAGAACCTACGGTTGTTTAAGAAACTTAACTAACAACAACTGCTAGGCTTCTACAATTTAGTTTAGCAAGGACTTTCTCAAGTATTTGCTGAAGGACATTTGTGGTTCAGAAACAGTAAAATAAAATTTGCAGTCTTAATGCCTTCTTGCTTTATGGTATATAGACCCACTTGTCCCAGCCTTCAGAGAAAAAGGCAAAAGAGTCATTTCTGCCACAGAGTAGCTGAAAATAGGCTTGCATGTGCCAGCTATCTCATTTGGGGCAAAACTACTTGTGTGGTACAATTTAAATAGTCCGAGCTATATTTATCTGATTTTTCTGAAGCAAATTAAAGAAGCATTTGAATTGTACTCACAACAGAGCTGGCAACATTACCCGGCAAATAACCAAGTTCTCTCTCCCACTAACACTGGAGGATTAGCCCAGGACAAAACACAAGAGATAAGCTTTTCTTCTACAAAGTACATTCTTCTGCTGAACATGAAGCCTTGCAAAAGGAAAGAATACAATATTAACACAGGAAAGTTTCAGATATATTTTAGGCCTTCCAATTCTTTTATGAAATTTCCATCATCTCCAAAGGAAACTGTGCATCCCTATCCAGGTAAAAGAATATTACATACCTAGATTATGGAAATTTAGCTAAACAAAGATGAGTAAATGCTAAGCCATATATTAAACTATGATATTTCCACATCATGATTCTTTGAGAGCTCAAAACAGGGCTGAAAAGAAGACAATTTTAAGTATATATCCAGTTTTATTCCTTACTTTTCCACTGTATCCGTCATTATGTCTTTCCTTGTATGTATTTTAATGGTCAGGATTAAAATATTTTCTGTATATACAAACTAATTACATTTAGCCCTGTAAAACCTAATCCAAAACTTCACCATTCTTTGATTTCTCTATATTTAGGCAACTCATCTTCTACACATGCAAAACTTTTCAGAACGTTAGAAAAAAAAACTTTCTAGTATTTCACAGTTTGCCCAAAAAAGTAAGATAAAGCTGACTATTTGGTGGTACATGCTTTGCTGTACCTACATAAAACCACTTTTGGATATATAGGTTACACATTAATAAGGACAACAGCTGACCCAGGCATTAGTTAAAATAAGTTGCCTTGTCTTTGTGCTTGCAAGTCCTAATAACAAAGGAAATGTCAAGAAACATCTAGGGCTTCCATAAAAAATTTACTTTCACCAAGTTTTCCCCCTTTGATGCCTCCAAAATTAGTTGTTTCACATCTAACTGTGCAGCAAAAGTGACAATAGAAAACAGCAGAATATGTATGCTCCCTCAGTGTCCTCAGTAAGTGAAACCTTGTTATTCAGGCAGTGGTCTAGTTCCTCCCAGGTCTTGCAATAAAGCAGTCTCCCACGAAAGAGAACTTACTGCATTGTTACACCTGACCACTGCTTCCAGAGTGTAAGATCCAACAACTGCTTCATAGACTGAAATAATTCCTCTCTCAAAATTCAGAGAAAATCTCTGAAGTTTGGGGGGTTTTACATAAGATACTGACAATCAAAGAGCTGAGTCCTATGAACTGCAGATCCCCAAGCATGGCAGATTTAAAGCCAAGTTCAGAACCTTCAGAGGACAAGGGTATGATCATGTGGACTACACACTGCTTTGCCCAGGTAATCAGATGTTGTGATACATTAATGCACCTGTACCATTTTCAATACCCAAGCACAACTGTGCTCCAAGATCTAATTATGAATATGGTCATGCTACAAATGTGCTGTAACCACATTCATTTAGAAAGACAGCACATTAAGAACCTACCACCTCAGCTGTTCTGGGTTTTCTTTAATGCTCCCATGTATGCAAGGCACAGCCAAAGGTCAGCCTGACTGCAGAGACAGCTCTTTGGAGAAGTTGGTGCTCTAGAACTTTTTTGGGGTGGGAGAAAAAGAGATCATGGCTACTCTATACACAGAAGCAAGCTTTATTCTTCCAAGATGAACTTCACCACAGGGAATGTGGCTGGTACAAGTCCAATACACCATTTATGTTCTAAATAAAGGGTATTTTGAGGCCTCAAGAAGATACTGGCCTCATACCAAACTCCTGAGTAGTGGTAAATTTCAGCTCGGAACCTAAAGCAGACATGCAACCAAAGCTTTCACAAAACCCAAATTATTTTACACGGTAACGTGGCCATCGGAGTCGCATTAAAAGAGCGCTAGTTGGTTTTAGTGACACCATAGCACCAGAAGTTAACCTGTGGATCCAGAGAATTATGATAAGCCTGTGTCTTTGTAACTGAGAAGTAAACAGCAAACTACTGCAACACCGGCCTCCCAGTACACATTGCAAAATGCAGCATCAGCAAACGCAACTGACCCCTGTAAATCACAACATCAACTTTTATTTCACTAGTGTCCATCACAAATCACATGGCAAAACAGATTTCCCTTGTCACTGTTGAAGTATACTAAGATACCTAGACTATGCTTTCCACTTTCCTGCTGCTTCCCCAGTGTTTATCTTGCCTAGCCATTGCTATGTTGGGTTTTTTAATGGGAAAGGGTCAGGTATCTCAGCATATTTCCTAACAGGGAAGAAATACAACTTTTTATCCACATCTAATTAAAATGTCAAACACTGGAGATACAGGGGAAAAAAACCAACCAAAAAACCCAACAGAGATATGAGGAAATAGTTTTAAGTCATGGCATTTACTTTTAGTATTTATACCTGTAGATAGAAGTAGTTGTGATCCATCAAACTGACTATTGTCTCGAAAGCCATGCAAATCCAAACCGCACAAGGACATTAGCATCCTTGTTGAGGAAAACATACACCATCAACTCCCCTGCTGTAACCCAGCAGTGTAGCCTTGGAAATGATGTTCCCAAATCACATGCTCTTCGGAAATTCTTATTTACTCCTGGCTGCTACTGGTCCCATTTTGAGTCTTACCTGAGAAAGCAGGGAAATTCAATCCCAGGGCAAACAAAGGTCAAGGCTTGTTTGAAGCTGCCTGAGGCCTCTCTCCTGTAAGTCCTTATTTCAGTGTGTATGTAAATGACCTAATTCCTCGCCAGCAGCTTCAAGTTATTTACAAAAAAGTCACTGACTCAGACACTGGTTTTCTGGAATGCATCTTTGATACACTGACCAAGCTACTCTTGTTAAAGTCAAAAGAAGTCTGAATTTTCATCTTTCTCAGCAGGCTGTATTCTGCCTATGACAGGATACACTGCCTGTATTGACTCCATTTCTTCCCATATTGTTTGCTTCTCTTTGCAAAATAAGAACTTAATCCTTCTTTGTAGGAAAAAAACCAAATACTTACTAACAGTCACCAAAGCGAATTTACAGCAAACATTACCACCACTGCCATATCCACCCCCCAATCTTCAGAATTCATTTAATGGAGGCCAGTCATTAGGATACCAGTTTTATGTTTGCAAATAAAGTGCATAATGATTGTCACTGAGAATTTCGCTGATTTTAGCATAGTTAGTGTCAATCCTCAGCAACATCAGTAAAATAGTAATTACAACATAAATTGTTAACATGAGTCAAAATCTGAAACAGCACACATTAAAAATAAGTTTTGTACAAACAGGAAAAAGAAAGAGAAAGGAAAGTGAAATGGAATCCCTAGTCCTTTGTGGAAATGAGCCCATTATACAGCTATCCCAACATGCAGCATCTGAAACGAAGAATCACGGTCTGTTTGCTTCCCTTCTATTCCTGAATTCAGTTTGTAGCTTTCTGGTGGTGTCTGACACATTTCACCTTGGACAGGGGAAGATGTATCTTGAGGGAGCTCTACAGAGACGGTGTCAGAGGAAGAATCTTGGCTTTCTGCTGACACAGCAATTTGTAGACAGCTGCCCTCCATTTCCTCATTGCAATCTGTGTCTTCATCAGCCTCTTCCAGCTGCTGAACAGATTTCAAATACTGCTGTATCAGTCCATTGTCCTGCTCATTACTAGAGCTCTCTTTACTTTGCCCACACTCCCCAGGGCCATCCTCTACATCTGAAGAACATGCTGAAACAGACTTGCCACATTGTTTGATGGTTTCCATTGAAAGGGAGCTCTCAGTTTCTTCAGCTAAACTCCTTTCAGAGCTACACAGGTCACCGGCACGAGTCTGATCAGCCGCAGAAGAATGAAAACCAGAATCTGGGAACTGCAATGAAGACTTTTCTGGAAGATCATCCTCACTAGCTGGAACTAACAAAGCAGAACTAACACCTGGTGGGGTTTCTTGCTCCACTGTGGATGACTGAATAGGTGGTTTGAATGGGCATGAAGTACCGGCTGAAGGGATCGCAGCACCACCTAAATTTTGCATCACTGAAAGCTGCCATTGTTGAAGGGATTTAACCTGTAAAGTACAGAGAAAAATTCATTATGAAATGCAACTAAAAGTATTTTGATTTCTAGAGGATTGATTTCTTGCATTCAGCATCCAACCTCTAGTATAAAATCTAAGACTAAGTGACAAACAAAAGGCTTGCTACGTCTTTAGGGAAAGTTTGTTCTTCCCACTGAAATCACGGCTTTTAAACCTACATGCCAAACACTGACAGAGCACACAAGCTCCCACTTCAAGTACCTGAAGAAAATGAAATCTGTTCTTAAAACCAGAAAGGATTTATCTGTTTTTAAGAAAACAGCTTTATTTTTGGAAGAATAGCTTATTAAAAGATGTATTAATAACTTTCCTGCCTCAAAAACAAGTTGCTCACAAGCAACACAGCTTGACGTCAATTTGCCATGGGCATTTACCAGTCACATCATTCTTCACAGTTCTGCTTATGTTTATTTAGCTTTTCTTGCATTTTGTCTTCCTTCTCACCAGGCCACAATTTAGTCTTTAGTAATAAAACCAGTGTTCTTGCACTAATGCTTCTGAAGGTTATTTTCCTCCACAATGCCAGTACAGCAAACAACACAGCAGTAAGATTCTATTAAACCACCCAAATCATCATTGGAAAACCTGAACCATATTGACTATCTCTTCAAGATCTGCAGTATGAAATAATGCAAATTCATATATAAGCAGATTCAAATTCAAATTTCAAATTCACATGTAAGCAGAAAAACAAGAGGACTAAAATTACTTACCTGGTTCCAAAGAAATTTGACAGCTTCCTCCTGTACAAGCCTCTGCATTTTATCTTCCTCTCTTTCTTTTCTTAGTCTGCAAGAACACACATCCAAAATTTATGCAGCTTAAATAAGCAACATTTGGGTAACAAGAGCAACAAGCATAAAAATGCCTACTTATGTAACAGCACTCTTGAAAGATACAACGGAGCCTAACATTAAGAAATTACTGCAGTCTGGCTTGCCATAAATACCCAGCTGCTGACTTCAAGTTTCTTTTTCAGTCACATTTAAATTCGGCTTCCTTTTACTGCAGCACATTTGTTGGCTTAGCTATAATGTGTCTTTTTGTAAACGGAACCTGAGCTCTTATTTTTTCCTGTACAACTATCACCCCCCACACACACCAAATAGTACATCTTCATTTCAAATTATGCTGTCCCCATTGATACGTGGATGGAGTATGATGTGTAAGCACTGGGAGTTTCTGGAGGTTCACTGAGCACTCAACTTCATTCACAGAACTTATGTCACTTGTGATAATGAAGAAAAAGAGCCTGTCAGACTGACAGCTCCAGGCTGATCCAGAAAGATATTAAGTAAAATCCAGAATTTTTGTCTTTGTCTTACAAATTGAGAAACTTTGACCACGATCTCCTCCAAACATGGATTCACAGGACCAAAAATTAAAACAGAACCAACCACAGAATCATATGTTAAAATTGTATCATTTTCAATTTAAAATTTAATTTAGAATTTCCTCTACCAACAAGGTAGAGGAAATTCTTCTTTTCACCAGCAACAGAAGAATGACTGTCAATATGGACACTTGATTTACAGACTCTGTAATTGTGAGGAGACAAGTAAAAAAAAAAATCTCACTCAGCAATTTCTATTTTGAAATATGCAAGTCCTGCTTATAGAGGAATAGAAAAATGTGTTCTAACCCAATCCATTTATAGAAGGTACTTTGAGACTATGAACAGCTATGTGCAAAACTGTGCCTACTTTACAGGAAGTGATCCTGTAATGTAATCAGTTTTATGTGTCTGATGCTAGGTTTTACTGTGAGTAGTTATATCAAGGCCCATCTGTATCTGTTATGAAATACTCTGGAATGATGGTTATATTCATACAGACTTGAAAATACACACCATGACCTCAACCTACTTTTCTATTTCAGCAGTTAAGCAAATGATGTGCTCCTGCATTCTGTTTAGTCGAATTTCATTCCGCACTTCCTTGGCTCGAGGATGGTAGTTCCTCGTGTAAAATCCTCTCCAGGAAGCTTGAAGCTTGGTAGCTGCTTCAGTCATCCTTTGCAGTTCAGCTGCACCTTGATCAGCTGGTGCTGCACCTTGCACAGCCAATGAACCAGACCTTTCTTCGGTCATCTGGTCAGGACAAAGAGTTTTTACTCCTGATTCAGCAGCTGATGAGGTGCTGGGGTGACTGTGCAGAACTTGGCTTTCAGAGGCCTTTAAAGAGTTGCCAGTCTTTGCAGCCAGGCCAGCTGTTCCGCGATCAGGAGCAGGCACCTGTGGCATCTCTTTGATATTCTCTTGTGTTTCCACACTTCCTGCTGCTCTGTTAGGGTGCTCTCCCATAACAGACAAAGCTTCTTGCTTGTTAGTTGTTTCTCTACTACTATTAACATCTCTCACACATTCAATCACTGTATCATCATCATCTTCTTGGCCCAAATTGATTCCATGTAGCTTCAGGTCTGAAGCAGGAGACACTGGAGACAATCCTGAAGCAACTGGCATAAAAGTAGACTCCGAGGATAAAAGGCTGCTGTTTAGTTTGTCTTCATCTGTCTGTACATCTTCAAGGTGTAGCTCCTTGGGAAAGCTTCTTTCACGAGGAAAAGTGTTCTTTACTGCACAGGAATGATCATTGTTTGCACTTGGTCCAACCCAAGAATTCCTCAGGATGACAGGTTCTAGACAAGCAGAAAGAGACATTCTAGTATTAGAGTATTTCAACAATAATAATAGTAATAGCTCATCCAATTCATAGGGATTCACAATTTGGTTTTGACAGTTAGCAACTGGGTGGGTAAGATGATCCAACATGCTAGTAATGATGAGCATGATTTCTGTATTAGGACAATACTTACCACAGTAACATCCAAACTTAGCAAATACCAGGTACAAACTGCACTTCCTTGGAGAATAAACTTGTATAAAACAGACAAGTCAAAGTAGTAACTCTTTTGTTTGTTGGATTGGGTTTTTCACCTAACCAACCTACTAGCATTTCAAGACACAAATAAGCACGGACTGGATTTTTTCAGAAACAAAGTATAACTTCAGCTGAGAAAACAGATGAACAGAATAAAATAATAACAGGGCCTTGTTCTTAAATTCCCTCCACAAAGTTAGCACAAAGTTATGTTCAAAAGAAAAATATTTATCTCCACAGGTAAGATCACAGGTGTAGATAAGCTACTTACCCTTTTCAAGAACCATCTGTGATGGCTGGGCCAGGCCACTGTGTTCATGAGCAACTGGCACTGTTTTGCTGGGAGCAGAAGATGTAGGTGGTTCCTCATTTTGGTTTTCATGCATCAACTGCCTCTGGTGGAGTCTAAGCACAGAGTGCAGCAACAGATTTTACGTTTCTTTTAAACTTTCTTTTGTACAGAAAACATCTAAAAGAAACTATGAACTATTCCAAAGGAAACAAGTGATCAAAACATTGTAAACAAGAGGCTAGTTATGCAGACTCCTATACCTACAAGACACTAACAAGACTACTCACAAAGCAGGGGACTGCAGTCTTTTTCTGCTCCCCTTCCTCCTGCCTCTCTTTCTTCACTACATGTATTAAAAAAGAAAAAAAAAAGAAAGAAAAGAGAAAAAGCCCAACATGCAATTCTGACTACAGACTGAAAACCATGAGGCATTACTACACACAAGGAAGGCATGCAGATATTTTAAGCATCTAATGTGGAATACATTGTGTGTGTAGGTATAGACGAGTTTGAGGAATGATGGGAGTGTCTTTTACATTTGGAAGTGAGTGAATCAAGGAATAGGTGTTCCTGTTACTAAAGGCCCAAAATCCTAGTACAAATCACCGAATATTGCCACAAACAAAATCATCCTTTAAAACCCAGAGAACACACGGTTGTTTCAGCCCAAATAAATTAGAAGATCATGAGGCAGAGGTTGAACTGCCCTATAAATCATATATGCATGTGCATGTACATGGGTGAGGATTTGTGGGGATTCCTTTTTCTGATAGGGTTTTTTGGCTTGGTTGTTGAGGTTTTTTTTAATTTTTAAAGAGCTATATTTAGCAGACCACCTTCCTGAATTTTCCCCAGAAACATCATGTGAATGCCAGAGCACTTAGCTAGAGATTCCAAGGTCAAGATGCTTTGACTGCACCTTCTCCTCAGAAACAACTACAACGCTGCTACAATTTTCTCCTGGAGGCCAATTTACACTTGCTAAGCGTACAGTAACTCCTTCCAGATGCTCCCAAGTTTCTGGCCTTTTTGAGGAGATAGCCTTCTTCTAACCACAACACTTCTGTTGCTCAACTTTTTAACCACACTACGCCACTTAGGTAGCTTGCTCCTGGGAGCTGAATTTTCTGCTTTATCTTTCCACAAAAAAAAGTTTGTCAATAGGTCCTGGGGAATAGAACAACCTGTATTGCTCCATTTTCTGGCTTCTAACCAAAATTAGTTCACCTTTACATGGATGAAAAATGCACCATGATAACTCTACTTATCTATTTGCACAGATCTTAGCAAAACAGCTACTGCTGGCAGAACCAGCAGCCTCTCCAGAGGCCTTTGCTGACAGACCTCAGATGCCAGATACAGACGGACAAATGCATCACTGGGAACAGTGTCCCTCAAAAGACAACCTTAACTTTAAAACCAAGAAAGAACCTGCCAACAATAAAAAAGTGGCTAATACACCAGTGTATCACAATAGTCCTCATTTACAATTAGAATGAAAGTTAAGCAAAGCTCCTTTTTGAAGTTTTCATCATTTTTTCTGTGGCAATAGAAACCCCAGTACATAGTTTGTTTATTTTAATCACAATTCTAACACAAACTACCTTCAGAGTCCTACAAAGCACAGACTGAAAAATATAAAGAATTTTCCCCTAGATGGCCCAGAAAGCAGGAAAACACTCCTGCTGCTGCTGCCTTGCCTCTCATTCCCATCTTGGACGCATACTGTACATTACACTTTGCATCTCCTGCCCCCACTGTTGCTTTGAAATACTTAAAATGAAATCTTACTATATCTAACACATAAGATACATAATTATGTTCTCAATTACATTGTCTAACAAAGAAAGTAAGTTCTCACCTTTGCTTACTCAGTATTTTTTCCAGTTTGGCATCCTCTTCAGTCTGGAGCCCATATGCAGATATGAGAGGACAAACAGTAGCCAAGTACTGAACTAGCTGAACATGCTGCCCAGGTCGATATGACCTTCCTTTCCCTTGACTGTAGAGCCATTCTGCTTTCAAACTGTTAGGAAGGGGGAAAATGGTCACCTTTAATGAATGGCATAAAACCAGTAACTCTGTGTTTTTAGTGGGTACCCAAGAGCTAATCTACAAATCTAAGCAAAACTTGGAACATGTTCAGTGCCCAGGGAATGCCATTACCAGAACAATGAATAAAGTATTCATTCATTTAAGCACCGATGAAACAAACAAAAACCCCCCTATTTGTCCCAAACTGTGGGGTCTTTGCTTTGTGTGTAATCTTTGAGCACTGAAAACACATTTGTGTCAATGAACTTATCACCAAAGCTTTCACAGAAACAGAGAAGTTCACAAAAACATGCAAAATAGACACAGAGAGCAAATCTTGCCAAAGTATTCAACAAGTCTGGTTTTTAAATTAAATTAATTTCTGCCTGAAAATATTTAATATAACACACTGACATGTAATAATACTGTTAATACAGAACACCCCATTATTAATGAAAAAAAAAGTATGGATTTCTAAGAGGCAAGTTTTCAGGAAAGTCACAACATGCTATGGTGAAACAGAAATAGAATTGGTTTACCTTTGACCAAGAAAAGGGCACACTTTTATTTTAGTAACAGGGAAAAAAGGACATTAATACCCTAGAATACATTCATGTCCTGGACTAGAATGCGTTTATACTGGATAATACTTATGCTTAGACTCTTCTGATGTCAAGAACTTTGTCATGCAGATATCATAGTGATATAATGACCACAAGGATACAGTAACAAATGATTTGACCAAAATAATATTTAACTAATTAATAACAAAAAAAAAGCCAAATGTAGAAATGCACACGTAAGTCATGCTTTTTATATAAGGGCACATTTGAGCTTCCCCCAAGACAACAGCTTTAACACCTGCTGATTGTCACATTCTGCAAAGTCAAAGAGCCTGTAAAGGGTAACAGACCACTGATGAATTGGTACCACAGTTTTGCTTTGTAGAAGTACTTCTGTGAGTTGAGCAACAAAACAAAAAGCCTAATTTCATACTTTTATTTAAACAAGCTGGTGATCCTACATAATTCCAGTGCAACAGATGAAAAATTTAGCTAAAGCAATTTTAGCTTAGCCAAATTTCATTTGATAATTTTAGAGATTTAATAATACTATTATGTCACCTTTCCTTCTGAGAAATCACATATCCATCAAGGACTTTAAGGTTCAGACACCAGCTGACAATATAAGGCCTGTAGTCAAAGCCAGGGACAGAAGGTGTGGCCATCACACAAGGATTGTTCATAACTGACAGCTGTTCCAATTGGCGAAGAGGGGCCAGGAAAGAAACCTTGAGAAAACAAGATACATTTGTTAACTGAACAGAACACAACACATTTCTCCTAGATGCAGCTGGACAACTCATGCAAAATAACAGAATGACAAATAAATCAAAAATCACATTCAATTTTTGAACACAAAGGGCTACGAAGAACCTTCTATCAACTACTGCCACCTCCCATTAATTCTTCAGTAAGTGCTATTAGTCCTTGGAATATATTACCTTGTCTTAAAATTGTGGGAATGGGGCTTTATGTATAGAAAGGTACGGTACTTCTATGACTCCAGTTGACTAAAACAGGTGTCGGATTTTGAAAACGAATAAACAAACAAAGAGCAAGCCAGAAAGCTGGAGAAACACCGTCCTATTTTGAAGAGAAATTATTGCCAAAAAATTTTCCTCCGACTTAAAATCCCAACCAAGAGTTTTGGCTGCTACTCACAATAAACAAACAAAACAATAAAGACAAAAGTCACAGGCAGATTATTCGCTTCTCTTACACAGTGTTTGAAAAATAGGTCAGCGGCAACAAGTGCAATTCAAACCTATGTTCTAAACACAGCAGCTGCAGAAGCAGTTAATCAGCTCAGCTTTCAACTTTCAGACAACCACCAAAGATATGAATTTAGGCCTGAAAGTAACATCCTTGAATAATATAAAAACATAACAGAAAAAAGACAAAGTTTCTTTCCAGACTAAATTTTAAAAGATATCACCTAGCTTGTGCAGCTAATGCAGACATGGTTATTACACACAAACAATTAAACTATTAAAAGTTGGGTTGTTTCAAAGAAGAGAGCCCATTTTCAGTTAGAATCTCAAAACATTGTTCAACTTCCTTCTTTCCATCTACCAAAACACAAGGTGATCTATCTTCTACATCTTACCTCATTTAAATCTCTGATTTCATTTTCTGCCAAAGAAATAACAGTCAAACTCTGAGGTAGGCAAACTGGGGCAGTGCGAAGTGAAGTTATAATATTTCCATGTAGCAACAGGGTCTAAAAAATACAGTGATTAAATGAATGTTTGCTCAAAACCCTCAGATTTCTTTTTCAGGCATGATCTTACAAAAATACATGCAAAAGAACTATAATTAAGGCTTTCTGGTCACAGTTACCAAAAAATGCGCTTGGAAATGTTTTTCTCTACAGTGTGCATGCCAGAATAGTTAACAGTACGTTTTGTCTTGATTCATGATAGGAGATAAGAGAACAAAGAGCTATGAAGAAGATATCACCATCATATCTTTATCAAAATCACTGAAGTGGTTACATAAAAACCATTGCCTCAGTTCCTGCAACTTGAAAACAAGGAAGAGAATTCTTACACGCTTCCCTCTAGAAATTACAGTTAATTAATTAAGATGCTCTAAGAGCTAGTGTTTGAATAGTGAATGTCTAAAGGAAGAACTTCTCAAAGCAAATTTCCTTATGTAAAGAATGCAATAAAAACAGAGATAGAATAACATCTACCTTCAGCGAGGTAAGCTTGGAGAGATCGCTTAACTGAGCTATGTTGTTGTCTGACAGATCAAGATGCTGAAGAGACAGACAGGAATTGATTTGTTCAATGGCCTACAAAAACAAAGAAGTCAGTTACCCACAGTAACTCTTTTTTAGCCACTAAATAAAACGAGGTATCAATAACTATAAATTATTTTGAAAGCTAAAAAAACCATCAGCTAAGTAAGCCAAAATAAAAACCATGTTTTAATACAGTCATATTTTAAAGATAGTAATTCTTTTTCCTGTTTTGGAGATTATTTCCTTATTCTCATTTCATTTTGAAACCTTTTATTTTCCCGAGACAACTCTACTCCAAAAGCTGCCCTCTTCTATTTCATAAGCCAGTAGAGAAAACATTAACATCGTTGTTCCAATCAAAACATATTCAGATCTCTTTGCAGCATTTTCCAAATTTCCATAACACAAGATTCTGGTAAATGCAACAGACTAAACACTTTACCTTAAGGTTATTTCCTGCCAAATTCAGCCATTCCAGGTGCACCAAATCCTTCAGCCCTTCCACATACCCGATACTATTATGAGGCAAGTTGAGTACTCGGAGCTTGGTCAGTTTTGCTACCCCCATCATTCGCACCAGACGATTGTTGGCTACAGAGAGCTGCAGATGGACACACGAAAGAAACACTTTTAACTACCCAGACAGAATAAGCTTCTACTTTTAGAAGTTAAAAATCTACTCAACAGATACTTGTTCAACCTACGTATTTCATTTTCAAGTAAATAACACAGACAAAAAGCCTGCAAGAACCAGGAAATAAATTACTGATCAAAGAACATAAGTCTTCACAACTCACTCCACAAACTTAAGAGGAAATTCTCCTAGCAATAGCTAAATAAAGGAAAAAGAACGATGAATTGTGTCATGTGAACACAAGGTTTTCATATCAGAATTGCCAATTCATGGTGCAAATTGTTGCCCCACTCCTGGTGTAAAATTGCACTTACTGTCAATATGGCAGAGGACAAAATATATTTCACAGAATTCTCAAACAGGTCCTGTGCTAACAGGACTGTAAACCACAAACTTTTTAAAGGGTAAATCCTGATTAGACATACACTTCAGTAACATGATCACCAAGCTGGCAGTGTGATGAAGGTTTGTTGTAGCAACAAACCCCACCTCTGCCAACTCAGTGTAGCTTGCCTGTAGAAGTTATCAGGCAGCTTCAAGTCTACCCAGAGGCAGTTTCAGTGATAATACAACATTATTTCTAAGGTTACAAAGCTCAAGCACTCAAAAGCTAAGAATTATCAAAATTTGAGTCATCAGTGACTTTTCTAAATGTTCTTATGATGCCCCTCCCCCATCAGGATTTATTTAGCTCATTTTTAGTTACCCAGGTAATTCACAAAACAGCCTCCTCCACTATCAATTGTAGACCTCCACTGAAAACAAAGCCTTCTACTTTAGTTAGCCACCATTTATTTTCCTCTG
The DNA here is from genome assembly GCF_009650955.1 of Corvus moneduloides. NCBI lineage: Eukaryota > Metazoa > Chordata > Aves > Passeriformes > Corvidae > Corvus > Corvus moneduloides. The sequence goes on from NC_045477.1 coordinate 21,288,463, forward strand.
AGGACAGTAACTGCTAGCTTACTTCAATTGCATAATACAGCCTTAAGGCAGAAGATGCTAACATCATAGCACCATTATCTGATAACAATTTCAAATCAAGGAACACTGACCTGCATCAGATTCCTGCATTTCTCCAAGTGTTCCAATTTAATTATCTGGTTTTTGTCCAGAATCAGAGTCTGGGTATCAGCATCACAGGGCAAGGTTGGACCCAGTTTTTGCAATCCTTGACCTGAGCAGTTGACTACCAAGCCTTAGAATAAAAAGGAGAAAAACCAAAAAAAAACACCACAAGGTTTATATACAAGAACATGTACTGAAAAAGCAATGCAAGACAAACAGATTTGTTTTATAATGGATGCAGATAATTTGAAAAAATGGATTAACTTTCTTTTTTATGTAAAACTGAAGCAAATTACTTCAGCTAAAACACCTCAAGAGTAACTGATCCAATTAATGGAAGATATACATACCAGACACTGTCCCAGTTAAGAACTCTAGCAGAATTCTGGGAAAGTCACAACAGAGCCTCTGAAGTGAGATGCAGCAAAATTCTGGCAGCTAAATTTAAAGGTGTGATCCTCAAAACTCCAAATTTCAAAAGAGCCTAAATTTTAAAATTCTTCAGAGATTTTAAATTTTGAGCAGCTTGACAACTACCTATGTGTAAGCATTCTAACTAAACTAAGAAGCCATTCATGCAGCCATACTACAGTACTGGGGGCATTGGGAGGAACAAACTGTGAACAGGCTAGCATACCATTTACTTAATGCAACACACAATTAAAATGTCCTAAGCCAAGAGGGCTATTATATGAAGTTAAAAGGCAAACATTTGCCATCTACAGGGAGCCTGAATCACTGGGTACCCAAAGTGACAACTGATAATAATAATTTTCATACATTAAGCCTCTGCTGTGTATTTGATGTATTACTGTAGTGCTCGTTCTTCTCTTACTATCTGTTCAGTAAATAATGCTTCCTTTTTCAGCAACATTTCCAAAACAATGTTCTCACCTCACATGCTGTACATATTAACTCTTACAGCTTACAGGTTTTTGAGGTTTAGTTATGCTATAGATGTAGACAAACATTTTCTGTGTACCATTTTGTCAACTAGAGACCATGGATTTCTAAGAAAGATGTCTGACTACATTTATTATATTTCCACTGTTTTCAAATCCATGGCTGCCACAAGAGCTTTGTAGAGCAGCAAGGCAGAGCCAGCAACCATCACACTCCTGTCTTTGCACATTCAGGGAGAAAGTACTGCTTGTTTCTCACTCAAGTAGTCACTTCTGCAACCACTTGGTCACTTTGATTAACAGAGAAACTTTGCATCTGCTCATTTATCCAAGAGTTTGTTACAGAAATTCACAACTGGCCCCTCTGGACTAGGGGAGAGGCAAAGACCCACAGTACTGAACTGCAAGAGTAATCCTTTTATTCATGCGCGTGAGGTGTCCCCTTCAAACTGGAGGACTTGGAATGTGGCTTTACACATGGTTCTCAGAGATTTCCAGCATTCAAGTATAACTGCTACTTAATACACACAACCATTTGCAAAGAACCTGTATTTCTATGGCGACATCATCCACCTGCTTCTCTATTGATCCAGACATCCCTGCAGTCAGGCTTGCTATAATCACTTCTCCATGATGCCAGACAAAGGAAGGTTTTCACAGAAGTGTTAAACGAGCCTGAATGCTGGCATTATTTCCCTTGTCTGGGGATATCCTTTATAAGCACCTTCAAGACTCAGAGAAGCATAGGTCCCTCTTTCAAAATGGTCTGTCCTTCTCCGCCTTGTAACAAGCTGGAGTCCTTTAGTTCGCTTGCTTAAGCATGACAGTTCTGTATACGGCATGAATCATATGTACCTGTGTAACTCTAAGAAATTAATACGATTCCATTCTATAAAGACTCATTGATATAATACCTGGGGAATGAGATTTTCGTAATAGGCTTTCAGGAGCCATGAAAACATTTCAAAATTGCCTATTTCTCGTTTGGCAGAAAGCAAGGAACTACACCCTCAGAAGTGGCGCTGTCTCCAAGACCTCTCAGTCCCCCCCCCAAGGGAAACCGGGCCCTATTTCATTCAGATCCCGGCCTATAAAGGTTCTACAAGGCTGCGCGATCCTCAGCACGATGGACAGCCGCACCGTCCTGCCCCGAGCCAGAGGCGCTCCTCAGGGCGGGAAGCGGTGCCCGCTCGCCCCGCGCTGCCCCGGCCGCTTCCAGCCCCCGGGGGCCCTCAGGGGCCGCCTGAGAGCGGGGGCAGCGCAGCGGCTGACCCGGCCCCTCACCCCGAGAGGAGGGGGCACCGCCGTCTCCACAGCGCCGAGCCCCCCGCGCCTCTCCGAGCGCCACAGCACCTTTCGGGACTCGCAGGCCCCCAATAAAGCGGCCCCGCCGGCCCCCGGCACCTGTCCGGGGCTGCCCTTACCCGCTCCGGCCGCCTCATCCCCCGCCCTGGCCGCAGCGCCGGCGGCCGCCATGCCCCGCGCTTGACAACACCGCCAGACAACCGAGCACCAGGCGCCGATGGGCCAGACCGCCCCGCCACAGGAGACCGCGCCTTTTGTCCTGGGTAGAGCGGCGGGTGCCACGTCCGGGGCTACGCCGGGGGAGCCCGGCCGGGTGAACGCTCCGCGAAGCCCCCGCGGTGCAGCCGGGGCGGGGCGGTGCTGCCCGGCCCTGCCCTTCCCGCTCCGCTCCCGTCGGGCCCCGCGCGCCGCTCCCGACACCGCCTCCCGGCGTCCCCTCCGCCTCTCCGGCCCCTCGCAGCCGCCGCCATCATGAAGTGAGCGCCCCATCCGCCGCTATCCGGGCCCATCCGCCGCGGGGAGGCCGCCGCGGGGCCCCGGCCGCCTCCCCCGGCCACCCGCGCCCTCCCCTAACTCTTCTCTCCCGCGCAGGGTCGAGCTGTGCAGCTTCAGCGGGTACAAGATCTACCCGGGCCATGGCCGCCGCTACGCCCGCACTGACGGGAAGGTAAGAACGGGGCGAGCCCCGCGGTCGACGGCGGGAGCGGGCCCTGCGGACGGGCGGGGAGCGGAGGCCGCGCCTTTGGGGCTGTCCGGAGACGCCGGTGGTCAGTACAAGTCGCTCGTATTGAGCGGTGTGAGAACAGCATCGGTGTCCAGGTGCCGTAACTGCCGTCAGAGCTGCTCCGCAGGAGATCCGTGCCGTGCTGTAATTCGGGATTGGGTTTTAGGATGAGGTTTGCAAAAGGGGTCTTAAAATAAAACAGCAGGTGTAAAGTACCAAAGTTTTGTAGAAAATGCTGCTTAGACATCCTGCATCTAATGCTGAGATTTGCTAGAGCCAACATCTAGTCTTCCAAATTAATTGAGTAGAAATCTTTGGGGTAAAATAGGGTGGAGAGTCCTTTCAAGCTATCGTGTCATATGCAGGCAGGACTGTCACTGCCTGCAAAAAGAGGGCTTGGCTTTTGAGTATCTCAGTACAGCTGTCTTGGTCTACAGAATCTCCTGCAAAATGACCAGGAGATAGACTGGTTGAATCCTTGTGACCACTCCTGGGAATTAGGTTGTACTTTAAATTGAATTACATAGCTAATAACAAGCCAGCCTGCTCATTCTGCCTGTTGTTTTAGACAAGCAGGTTAGTGTCACTAGGCAAGAAGGAGCTGGGTGGAGCATTGATCTCCCTGTGTTCCCTAGGCCAAGTTTTGAGTCACTCCACATACAGGAAGTACATTGTTGCTTGAGGACAGACACTTGGAAGGAATGATGCTGGACACAGCTATTGATGCTGTGCCTGAAATACACAGCAGCTCTGGATGCAAGTGGTAATTCGAACTTTTTTTTTCAGAAAAATGAAGCTGCTTCAGAATGCCTTGTAAGACATCAGTTTGACCAATGTAACAAAATTCAAAACTTTAAATTTCTTGAATTATCTTCTAAAATTTTTAATAGTCAGGGCTGTGTTTAAGAACTCCAAAAGCATCAATGTTGAAAAACACTGACTCAAAGAATACTTAATGCAAACTGTGATAATGTCTTCCATGGCAACAAAGCTTACACAAAACACTTTGCCTTCCCAGGTTTTTCAGTTCTTGAATGCAAAATGTGAGTCTGCATTCCTTTCCAAGAGAAACCCCCGTCAGATCAACTGGACTGTTCTGTACAGGCGTAAGCACAAGAAAGGACAGTCAGTAAGTACATACCAGCTAATGGCACTGTAAGTTGGTGACCAAAAGATGTGGTCATTGGTCTGTTAGAGGTCACTTGAGCTTGCCAGTGTTCAGCAGAAGCATGACCCAGGTCACCAGGTTGAGGACTGGTCAATAATGGTGAAAATGTGAGCGTAATTACGTGAGTTTATACACCACTTCAACAAAACCATTGCATTGGTGTGGTAGCACTTCTTTAAAGGACCACTCAGAGCCACAGTGGATTCAGTAGATCTTAATAATTGTAGGAATGGCATATGTTTTTAAAAGTTAGTTTTGGGGAAGGTGGGTAATGCTGTTTAATAAGCAGATTTCCTAAAAGTTTGGTCTTGTAAACTTCCTGAATAGTGACAACATAGGGAGCTGATTCCAGGGTTAGGGGAGCAGTGATGACACTCTTAATATAGTCTCCTTGAAAACGTTAGGCTGTATCTTAGCAGGTCTTTTCCTATGTAGCTTCACTGCATGAAAAGAATAAATCATGAAGGCACATAGCATGAGGTATCTCCAGTGCTCTTGTTCAAATGTGTGCAGCAGAAGAGCTTTGAGAAGGCTTACATCAGTGCAGTAAGTCAGCGTTCTTGCCAGTTTGGTTGAAGAAAGAAAGTTAATGCATGATGGCTTACACTGCTCCCCAGCACCTGATCCCACTTGAATAGGTGTGGAGTGTCGTCCTTTTAGAAGACACCATCAAAGGTTTCTCCTTCCCTTTTTTTCTTGTGGGAGTTACAGATGGCTGAACATTATTTTGAAATAATTTTTTTCATACTTGCTGTAGAAGCCTGGAAGATAGAGGGGCTAATGTGTGTGTCTCCAACACTGATAACTGGATAGCTGGGGAGCCAACCAAGGACTGTTGGTAATAACACACTATGGAAAGTACAGGATGTGGCTGGAGAAGGGGCCGTATGGAGGTAGGGCAGCACTTCTGTGTACTCAACAGAAGGATTCTCTGAAGTGAGGAGTGAAATTCTACTTTGGTGTACAGTTTGAAATAGCTTTAATCTCAATAGCAGCTTGTTTCTGTAACTGTCGTGTATTTAATGTCTTGTGATGCTAATTGTCTGTGTTCGTCTCCTGCCCTCTTAGGAAGAGGTGCAAAAGAAGCGCACGCGCCGTGCAGTGAAGTTTCAGAGAGCCATCACTGGTGCCTCTCTAGCTGAGATTATGGCCAAGCGAAACCAGAAGCCCGAAGTACGAAAGGCACAGAGGGAACAAGCTATTAGGTGAGAAGTTAGAGATCACTGGAGCTATCCCAAGCTTTTCAATGATTACAGTACTTTTCATACAAAAGCTTAAGCTCTAGGTGAGCTCCGTGTTCTGTAAGATTTTTGTAGGGTTTTTTGTTTGCTTTTAATCTATGTATTTGTATGTAATACTGAATAATCTTGGCAAGAGATAGTAGCAGCAGAGAGGGGTCTCTTCGTGCACTCTTCCATTGTATTCTTGTGATACACAGTTCTGCTGTCTCTGTAGAAATCTCCCCAGGGGATAGTGAATGTGGAGGAGAAATCTGCAGTAATACATTCCATTCCTGATCTTGGGATGCTCTTACAGTGCTGAGACAAGGAAAGAGTGAATGGCAGACATGGATAACTTCCTCTTTTTTTCTGTGAATTAACAGGGCTGCAAAGGAAGCCAAGAAGGCTAAGCAGGCAACCAAGAAAACAGCTGTTTCTGCTGCAAAGGTGAGATGCAATAGGAAAATAGAAACTATGAAATGGAATACACCATGCTGTAATACAACACACAACATTCTGCTGTGGCACTTTATTGGATATTCCCATTTCTGTTTTGAGGAAGCAGTTTTGTAACTTTTTGATGTGAAAGTTCCTCAGCTAGACTTTTGTACTGAAGTTAAACGTACCCAAACAGCTGCATAGAATGAATCTTTTTTACAGAATAAGTAAATATTACAGTAAAACAACTTTTTGACATAATATCAGATATAATTGATAAAAATTTGTCTGAACGTGACATATTCACTATCTAGGAACTTGGTAACAATATATTGATGAACGTTACCATGTTTCATTATCACTTATGAATTAGTGCCATATGCTGGCTTAGTGTTATGTGTGTAAACATCTGTTAACATGATCCCAATGTTACAGGTTTTAATTCTAGTCTGATCTGGTCTGATTTCCATCAAGAGTGTATATAGGGATACATTTAGGACTGCAAATAAACAGCTTTTTGCTCATACTTCGTTATTTCTCTCCAGGCCCCTACAAAGGCAGCACCTAAGCAGAAGATTGTGAAACCAGTCAAGGTTTCTGCTCCCCGTGTTGGTGGAAAGCGCTAACTTGCCAAACAGTTGGTCATGCTGAATAAACATCTGATGGAATTCCATTACTTGTGCCATGGTCTGCTCAGCTGTGTGAGATATACTGAAGGGAATGAATCTGTGAAATAACCATGTCTGGGTTTTGCAGAGTGAAAAGCATCTTCCTGCCATAAAACACTTGGTTTCTTAGACAATCTGCTGTATTAGCACGTTTCCCCACTCCTCACTGAGTGGCTAAGCTAGCAGGGGAGATGGAGCTGATGTTTGAGGAGTGTTCTTGCCTTAAGGACAGAACAGCGCCTAAGCTTATTCTGCATCTATGACAAGTGACATAAAAAGAGGTTTCTAAGCTCAGACACAAGCTAAAGGAGGTGTGAAGCAATACCATCTGTAAGTCACTTAAAAAGGTCCTGTGTTGTGGAATGCATGTAGGAGGATCCAGAGAATCAAATAAGGAAAAGGTTAAAAAAGGGAATGGATGGTTTCACAGACTGCATGGCATTTACACACAAAGGTTCAGATGCAACTTCTGGGTTGGGAAGTTACAAAATGATGAATTGCTGGAAGCTGTTGTCAGGAAAAGGATGCCTGTGAAGATTGAATGGCTTCCAAATACAGCTGATGAGCTGCTGGTACACAGTCAAAGCTCATTTAGGTTCATATTTAACTTCCTGGAGGCAGATATGGGTTCCCTTAGTAATTTTCCACCCTCCCACCGCTAGAGGGATTGAAATTCCTCATGGGAATTCCTCTGTTTGCATAAGTAACTGCACTGTACAGACAGCATGCCCAAACTTTGCCACAGGTTTGCTGGACAGCAATAGCCTTGGCAAGGCAAGTTCCTGACTTACTAGAACCACAACAGGAACCTTCACTATTTTCTGGATCACTTAGTTGTCTGTTGATGCCACATCTTAATGCCTGTTAGCTCTTAGGGCTTGGTTTGTTACCTCACTACACCTATCAAGAAGAAGGCAGCTGTGTTATCACATTTCAACTTCCTTCGAAGCCCTTTTGGGCTTCAGAAACAATGGCCATAGTGGGCACTGTGGGTTATGGGCTATACTTTTGAGCTATACCTTGTGTGGGTTTTAATAAAATAGATATAGGTCTGGATGAAGGCTGCAACCCATTTAAAAAAGGTCTGTCATGGTTATATTAATGGAATTTGCACCATGATCTTCCGACAATTCTGCTTTTTGCTATTTAAAAAACCCCATAGGGGCTACTCATGTTTAGATTGAAATTTAAGGCTTTTAAACTAGTTAACACACTTGAAAGGGAAGGAGCCAGAAACCGGAGGGGGAAAGAGAGGAAGAAAAATCGCCTGTAGTTAGCAAGGAAAGGAATTTTTAATAATTTAAATCTGAAGGCTGAAAACACTGAAATTTACCTGTGCTACTGGTGATTAGATAAATCACATCAGTGTCTTGTAGAAAGCACCTGCTACCCTGAATGTGTCCTTGTGAATGCTTTCAGCTAAGAAGCTGAAAATCAAGATGAGCTTCTACCATCTGCTTGAAATACCATTAATGATATATATAGAAATTGATTGGCAGATATGACTAATTAATAAGTCAGTATTTGTTAATGCTTTGAAGTTTGCAGGCTTTGGCTGCCTGGTGTCACTGCAGTGGTGCACAGAAGTGCTTCATGATTACTCTTCCTTGATGTTTATTTCTGAGTTCTAACTGATTTGGGGAGGAGTAAAGAATTAACAGGTTATTCCTCCCACAAGCTGTGCATCCAGTGAAGCAGGCTGTTCTAAGCAGGGCCTTAACCTGGTGTAACAGCACATTATTCAACTCAAACATAGATGTAATAGAATGAATTAACATGGAAATTAATATGAGCCCTTGTGTTTACCTAATGCAATGTAATTGATCCTCTATCAAGTATTTATCATAAAAAATGGAGTACCTAGGTCTATCACAGACCCACAAAACAGTTTAAGTTAAAAAGGATCTCCAGAGGACATCAGTCCAACTCCTTCAAATCGTGTTTGTTTAGATCAGATTGTTTAGTATCCAGCTGAGACTTGAACGCAGCTCCAAGGACGGAGATTCCACAACTTCCTTCAGGCAACCTGTTCCAGTGTTCGACCACTGCCATTTTAAAACAAAATAAATCAAAAAACTAAACACAGAACCCTTTTTTCTATATAAACAGAGCCTTTGGCCAGCCTCGCTCCATCTAGTCAGAATCTCTGTGTTTGGGTGATGCCTTAGGGGATCACTGTGCTGCAGGTGCGTCCTGCCGGTACCGAGCACAGGGAGGAAGGGTCGCTGCTGCGCTTTGCCTGGGTGCGTCAGCCCGCGGTTCCTACCTCTCACCTCTGTTACGGATGTAAAAACCAGCGCAAAGCTCGGACAAGTAAAACGCGCAGTCGACATCTAAAGGATTTTCTTTCTTGCCTCTTACAAATAAAACAGCGCGCACTGAGCGCCCCGAGGGAGGCGTGGCTGCGGCGCCGGTGCTGCTCCCGGCCGCCACGGAGGACGCTGCCAATCTGCTCGCAGCTCTTGCCCCCGAGGCAGTGCTGCGGCAGAAGCCGCTCCTTTCGGCGCCAGGGCTGCACAGGGATTTACTCGGGAGCGTCCCCGGCTCCCGCAGCCACGACCGCGCCCCCGCCGCGGCCTGTGCCCGGCTCCACCGGGGCCGCCCGGCCTCTCCGCTGCCCGGTTCCAACATGGCGGACCCGTTCCCCCGCGTGCCTTCCCCGCGCGCCCGCCCCTTCCCGGCCCCTCCTGCGCGCGCGGGGCTCCGACCTCACTTCCGCTTGTGCAGCAGCCATTTTGTCTTTCCGCCGCCGCTGCTGCCCGAGCTTCTCCCTCCCTCCTGCCGCCGCGGGCCGCGACACTCCAGTTCCCCCCCGGGCGCGGCTCCCGCCGGGCCGGGGCCGATCCCGACCCCCCTTCCCTTATCTCGGGAGACTCCTCCGCAGCCCCGGCGCGGTTCTGAGGGCGCGGGGGCGGCTCCCGTGCCCCCGCCGCGCCATGTCCAGCGAGGAGAGCTACCTGGCCATCCTGCGGTACCTGACGAACGAGCGGGAGCCGTACGCGCCGGGCACGGAGGGCAACGCCAAGCGGAAGATCCGCAAGGCTGCCGCCTGCTACGTGGTGCGCGGCGGCACCCTGTACTACCAGCGGCGGCAGCGCGACCAGCAGCGCTTCGCCGAGCTGGAGGTGGTGCTGCAGGCCGAGCGCCGCGCCCGCCTCATCCGCGCCGCGCACCTGGCGCCCGACGGCGCGCACCGCACCCGCCTGCAGACCTGGCAGGGGCTCTCGCAGAAGTACTGGTGGAGAGGTGAGCGCGGCGGGCGGGGGCGGCGGCCGGGGCACGGCGCGGCTGCGGAGCCGGGGCTGCGGCACGGAGCCACAGAATTGCGGCTGGAAGGGACCGCAGTGGGTCATCCGGTCCCGCCTCCGTGCTGAGGCAGGGTTACCCCAGAGCACATGGCACCGGACTGCGTCCGGACGGTTCTTGAATATTTGCACTGACGGAGACTCCACAGCCTCTCTGGGCAGCCAGTACCGGTGCACGGTCACCTTTACAATTTTTCCTCCTGTTCACGTGGAACTTCCCGTGCCTCAGTTTCTGCTCGTTGCCTCTTGTCCTATTGCTTGGCACCACCGGGACCTTGCTCCGTCCTCCTGACACCATCTGTTTAGATATTTATACGTGTTAGTGCAGTCCCCTCTCAGTCGTCTCGTCTCAAGGCTGACTGGGCCCAGTTCCCTCAGCCCGTCCTTGTAAAAAAGATTTTTCAGTCCCTTAATCATCCTTATTGCTCTCTCCTGGACCTGCTCCAGGAGTTCCCTGTCTCCCTTGTACTGAAGGAACGTCTGTGTGCCCTCCCCAGCGGGACCAGGAGGGGACTGTCGCTTGCTGAGTGACCAGTGCCTTTAAACGCCACCTCGAAGCACGTAGTCTGTGGGCAGTGACATTGTGTCACACCCTGAGAGCCAGGGCTCGCTCTGCACAGTACAGCTTGGTCAGCAAATTGTCCAGGGCTTCTTGTCTGGTAGTGGTACCTTGCACATGTGGAAACACGGAGTATGGCTATCCCCTCCAGGTCTTGCACACCGTCTGCTTAAGACAGTGACATCTCAACCTGTGCCCTCAGTATAGGGTGATAATCCATTCCACGTGACCCGGGTTAGCTTTGGACCTCATCCACGAGTGTGATGGTGTTCATGTTTAAGTTCTACAGCTGCCGATGGTGGTTGGCAGTCCTGGCACTCATTGTTATATTTGTCTCTTTCTTGCAATGAGAAGCTGAAAATACCAGACTAATTCTCAGCTGCGTTCTGAGTGATATCACAGCTGTTACAAATGGTGGTGCCTGAACAACAGCAGTTCCCAATTGGACCTTCTTTTGGCTGAGGAAATGGCTTGATAATGTGTTCCCTTTGGATTTAGTGTTCTACTTTTAGTCCTAGGTATCCATTAAACAAGTAGCCTGCTTTTCACTTGCTGTGGGCCCAGTGTGTGTCTGTACTGCTTCTCTTGTTCCACTTTCTTCATCCATCAGCAAGTCTGTCATTTCAGCTTTAGTTTTCCCTATTTTCATTTGGAGGGGTATTGCTCTAGCTGCAGCCCATCCCTCCAATCCAAATCTCATTGACTTGAAGATCCTTTTCATGTGAAAAAGGATTTGGCATCTCAAAGCTGATATATCCATTCTGGGTGCTGGTTTCCTTGCCTCTATCTGCATTCTCATTGTCTGCCCAGCATTGGACTGTTCTGGCATCAACTGTTCTGGCATCAACTCTCAGCCTATGCTGGAAGCTTCCTCCATGGGCCTCAGTGTAGCTTCTGTTTGTCAGGAGAGAGCATTCTGTATTCTTTGATCTTACTGGTCACCTTTGTTTGCACATCCTATATTCTCTTACTTCTCTTGCACTGAGAATACTAAAATTCATTCTATGCTTTCAGTTCAAGTATTATGTTTCTTCCCTGTGTCTCCTTTAAAACAATGTTTTCCCTGCCATTACAGTACTTTTTGGCTGCTAGTGGACAGCAGCTTTGGCCCAGCTGTCATCCTGAGATGGGCATCATCTTGGGGTGTGTCTGTTCTGTAACTGCAAGGCAATAGGCTGGAGAATGGCTAGGAAGGGTGTTAGAGGTGTGATTTGAAGGCCAGAGACTTCCTGTCTTATTTCAGATGAAATCAAGGAAATGTAAAAATGTTGAAATGGGCATGAATGTCCTAGGTTGCCTTAAGTCTGTGTTTTCCTGATCCTTACAGAGATGTGTATGTATTGATCATGCATGTCATGCTCTGAGAAGGTGTGAGCAAGCAAGTCTAAGTCTGTGTCTGCAAAGGTTTTGAGTTCTGCTGGATTTTGAACCATAGAGACCCAGCTGCTATGTATGCTTTTATATTGTCCTAGTGAAGAAAATGAATTGGGATTGAAAGCCGTGCATGGAAAATGCCTTGGTATCTAGAAGAGGACCCTGGGCTTAGGACCTTTTGAGTATCTAAAATTATTTATAGAATTACAGAATGTGCTGAGTTGGAAGGGACCCACAAAGATCATTGAATACAACTCCAGGCCCTGCACAGGACACCCCAAGAGTTACAAGAGTCATCCCCAAGAGCATTGTTCAAGCACTTCCTGAGCTCTGTCAGGCTTGGTGCTGTGACCCCTTCCCTGGGGAGCCTGTTCCAGTGCCTGACCAACTTCTGGGGGGAGAATCTTTTCCTGATACCCAACCTAAACCTCCCCTGGCACAAATTCAGGCCATTTCCTCTGGTCCTGTCATTTATACTTGGTTACACTGGTAAAGTACTGGTGGGAAATTGATTTATTTAAATTCTAAAATCATAAGCAATTGATTTAAGTCAGTGTTAATAATGCATATCCATGTCATTGCATATAACACAGTTGATCCTAATTTTGCAAAAGCCCTTAAGTGAGCCTTCCAATTGCCATCCTCTTCAGTAAGAACAAGCCATTTGTGTGGGCTAAATGCAAGATTATGTTACAGCTTTTATTACCTTGGGATTATTAGGCTAAATGTCTAAATATAATTTTTTTTTTCTGGCCTTAAAAATCTTTCCAGGAGGGTTTGCTTAACGTAGTGACATTCTTAATGTTCTGTCTCAAATTACCAGTAGTGACATACAATATCATGCAAATGGTGTGAGAGAACCACAGCTGGTAATAATGAGTCAGAGAGGGAAAGTATAGATGTCTGACTTCATTTTTCTTGGTTACTATGTAATATTTTCGATTATTAATTATCAGTGTTTTGCTAATCACCTACATATTGTAGTTATGTGTTTAAGGTAAATTGAATTAAGATTAGAAGCCTAATCAAGCTGCATTAATTTTTCTTAGGTATTCTTAAGCAGGTTAAAGATTACATTAAAGAATGCAGCAAGTGCCAGGAAAAGCTAGATCGCTCTAGATCTCTCTCAGATCCCTCTGAAATGCTGGAGGAGCTAGGACTGGATGCAAAATCTCATGAGGACAGTAATGAGACAGATGATGAATTGAGTAACACAGCATCAATCCCAGCTGCATCCCCAATGCCTGTGAAGAAGAAGCCAATAGCAAAGCATGAGCTTGTATTTGTAAGTACCATTGTTTACATCTGAATGGATTTGCATTGTCAAAGATATTGAGTATGTGGAAATGGGTTACTGGTATACATGTGATGAAATTAATTATAGTGCATCATTGTTGGGAAATAAAATCAGCCTGCATATTTTGCGGGGTGCAGAATCTAAGATAAAATGAATGGCAAAATTGCCAGTAAAACATCACATACAAGGTTCTTATAGGCTCTATATCTTTTCCTTGATGCTATATTGATGTATAAAATTCTTGTTCATAACTGCAGGCTCACATGCATGTAAAGACACTTGAATTTAGAAATTGTTTCAAACTGTAGCATAGAAAAATACAGTCAAAGAACTGTTTGAATGTGTCTTCCCATTTTTCCAGTTGTCTGTTTTAACTGTGTTTGGAGGGAGGGTGAAACTTAGAGTGAAAGCAGTAGTAAAGTTAAGCTGTATATTCTACAGGCTTGAACTGATTGTATGGTTGCAGAAAATAATCCTTTTCTGTGTTTCAGTGTGAATGCTTAAAAAGGCACAATCTAAATGTAATGAAGTTCTCATAATGTTGTTTATGACAGGTTGACAGTAAGGGCCTTGTGAAGCAGTCATCTTCCAAACATTGTCTGTCAGTCTTAAACCAACTGAATCAGCAGAGGCTTTCCAATCAGTTCTGTGATGTGACTTTGCTGATTGAAGGAGAGGAGTACAAAGCTCACAAATCTGTCTTGGCAGCCAACAGCGAGTACTTCCGAGAACTCTTCATTGAAAAGGGAGCTGTCACTAGTCATGAAGCTGTAGTGGATCTGTCAGGTGAATTGTTGTGGGTTTCAAAGCTAGAAATCATAATATCCTAAGTAAGGTGTACAGTATTTAATTCAGTCTTTTTTGAGTGTTGAAGACAACCAAATTTTTTGTCTTGCTTTTTTCTCTCTTTTAATCTAAAAGTATTTTGTGTGGATCTTAATGCAAAAGTGATCAGTCTGATTTTTGCCTAATCTGATTTTCCATGGGCTGTGGTATTTAATCTTAAAATTTCTGAGAGGCTTTGGATGGATTTTTACCTTGCTTAGGCATGTTCCTTCCTTGTATTAGTCACAAACGTTAAAAAGGGAAGACAATCAAATGCTTAAATACATCAAGCAGGGATGTTGACAAGCTGCTTGGAGAGCTGTTTAGTTTAATGAATGCTAAATTGCTTCTTAGTTCTGTGAAGCGGAATCATACATGTCTGCTTATATCTCAGACCTGGTACGTAAAAGATAGGAGACAATTCTAAAATAAATGTTCTAAAAATAGCTTTGTAGTGATGAAGAATACTGTACAGAACATATGCCTTCTGCATTGCTTTCTCACTTAATAACTGTCTCTGCATGAGCAACAGACATGTGTGAACAATAATCTTCTAATAGGATAGTCCAGAAGGTTCCACACATTAAATATTTGATTTATTATTTATGCAACTGTGGAAAATTATACCAAGTTCTTATATTTAATCAGTTCTATCTATATATCCATATCTTTATTGTTTTCAATAGCTACTTTCTTGTCTTATTTTTCTGCCACATCATTTGTTACTTAAGACCTGAATACTTTCTGAATGTAGCAGGTCCAGAAAGACTTTGGTTAAATTCATCTGCTCTAAAAGTATTGTGACTCTCCCAGCACCTTGAAATATTCCTCATAGAATTTTATTGGGAAACTACCTAAGTTCTTCTTAGTTACTGGAAAAGTTGTCTGAGCTTACTTACACGTAGAAACTACATGAGGAGGCAGCTTTAGTGTAAATGACAACCGGGCCCCAGCGAAGGGCTCCAGTGTTATTTCCAAGTGTGTTTTGCTATAAATTTCACACTTAACTGTATCAAAGGTGAACTGCTGTTTTCATCATGGGATATTTTGGTGTAATTTCAGGTCATCAGTATTTTCTCTAATATCTTGTTTTATTCCTGGTAGGTTTCTGCAAGTCCAGTTTCCTGCCTTTATTGGAATTTGCTTATACTTCGGAATTAACATTTGACTTCTGTAGTATGGCGGAAGTGGCCATGCTCGCTCGGCATCTCTTCATGTCAGAGGTCCTGGAAATCTGTGAGAATGTGCACAAACAAATGGAAGAGAAACAAATTACGGTGTACCAAAAGGGAGGTATTCAAACAGTAGAGTCAACACAAAATGTAGCAGAGCAGGCTGAAGTGGAGATGCAGCCCGTGGATGGTGCTGAGCAAGCTAAGCTCACAGCCAGTGAAGTGCCAGTAGCTGTGAATGGAGCTCCTTCCTCTGCTGGGACAGAGGAGGCAGCAGCACCCCAGCCTGATCTGCACCCAGAGCCTCTGGAGGCCGCTGTGAGTGATCCTTCCAAGCCTGTGGAACAGTGTGAAACAACTGAAAATTACATCAAGATCCAGCTGGTGGAGAACATTTCAAGCAGCATCTACAGCAGACACAGCACTGAGCCATCAGCTGTGGAAGCCATGGACGCTCAGAATCAAAGGGAAACTGAGACAGTTCAAAATGAAAGTGATAAAGCCCATGTGGACTCTGCTTCAGAAGACTCCTCAGAGACACTCAAGCAAAAAAGCAACGAGCAGAGCAGCTCTGTTTCCCAGCCGGAAAGCCTCGCTTCCAGCCAGGATGATACTTACAAAAGCAAACTTCGCCAGCGTTCAGTCAGTGAGGGGGGATACATCAGACTGCATAAAGGAATTGAGAAAAAACTGCAGAATAGAAAGACAAATCCTAAATCTGCAGTGCAGCAGGTATTCTGTCATTACACCTGTGGGGTTACCAAAGTAACTTCTAAGCTGTGACAGTTGTGCAAGCAAAACCCCAGAAGCATTGACTTGGCATCAGACCTTCCACATTGAAGGTCTTTAGAATGCTTGGTGACCACAGCCTAGGTCGAGTATCTTCTCACAGCTTGTTATGGTTGGACAGAAGTTGTATAATCTCCCCAAAATTCTTAATGATCTGTGAATTTAATTCAGCTAGTTCTTGTGTATGTCTGTCATAGATACAAATATTTATCTGTTAGAGAAGTGAGATCCTACACTTCAGACTTGAAAACAGCGTTGGGAATGAAAAATCTTACATCCCATGTGGATATTAAGATGTAGTCATGAGTCACAGTAATGCAGTCCTGCTACCTTCAGATTGGGGTCAGTTAAGAGAAAGGTTCAAAGAGCACTGGTGTTAAAAACTCTACCACTTGAACATACTAAATGTGTAGTAACTGAACTAGTTCCATTTACAATATTTTTTAATGAAACAGTCTTACTACTCTTTCCCCTTTGAGAGCCTTTCTTCTTTCATTGTCTATGGATAGTTGACATTCATCTCAAGGGGCATTCATGCATTTAGTTTGTGACAGAGTGCACTTCACTGCATGTTGGCAAAGTCTTCTAAAGAGCTGTTAGTTTCCAGAGGAGTCCTGAGAGTTTTGCATACTAGAGCCACCAGTCCCACACACAGGGGAATAATTTGTTATTGTTACAACACCCTAATTGATAGAAACTATAGCATTTGTGGTTTTTTACAGATGGACAGCTTAAAGACCAGACGTTAAAATTTGTGCGATCAAAATACTTGAGCAACCTATTTTTGCTGGTTAGAGAGTGCCAGGGTTTTGGTTTGTTTTGGAAGGGAGAATATTTACCTTTGGGGATAGTTCCTGTTAATTTTTTTTGCAGTTTTTAAATCCAGCTCCTTGACAGATGAGGTCCACAGACCTACGGAAAAAAGGAATTGCTTGGGATCGGACTCAGGAATAGGTTTCTGCTTTCCTAACTTGTTTGTAGCTTTTATTGTTTTGTCTCATGCATCCCTCAACTTTCCCATATGTCATGGGATGTCATATAAGCTTCAGGAAAGAAACACTCTCCTGAGTTTCCAGTTTTGATGCTGGGAGAGTAACAGGAAAGAGATTGCAGGAAAAATACTGCCAATTTAAATTACAGTATTTGCACCTGGCATGGAGATATTGGGGATGAGATGTGCTTTGTAGGAATTAATTATTTTCCTGGCTCTTACTAATCATATACTGAACAAAATTATTTTTGTGGCTTCACAATTTAGCCAAGTTTGCATAAGTTATCAGAGCAACAGGAAAATTTTTTAAAAAATACATTAAAAATTTTTCTCTGTGTTGAGTTTCAGTTTAGTTTTCAGAGGCATGGAAGGGCTGGCATGTTTTCAAAAACTGGTGGGCACCTCACTTGTTGGGAGAACAGGATGAAGAAATAGGGATGGTTGTACTTCCTTCCCTTGCCTTCTTCTCAGAAACCCAAAGGGGACACAGGTTACAGGACATTTCAATGTGATCACTTACAATTTGGCTTTTAAAGAATTTGGCAGCAAGTTTCTATGAAGGAAGATGAGATTATCAGCTCCAGGTAGCACTGCCAATACTACCTGACAAAAACCCACTAGTGCCTTATTTCTAGATAAAAAGTCTCTAGGAAAGCTGGAATGCTCTTAACTTGATAGAGATCATGACTGGCAGTACTCTGTGCTTCTTCTGTAACTATCCCTTAGCTGTCACTTAGGCAGTTACTCGGGGCTGAAGAGTTCATTGTCCCTGAATTGGTAAGTCACTGTGGGACCATCATCATAATAAGTTTATGGTTTTTCACTCACCCTGAGATCTGTTTTGTAGTGAACTGAAATGAGGTAACTTTCTAGCAACTAAGCTAAGCAAAATGAAGAGGTATTACAGTAACACAGAAACATCAGCTTTTAATACAGGCTTTCAGACAGGGTATGAAGTACAGTGCAGTAAAATTCATTCAAAGGTTCTGTTTTTCCAACTTAGGTTGCCATGAAGCTGGTGCAAAGAGGAAAAAAAATGAAACAGCCCAAAAGAGAGACCATGGAAAATAACGAAGTGGAAGCTCAGCACAAATGCACTGAGTGTGGAATGGTGTTCCAGCGGCGCTATGCACTTATAATGCACACGCTGAAACATGAAAGATCTAAAGAATATAAATGCCCAGTAAGTTGAGGGGTTGGGGTGGTTTTTTTTGTGTGTGTAGACCTTCCTCTTCATGAAAATTAATTCAGTAGTGATATTAGTAATTATTTTTCCTTGCCTTTTTTTGTACATACATTTATTTTCCTTGCGGATTTCAGAGTTGGATACCCCCTTGATCTGGATGGGGTGAGGTAGAATGGGGTGCAGCCACTTGGCCTGACAGCAGTGTGTGACTTGCTGCTCAAGACAGGGATTTGCTTTTAACCCTACCAGTAAATTTGTGTTTAGATTAGACTGGAAGTTAGTCTCACTAGGAAGTGATCAATGGTTCTGTCAGTAGCCATAAAACGAAAGTTAACCTGAGACAAAATGGCTGTTGGAGTCAGGTTATAGATTTAACTAATCATATTACTGTGCTTAAAACATTTGAGTACTTTCTTGTTGTTTTAAATAATTGAGTGTTACATGCAAAGTAAAGTTGTAATATTTTCTGCCCCAGTTGTGCAAGAAAGAGTTCCAATACGGTGCCTCTCTGCGCGCCCATCTGGTGCGGCACACGCGGAAGACGGACGCCACCGCCGCAGCTCCTGGCGCCGAGGGGACAGGCGTGTCCTCGGTGAAAGGGAGAACCAAGCGGGAGTTCGTGTGTGACATCTGCGGGAGAACTCTGCCTAAGCTCTATTCTCTCAGAATACACATGCTTAAACATACAGGTGTCAAACCCCATGCGTGCAAGGTAAAGTCCTTTTGCTCTCTAATCAGATTAGTAATGTTCTCTATTACCAATACATTGGTATTGATACTCTGCGCTAAAATTTATGTTAATCTTGGTCACTTCACAATAGGGAAAACTGCTGCAGCATTCATGATGAAATTGCTTGCAGTCCAAGAGTGAGAAAACTAGAATGAACTTGAGTTGTGCAAGTTCATATTCTTGTGTCTAGAAGAATGTCTTCCTTCAATTATTCTTAACAGACCAGTTGTGTCACTGGTGCAAAATCACAGGCTTGGCCATTCTAGTTCCCAAGAAATACAGGAGGTTTTGTTCTGTTTGAAGTTAAACACCTATTAAATGATTAGTTTTATTTGTCCTATTCCACCACATATGGATTTTTTTAGGTTTGTGGAAAGACCTTTACATATAAGCATGGATTAAAAATGCACTTAGCTCTCCATGAAGTACATAAACAGTTCAAGTGTGACTTGTGTGAAAAGTCTTTTGTCACAAAAAGAAGTCTTCAGGAACACATGAGCATTCATACAGGTAAGTAATGAGAAAAGGAATCCTTTTCTTTTGCTTGGCTATTGTATTCTGCTGAACTTTAACATTGTTCTTCAGTGTCAAAGGAACTGTTTAAAAAAATAAGTGGTAGTTTGTTCTTCTGGTCAGGCAGCTGAGATATAGGTAAATAGTCATTTTCTGGGGCTTTTTACCAAAGTTTAATGTTATCATGCAGATGTTCTATACAAGAACGGGGAATTGTGGTTGGTCTGTTCCTGTGGTTTTATGTACGTGTTTAATTCTTGTATCATGTCAGTTCAACAAAAAATAGGCAACAGGCTGGGATATTCTCAAGCACTTAATCATCCAGCCTGTCCTTTTAGAGGAAAACATGCTAAGTTAAATGTCTCAGAATCTCCATATACATTTTACAAAATTTCCTGTACTAATACTGACATTTTATAAAGCCTGGTGTCTTGAAAGATCTTAGCATGTGAAAGATGACAATCTAATAATTTAATACAAGTAGAGTTTTAAAATTGTAATGTGTAAATGTTGTCTGTGTTTCTGGTTTTCTGGGCTGGGCAGAATCAGGAGAGATATTCAGTTAGGACAATGTGTTCCTGAAATTAAGGAATTTATATTAGTAGTCATCACTCCTACGTTGATGGAATGGAGCAGAAACTTTTATTTTAAGATGTTTTTCCACAAATGCAAGATATAAGCAATAATCCATAAGCAATGCTGTGTTGCTGAAAAAGTTGCAAAATACATAAACACAGGCTTTTATCACACAAGAGGGCGGTTTTTTAGGCTGCTCACTTTTCCTGACTAAATCATAGTTGCAGTGATGTACCTATGTTTAAAAACATGAAATACAGTAATTTAGAGTTCCTACTCCCCCCTTTGTATATTATTACATTAGCACATACAAATACACCTTAAAATTCCATTAGGGTGTAATTAAGCCAACTTCTCTTTGTAGTACTGCTCTGATTACTTGAAATAAATTATATATGAATTATTATGAACCTGTCTCACAAAGCACTCCGGAGAAATGGAGGCCTGGCTTGGTAACATATTTTGTTTTGTTTTTGCCAGGAGAATCCAAATACCTTTGCTCCATCTGCGGAAAATCCTTCCACAGGGCATCAGGACTCAGTAAACACATAAAGAAACATCAGCCAAAGCCTGAAGTTCGTGGATATCAGTGTACTCAGTAAGTCAGGTGATGGGTGGTTTTAATCTTAGCATTAATGGTCATAGTAGTTTTCAAGATTAAAAGCAGCTCCTTGTTGTAGCATAAAACTGTTCCACTGGCCTGGGATAAGACTTGTAAAGCATGAGAATAAAAAATGCATTTTTGTAAATAAGTGTCCTGGAGAGCAAAAGCTCGGTTTTAAACTGTTACCTAGCTCTAGTTTCATGCAGCTGTTCTCTAATGACTGCACTGTAATTGGTGCTGTAATCAGTAGCTGTGTGGGTGTACAGCTTTTTTGTAGGGCAGATAAAAGAGGGTAAGGTTGTCAGAGGCCAAGGGCCTTCAGCCTGGTTTTGCTGTCTTTTAGTGTGACAGCTGATTTCAGTTTGGTTTGAAGATGTCCTGTAGGGTCTGCAGTGTCCTGCGCTTGTGTGCGGTGCTGTGTTTAGCAAATGGCTGTGCAGGAACTTCACAAACTGAGACTGACTGTTGCAATTCTCTTGATTATAAAACATAATACTGCAATAAGTAGCATTTATTGTTAATGGCATTTATTATTATTTAAATAATAGCACTGTGCACTTCTGCTAAGCAGAAACTGTAACTGGAAAGTGTGTTAGTGCACTAGCAAAACAAGGGTACTTTTTCCATGACCGAGAGGACTATAGGGAACCTTTCAAGTGCCCTGCAGAAGGACAAATAATGCTTAATTTTGGAACTCACAATGAGGTCCCTGGGAAGCTCTGTCAGATATTAAGAGGAGTGGTACAATTTATCTGATTGCCTGTAGCAACTCAAAGTTTTAAAGGAAGTAATAATCTAAATAATTGCTTAAAGTATCTCAGTGCTGCTGCATGCTACCAAAAATGCTATTTTCTAAATTACAAAAACTTACTTCAGGTCTGTCAGCAATGGTTTTATGTAGTGATTTTTAATGCTAAAAGTATTAATTCTAAAAATACAAAGAACAGAGCTAATAGGATGCACAGACACTGTTTCATGAAAGATACTAGGGAAGTCACTACTAGGGAATTTTAGTTTTGAAGGTGAAATATATTTATAAAACAAAAACTTTTTACTCGAGGCAGTAGAGCCATGGATGCAAGAGATCACCTTGACAGAGAAGATACTTTGACTCCGCAGCTTCTTCAAAATAGCCACAGTCCTTGCTGCTTCTTCAGCGAAGGTCTCTACTAAGGATGTAATTCATGTTGTCACAAGTGGCTTAGAGAGCTTCACTAAGCAATAACCAGACTTCAGTTTTTTAATTTGGTGGCTGGGAATGGAAAGCTCCCTGTCAGGCTTCAGTCTGAACTTCTGGCCTAGTTGAGCAAAGCTAACTATGAATTACTTCTCTAAAATGTTCATGGAAGTTTTGCAATGAAGTATGTGTTTAAGTTGCAGTAATGCATGACAATGTTAGAGGGTGGTGGTTGCTTGAGTTTTTTTACTTCTCTAATGTCTTTTCCAAATAAGAATCCTTGAGGAGAGAGCACCAAGTGCCAGCCCCATTCAAGCCCCTGAGGGGTCTTTGTGATACTTTTTGATATGGATGTGCAAACTGAGGATCCCTGAGAGTCCCATTTGAACTGGAGTAGTCAGATTTTCCAGCCTAGGAGGAGGAGGTTGTTTGGGTGGCTCAAAGACTGTTAATCTTTTTTTTTTTTTTCCTTTTCTCCCTCAAAAGCAAGGAAGACTTCTTTTCCTCTCCAGAATGCCCATTATTCAGGGAATGTAATATTAAATGTTTTGTTCCTGTATGGAAGCCTTTTTCATTTTCAGATTCCACTGGATGTTGTGAATACTGAGATTCCCTCATACCAGTGGTTGATACTACAGAAGTTGAATCATCCACCTTTGCTTGCTGGCATTGCCCTGCCTCTGTCCTTTCTGGAGTCATACAGCTGTATGTTGTTACATGAGGAAGAGAGAGAGATGAGCAGCAGAATTTCTTTCAAAGGGAGAAACCATGTTTTTGATTAAACCAAACTGTAGTTTGCAGACCAAGAGGAGCTGTATAGTCATACTATGGCAGAGTATAAATGAAGGAAAACCATGAGTTTGCCTGGGTTAAGATGTGTACAAGCAGCAAGCTAAAGAATGAGTATCACTACTTTCAGATGCTTTCTTGCAGGATTATGAATTTGGTTTCTTAAATTTCTAAAGAAACCCTACTTTTGAGCATTAAAAACAACAAATTCCATCTATCTTGGTGTCAGTCCTCTTTGGTTGAGGGAAGAAGCAGCTATTACTGCCCTCATATTTTCATATGGTATAATATAAATTTCTGATGTCACCCAGTTGGTAGCAGAAAGGATATAGTTACTCATAACAGACAAAAAGGTTTCAGAAGTCTTCAGGTTTTATTGCAGGCTTTCAACTAAGCTGCTGTTCTTTTTAATTTTTCGTAGTTTAGAATGGGATTGTGCTTTAAATAAATAATTATTAAATACTTAAGTATTAAATAAATACTGATGATGCAGTAGGTGTTCTCAAACAGTTGCCATTAAAGAAGAGGGTCCCAGTGCCTTTGAAATCAGTGCCTTTCTTGTATGGGATGCTAAAACATTTAATGTTACAGGTGTGACAAGAGTTTCTATGAAGCTCGGGATCTTCGGCAGCATATGAATAAACATTTAGGTGTGAAGCCATTTCAGTGTCAGTTCTGTGGAAAATGTTACAGCTGGAAGAAAGACTGGTATTCTCATGTAAAGTCTCATTCTGTCACGGACCCTTATAGGTAAGAGGAAATTAATTTAACAACTGAAACGTACTAATCAAAGTGAGGTTATACAGATCCACAGCCAGTCAACAAGGCACTGCCTACTTTCAAAGTACCAATGGATTGATGGTGACTGGGGTCTTGAGTACTTGAGAATGGGTGGGTGACTTTAAATAGTGTGGATTAGCTGCTGACCTGGGACACAGTCCTGCAAGTAAGACGTGTGAAGTCATAAGAGGATAAATACAATCAATGAAGTTAGAAACGTATGTGATCTCACTTCTCTAGAAGGGTAAGTGGAAGCTTTGTGGCTGTGGATAAGAGAAAATGTAGTTCAGTCCAACAATAATGACTTCTAATTATGGAACTACTTGCCATATAAGACAGTATTCCCATTAAACTTTGCCTACCATAATTAAAGTGCATTTTTGTTTAAAAGACATAAGTGTACAATAATGGGTTTAATAGATTTCTCACTTAACACATTTTAGGTGCAATGTATGTGGAAAAGAATTTTATGAGAAAGCTTTGTACAGAAGGCATGTAAAGAAAGCCACACATGGTAAAAAAGGAAGAGCAAAACAAAATCTGGAACGAGTTTGTGAGCACTGTGGAAGAAAGTTTACACAGCTCCGGGAATATAGGAGACACATGAACAATCATGAAGGTATGTAGAACAGAACTAGTCATGGCATCCCTCAGCCCCTAAAAACATGATGGAAAAAGGGGTAATTGTTTCTTTGAGTCTGCATATGTCCTGTCTGGCAAGACATGGAGGAGTTTTTACAGATTCTCCAATCAGTTTTATGCAAATCCTGGTTTGGTACCTTGCTACCAGTGATTACCAGAAGTTGCTGTTGGGGTCTTGCTAAAACTCCAGTCACACACAGGGACTGTGACAATTTTTCCTCAGAACCTGAACGGAAGAGGAACTTTTTTACAAGTGATTTAGAGGGGTAAAATATTCTCTATTTTCAAAGGTGCACACAGTTAACAAAGTACTCTTCAGATAGGAGAATGATTGGCCTAAATTTAAAAAACACATAAAAAGGACCAATGTTGGAAATTGATCAACTTCTTGATTTATAACAAGTGGTAAACTATATGATGTTTGGGAAAAATATGAAAACTTTTTTTTTTTTTTTTTAAGTACATGCATTTTTGCTCTAGATGAAGTATGAATTTGATTTTTGAGTATTTGGTTCTTCCAGCTGTTTTGGGAGTCTGTATATTCTCCTGTCTTGGAGCAAAACCCTTTTTTTTTTTTTTGAAGCATGTCTCTTTTTAGAGAGCTCTGATGAGTAAATCTGATAGCTGTCTAACTACTGAAATAGAGATTTTGTGTTTGTTTCTAAACAGAGAAAGTGTCCTGTAGTAGGTACTCAGCCTAAATCTAGAGTAACTGTCACAGAGGAAGAGCCAGTAGTGAGATGGTGTTTGTCACCACCCGTACACATCATTAGATATTACAGACCATAGAACTCAGATGTTATGAGGGAAAATAAGATTATACAAACATCAGATGCTGTATTTGAACATATGCAGTGTGGAAGAGGAGGGGTAAAGCTGTAGGTGTACAGGAGGATTTACAGAAGCAAAGGGTGACTAGAAATATAAGTGACAAATTCTGTGCAGTAAAGCATGCCTTTGGAAAGGCATCGCCAGCAAAATAAATTATTAGAATTCCATTAAGCATTGTACACTTAAAATAAGGAAGAAACTGCATTAAAAGGAATCTTGAAAAGTTTTTAAAAGTAAAGTGTTGGCTTGGGCTGGGCACTTGTGGAAAACGTCACCATTGAATGCATGACGCTTGCATGTGTTGTTACACAGAAACGGTGAACAGGATCTCTTTCTTACATGGCAGCAGTCACAGTGTTCTCTGCTCTCCCACACTGCTGCCATCCCTGTCTGCGCTGATCCTGGCTCCCTGTGAGCTCCGGGTCACCTTTCCTTGCTTTGCCCCGCGCAGGTGTGAAGCCGTTCGAGTGTCTGACGTGCGGCGTGGCCTGGGCGGACGCGCGCTCCCTGAAGCGCCACGTGCGGACGCACACCGGGGAGCGGCCCTACGTGTGCCCTGTGTGCAACGAGGCCTACATCGACGCACGCACCCTGCGCAAGCACATGACCAAGTTCCACAGGGACTACATACCCTGCAAAATCATGCTGGAAAAAGATACTCTTCAGTTTCACAACCAGGGGACGCAGGTGGAACATGCCATCAGCATTTTAGCGTCAGACATGCAGGAGCAGGAAACCGAGATCAGCTTTGGTGCTGGTGAGGGCGAGACTGTGGTAGTGACAGGAGAGACTCTCGAAGCCATCGAAGCAGTTGCAGCTACTGAGGAATGTACATCAGTCTCTACCCTTTCTGACCAAAGCATCATGCAGGTGGTAAATTATGTACTGGCACAACAGCAAGGACAGAAAATGGCTGAAGTGTCACAGGCCATTGAAACTGTAGAAGTAGAAGTGGCCCATGTAACGAAGACAGAGCCAATTTAGTATATGAGAGAGCAAGAAGTGTAAGGTTCTATGATCTGTGAGAGCCAAATATTTAACGGGTTATCTGAGGCTTTCAGTGATGCCTGTTCTCAAATGGTTAATCCTCAGTACTGAATGTTGTGATGACAGAATACTGCACCATGCATTAGAGGGAAAAAGTTCGAATACTCCAGTGTGGGCCAAGGCTTTGAAAGCTAAGATTTCTATACTGGCTATAACTTAAAAAAAAAAAAAAAAGGTTAAAATAATGTTTTTGTGTCATGGAGTGAGTATCATACTGTAACTTTGAAAAATTAAGAAGAAAAAAACATATAAAAAGGCTGCACTAAAAACTAGAAATGCACAGCTATTGGTAGCTTTTTTGTTTGTTTTAATGTGCATTTCATCAAGTTTGTGAGAAAATTACCTGTATTGGATTCTGTCTGTTTCCTCCCAAGACAAGGGAGGTGGTAGAATGCTTTGTGTAGCGTGTGCTTAATGTGACATACAGAAAAACTGAAGCTTTTTTCTCTGGGCAAATGCAGCATTGGCATTTAGTGAATCCCAGTTCTGAAGAACTTATTTAAATTCCAGGTGTGTGGGTGGCTGGTCCAAGGTTCAGCAAAACGCTGTAAAATGTTTTATAGATAATGGGCAGGGATCTGCTGAAGTCTGAGGGAGTGGTTCTCCAAGATGGTTGTGGATTTAAGTTGACCAGAGGACAGCCCACCATAGGCAGACTACTTAGAGAAGTAAACTCCTTTTCATTTGTAAGGGAGGAGGTTATGCTGCAGCCTCTGTACAGAGTCATGTTTAGCTCAACGATGTTTGTTTGGAAGCTATTGCCAGCACTGATGTATGTACCCAAAGCAGGCAACCTGATGATGGATGCTTCTAACTTGGCTGTACATTTGATGTAGAAACTGTCAAAGGAACTAATGGAACACGTCTTTGGGAACTGAGGAAGTCCAGCTAGTTACAGACTGATCTTGTCTTGTATTGGAAGGAGGAGGCCTGCTAATGCCCAAGCAGGACACATGACAATATCAGGGTAGAGAGATATGAAAATCTTAGTATGGGGTAAAATTTAGATTTGTCTCAAAATTACCAGAATCTCTAGAAAACCATATTACTGCTGCTTTAAGAAAAGTACTTCTAGGGCCAGTTGATACCTAGTGTTGCACCACATAGTTGGACAAATCCTTACTGGGTGTTTCTGCAAGTAAGTGTGAATGACAGCTGTGCTTGGCCCAGGTTTCCATGTCCCTGGTTTAATACCATGAACAGGGCACATATAAATCTGTACAAGGTGTGGGTTCCTTCGTTGCTGCGTGGTTTTTTTAAGCAAGCAGCATATCTGTCAAGGAGACTGAAAGTGCTTTGCATCTGAACAATCAGAGCTGTAGTCTTTACATTCTTCTCAGTCTGTAGTGGTATCACATATTTCCTAACTTGGACAGCAGCAAGATACCTGAGCAGCCAGAAATATTGCAGGGTAAACTTCATATATAAAGTGACATGCACAGAACTCGGCTACCTGTGAAACACATCCACTGAACAAATTTAAGCAAACCCTGTGGCAAAGTAACCACCTCATTTCAGTTAGTATTTCTACTTTTCATCTTACTTAACTATGTGGATATCTGTCTACTAAGCTACAGAATGGACTGTTCTTTTTATACTTTGCAATTCGGTAGATAAGCAGTTGTTGAAATTTTTTTGTTTGAGTTCCTGTCTTGGATCCAGATTAATTTGTAGATGCCTATTTCAAAAGTCAGGGTCTTATTTCAGAGAAACAGTGTAGTTACTTATATATCCTGCAGCCCTTTACAATTGTATTATTTTCTAATTACCAAATGGAGTAAAACTAAAATGAATATTAAAGAAAAATTACTGCTAGCTGTAACTTGAATTTTTGTATGGTAAAGAATCTGGAGATAGCCATCCTGCTTAAAATACTGCCATTATGATGGAAAAAGATTTAAAAGAGCACTAGGTAAACTTGAAAATTTACTTCAATGTTTGTATGCTAAAAATAATTATGTATTACTAAAGTGAATAAGTGTTCAAGGAAAAATAGCTGTAAATAGTGCTAGAACATTATTTGTATATTTAGTGTGTTACCTTACAAAAAAGAATATTACCAGCACCTTAGTTTAATCTTTGGTGCATTTATTTATTTGCCCAGCCTATGGAAGAAGTGAATCTGAATTTCGGAGCCTTCCCATCCACTGTCAGAATGCTTTTACTGACTCAACGATCTGCTGTTTAAAAACAACCACCAACCAAACTGATCACAAAAGGTTGTTTTCTAAACAAGATTCAGCCAGGAATGTCAAAGCTGAATGTTGTGGCTCCCCTTTCCTAACATGCTGTGCCTTACCTTTTCCGAACGGCGTGAGGTAAGTAGGGAGTGTCACTCTTGGCTTTGCTGTTCCCATATGTGTGGAGTTGCCTTATGTTTTTCTTTGGACTTCAGCACTTAGGACATTCACTACCCTTCTGCAAAAGTCAGGCTGCAAATACGCAGTTGGTATCTGATTTTTTAAAAACAAAGTTCATGAGAAGTGTCCATTCATTAAGTATTCCTAGTGAATTCCTGTACATAATGAATTTGATTTGTACATTCTGCTGTTTTTATTTAGTGTTAGATGTATAAAGTTATGGTTATTTCTGTCATCAAATAAACTGAGCTCTGCCATGAATTGCTCTTTCAAGAAAAATCTTTTTTTTTTCTGGGGAAAGAAGGTGTTGCAGAATTACTTACTCCTCTTCGGTATTTCACATTCCATACACAGATTATGGCCTGAATAGTTCTAGTAACCCCTGCTTTTTAATTTTTGCTTAAGGCTCAGAGAATTATGTTGTATGAGGAAAGGGAAAGGGAAAGGAAAAAGGAAAGGGAAGGAAAAAGGAAAGGAAAGGAAAAAGGGAAAGGAAAGGAAAAAGGGAAAGGAAAGGAAAAAGGGAAAGGAAAGGAAAAAGGGAAAGGAAAGGAAAAAGGAAAGGAAAGGAAAAAGGAAAGGAAAAAGGAAAGGAAAGGAAAGGCACTGCCCTCCTGAATTGTGTCAGAACATGGTTGTACAAGAGCACAAAGTGTAGTGATACTGAAATTGCTTTGGCTGCAAGTCCTCGGGGTGGGTGAGGCAACTGCTCGGCCCTCTGGTACCCAGCTGTAACCATTTTGGTTTGTTTCAAATGTTAATTTCTCTTGACTTGGGTGTCCACAACACTGCACTCCAAAGCAAGCACCAGCCAGCACTTCCATCTTGGCCTCTGCCCTGGGATGGATATTTGAGCAGGGGTTGTGGTGTGGAAGTTGTCCTGCAGTGTCGCTCTCCTGGCTGAAGGATGAGCTGTACAGCTGCCTCCAGGTCTGGGAACAGTGTCCTGTGCCTTTCCCTTTGCTGTTACAGGATCTTCAGGGCAGCACCAATGTTGCAGAAAGCCTGATTATCTTCTGTGGTTCATCCTAAGGGAATGCTAGGAGTTTTTTAGCACACTAACTCCTCTGTGAGCCCCTGTAAGTAACCAAGCTAAGTCTATACATAAAGAAAAATGGGGGTTTCAAAAGGCTGATTGCTGAAGGAGTAAGGAAGGCTTCTGTTGAACAACTGCTGCTCCACAGGGGTTCAACTATCATGGACAACAGCCAAGTGATGTGTGGATAATTTTTGCCCCACTTTGTTTCTACTGGAGCTACAACCATGTCATTTCTCCCTGTTAAAGGAAGCACCATGAATTTCTACAGCACCAGTGTATAATGCTAACATTCAGGAGCCAGTCTACAGCTGCTGCTGACAACGTGTGGAACCCCCCCAGCATCTCTCAAGCAGCTCTTAACTGAGGCTTATTCTTGTGCAGAAATGTCCAGCTGCTGCAGGAGAGGCCCTGGTCACTGTTGTCACCCTCAAGTGCAGGGCTGTTGGGGAACATCCTTACAAGTCTCGTGTGACCTTTAAAAGACTTTGCAGAAAGAAGGTTTTTCTTGTTCCCCTAGGAAAAATTTTGTCCTGCAGGCTTTGTCTCTTGTCAGGGGTCACGTGCCCTGCCTTACAGCTTTGTTAACTTAAGTGGTGCTTTTAGATGTGGAGTAGTGCAAGCTCTTGTCCTGGCTTTAAATTTCACGTGTGAACAGGATTGTTACACAAGCACCTGAGTAACAAAACTAAAGCACTCCCTTAGGCCTTCGTTCCACCGTTACCTGTTCAGAGCCTGCAGCTGTAGAGAGCAGCTGGTGTGAGTAGGGAAGGTTCCCACAGCTACACTTCTGTCATCACGGCACTGCTATGGTTCTGTAATGAGCTACTGAGCATCAGCAAACACCTTATATGCAACTACCATGTTTACAAATTAGGGGAAGCTGGGGGAGAAAAGGAAAGACAATTACATTTTTATTATAACTTGCATTACCTTTAGATTAATAGCTTGGCATCAATAAACATCAATATGGACTCATAATTTCACGTTTCAGTGGAGCTCTTGCTACCATAAACACTTTCTGTGTATCCATCTCATCAGGAGATCCAGTCCCAAGAAACAAATTTAAGAACTGAGCCACACGCCAAGCAGAGGTTTTCCAGATGTTGCTCCATGCCACTGCAGCAGGAAGTTCATGCTCTGATTACCAGCCATGACGTCGCTGCCACTCCTCCCTCCTCCTTACCCAGCCTGAGGGGCAGCTGGCATTGGAGTGTCCAGACCTCAAAAAGCTGCAGAGTTCAAAGGTTTGGGCAGTAAATCTTGGGCTCCCACCACTGCAGATTACTAAATGTGAACTGGCAAACATGAATTGAACATGCTGTGTCCAGAGTTCAAGTGTAACAGCTGATGTTCTGTGCTTTTGAGTCCATGGATAACTACACACCTACCCCCAGGCAACGGCTCCACATTATTAGACATGAACAGCTTTCCTAAGCACTACATAAAATGCCAATATTTCAAAATTAGACAACAATAGGAGATCTTTTTGCTAATGAAACCAGAAGAAATAAGGGATGTGTTAACAGGATAAAGCAACCAATTCGTTAATTGTCCAATATTTACGGTGTTCTAGTGTCTCATGCCAGAGACACAAGACAACCAATTCTGGTGAGTTTAGAACATAACCTTCCCTTTTGTAGCCTAAGGGCAGAACTACTCAGCATTCCTCAGCTTGTAGTTTTATAAGGAATTCAAAAAACCCCAACCTCTTTGCAGAACACCCTTTAAGGCTACCAACTACACAAACAATAAACCTTCTTGAAACTCTGCTGCTTCTCCAAACAGATTTATCTTATCTTACAGCAGCCCAGAAAGAGTTCTAGTGACACCAGTGAATTCCAATAGTTTAAAACCCGTTTGCCCCCTCAGGAACCAGAAGTTGCCATTTTCTCAAAAGCTGACTTCTCCTCCCAAGTCTCTTTGGAAAGCCAGCTTTGGTAAAGCCACTGCAGCACACAGAACTCAGCAGAGCCCTGTGAGTTCTGACAAAGGGCTGCTCTGCAAACCTGGCAGCCGTGGAGATGAAGCTCAGCGGGCCTGACGGCAGCTGTGGCTGCTGCCATGGGGCTGCCGGGAGGACCACAGTTGGCTTTGCCAAAGTTCAATGAATACCGTGATTGGGTCATGTCAGATACGGCACAAGCTGTGAAACAGCACCCCTCAGTTACCTTAGAGACAGGCTGGGGACTCCTTCCTGCTGATAAAAATCTTCATTCTGAGAATCTGGATGATGCACCTCCCATACTCTAAAGGAATGAAATTAGGTAAGGGGCTACACCCAGCACTGCCTGAAACACTGCCACCAGTAGTTCACCACACTGTTTGGTGGGACTGTTTTGTTTTGGGTTTTTGGGGGGGGAGGAGGGGGGCTTCTTGCCTTTTGTTTCCTTTTTTTTGGGGGGGGGGGGTTGTTAGGCTTTTTTATTATTTTAATACAGTTAGATGAGTTTGGATCCATTTACAAGGCAGCAGGCTCAGAAGAGCCCAGCTGCAGGGTAGCACAGCGAAGGTTACTGGGTAACTACTCACATCTTCACCTTACGTCACCAGTGTTCTGCAGGCTGCTCAGGTGCCAATTCCTGCTAAGCAAGCATGAGCTCCCTGGGAAAAAACTACACAAACTGGCATTTAAACCACTGACAGGCACACACATCTTGCTGTACTAAGCAGTTCAAGGTCTCAAAATACCTCCTGGAAGCACTTCAACATACCTAAATCACATAGTTTATCATGAGTTTCAGGATTCTTGAACATCCTTTGAAAAAAAAAGCCAAACCAACCAACAAAAAAAAAAATCACACCAAGAACAAACAAACAAACAAAAAGGCTCTGCATGCAAAAACCATGACTACTCTAACCAGAGCCTACAGCTTCAAGTTAGTCCCAGCTAACATTTGCCATGATGCTATTGTTCAGGTCAGTCAGTTTGTCCTGCAAGCGTCAGACATTAAACACCAGCAGACACCTCGGAGCAACAAAACCCAGCTTGTTTGGCACTCAGTCCTGAGGCCATCCTGATGGATTTCCTTCCATGAAGAAGGAAGAGAACACTTACATTGGGTGAGGCAGGATCACTGCTCACCTTCAGCTGAGATTTAGAAGTTTCTGCAGTCTCTCACAAGGTCTAGGACTATTTATTGACCGTGGAAGTAAGAAGATAAATATAACTTTTCCTCTCTCAGTTGCATGGAAGGCATTCCATAGCATGTCTGCTCTTCTGCCTAGCAATTTCCTAAATGATTTTGAAGTACAAGGAAATTCTGGGTATGAATAGCTACTTGAGTCAAAGATGCGGAAGACAGTGGTGGTAGGTTAAGGTTAACTAAAACAAGGAATAAATTTCCAAGTCATTCTCTTATTTGAAGTTCTGTTTTTCTTTGTTCCTATACAAGTGACTAATATAGTATGAACCACCTACTGAGGAGCACGAGAAAATAGCTATTCAGTATGAATTACCACTATCTTAAAGGGATTTATTCAGACAAACATAACCACATGTGATGAAAATAAGTGAAAAGTTTGTCTTGCCTAGTTCCAGTAATGCCCAAATTGCTTTTGGAAGTCCTGAAAGTCAGTTTTGAAAGTGTGTTTTGTTTTAAATAAACCAAATATTTCTGCTATGGAAAAAAAATAATGTATACATTTTTATGTTAAGTTTGTAACAAGGCTTTTAAAAGAAAACAATTACAGGTATTCAACTGCATCAGACTTCAAAGAAAAAAGATTACACATACAATACAAAAATACAAAAAAATATTTTTAGAACTTACAAACTCAAAAGTCTAAGTGGTCAGAGCTTTCCTAAAATAATAATAATAATCATCATCATAATAATAATCATAATAATAAAAAAATACATTACAAGATGCACTTTCCTTTCTGTACTTGCAAGTTCAACTTTAGCAAGAAGACGCTTTTAGAGGCAGGATGAAAGCAATTAATGTATTGAATTCTACAACCAGTTCCCAGAAATTAATTTAGTGGTTGACACTATCAGGTATTTGAGTTTAAAAAGAACCTTATGTTTGTTTGGGGTAGGGGGAGGTGTTGCTCTTGGGACAGGTGGTGGTGTTGCTGTTGATAATGTTCTATTTTACCTGTTCTGTTAGTAAAATGTTTTACAAATATGCAATCTAAATTAGAGTGAAATTTAGATGGTCACTACTAGCACTGAAATCTTACAGCACTGTTCTGCAGTATGAAAGCTAAGAAATAAACTGACCAGATTTATGTCACTGCTGAAAATCACTGCAAAAGGAAGACAGGCAGGAAAAGGTCAAGTTTTATTTCTGAAGCTGACACTTGTTAGAAACATCAGGACTGCAGATACAGCATTCTTTGACCTGATAGTGTCCACTGAGGTCACAGGTATCAAGGCATTTTGTCTTAAATGGCAAGACAGGGAAAGTGCATCTTAGATTTTTCATACTAAGCAGTGAGTTACCAATTTTTGGTGTGGCTTTTATTCCTTCTAGGCATCGTAAAGAAAAATATTCAACCAAAGGTGAAGCTTAATGTACATTAGCTTGTATTTTTGGTGGTGGCTTTTGTGTACCACTAGGAAATGCTAACAAGCACTACTCAAGGCTAATGATTTAAAAGGAGCACACTGAAAATACTGATTTACCTTTGTAGTGAATATTCTTTACAGACTGTATCTAATATACAGACAAGGCCCATTTCCTTAGGACAGAACAGGCCACTGAAGGTTACACATCCTACATGAAATTTTAAACAAAATCAGAGCTAAGTTACCAGAGCCACTCAGAGCAACGTAATTCCTAGTTTGCAGAGACTTAACAAAAGGGGACTGCAGGGAGAAAAAAATACAGGTTCTTATTTTTTCCTGTGTAAGATTATACTCAAATTAATAGTCCAGTAACCCCTCTAGCACAAGACAATGCTCACTCCTAGGAGTCAACTGTTTCTCCTGTTATGAAGAGGGAGCCAGAAGTGAGAATGCAAGAGCATTCAATTTTGACCTTATTAAAGAGACAGTAACCTTTTTCATCCACCTTATTTAATCACTGACAAAAAAAAAATTATCTTAAAAAGGTACCACTCCAATTTCTTTATTATCTGTAACCTTTTGAAACTAATCACATGAACTACAAAATTAGCAAATGCCTTGAAATCTGTATACAAAACATAAATTACCTCTAATTTCAAACTCATTTATTAGTGTACCACTCAAAATCTTAAAAAAGTGGCTCCAAAGATAGTCTCATACCATTCTTAAAAAAGGAAACTGTTCCTTTAATGTTACACCCTCCCCTCCCCCCAAACACCCAACTTGTAATCCACATCATTTAGTTATTTTCTTGGTCATGGACGTTTCCAAGATGAGATTTTATATTTCGTTCCCATAGCTTCTGGTTGTCAGAAAATCCATGCTTTCCTTTATTGAAGGAATTTGGTCCTGCTGAGGTTGGTGTATCCCTGTGAGAAGTAAAACAAGAGCAGTTGAGAAAGTCAGCTCACCTACAGTAGTCTGTGCCATGTGACACTGAGAATGCCAATTACAAGCCAAATCTGCCCCAGAAACTACCACACATTTCCTTCTGTTACATCAGGAGCCCTCACTATTAGCAAATGTAAGCTGGCCACAGACCTGATCTCTCCACAGTACACCAAAACAGAGCTGGGGCAGGAGGGGAGGTGGCAGTGGCAGTAACTGCTGCCAGCTGCGAAGAATTTGTTGCAAGGATTAAGAAACTGAGGATCCAAATTTGCTACTGGAGAAAAACGAAAAACCACCAAACTAGAGAACTTCCAGAGTGACTGACTTTAAAAGCAGTCTATCATAATAAACATTTCTAAAATACAAATTTTCAAAATTCATCCCCAGTTTAAGTGAAGCCTCCTCTGAAAAGGTCCCTACTTATTTTAGGACTGGTCTTCTACCCTCTCACATCTGTGGCAAGCAGAAGAATTACATAATTTATTATAAAATAAAGAATTCTTTGTCTTTCTGAAAGATGATTCTCATTTTCCCCTTGCACATGAGTTTAAAAACGTGACCAGACTACCTACTTCAAGGCAATTTATAAAACTGAAAACTAGAAAAATACAAAGTAGAGACAAGCAGAATTCCTACCTATTACCTTTACAAGAAAAAAAAAAGAGCTTCTGTTTAATGCAGACTCAATTTCTTCCTCAAAAAAAGGCAAGCATGATTCAAAGTTCAAATGCAAATGTACTACTTTTAACCTGTAGATGAAACATTTGAAAATCCTGTTTCTGGAGAAATGCTTCTTTAACCTCTTCTATTGATGCCTTAGGTTTTAACTTTTCTATTTTTCAAATCCTGTACTGCCTGGTGTGTAACTCTGAAGTTCCTTGTGGCCTGTTAGCTGCTGTTCTCTCATGCTGGTTGGACATAACAAGACTCTCTAGGTTTCCACCTCAAGGACACCAGGCCCTAAAATGTGTAAACTAAAAGCCTCTAAAGAGGGGAACCCACTTGGGGTAATTACATAATGAACTGAAGTTATAATTGGAGAATTAACCCTGATATGCAAATGGACCAAACTTATAAAAGTGTGAAGAACCCGTGACCCAGAGTCCATCTTGGGTGGAGTCTTTGGCCTGCCCAGGGTGTACCTTTGAAGGCCTTCAAAAAATACCTCCTTTTGTTCTCTTATTCTTGTCTAGCCTCTGTGTTTTAGGTGGCCACCCCAGGCATCACTTTCTCCTCGTATTCTTAAGCCATCTGCAAGACCTGCCCTGAGCTGGGGAGGTACTTCACACGCTCACCCTTCCCCAAAGCCCAGTTCAAAGCTGCCCTACCTTCCGATGTTCTTCATGCGCATCTTTGCTTCTGGGGGCATCTCCTCTGGTTCGCTCTGCAGGGACAAAGGAGGTCAGAGCAGGGCTGGGCACTAGCTTTTGAACACTTCAAATGCCTGACAAGATAAAGGCCAGACTACAGCCCTACAGGACAGCAAAGTGACTTTGGACACAGTGGAGGTCCTACAAGGTTATAGAACAAAATACAAATTCCTTTGTTCGCCTCTATGTAAAAAGGAGCAGTAAAATGGTAACAAAATATTTAGCAAACCAGAAGCACAAGTTTCCTTTGCCTCCCCTTAATCAAGCCTAGAGAAAGCAACTATTAATTCAAATTATGCTGTGCATCTTATTTTCACGGAGAAGTTACCAACATTTTAATGATTTCTTGAACCAACACAAAGCTATGAAATTGTACATTCTTAATCAGAATCAAGAGATGCTTCTAGGTTGAAAATTCCTGACAGTTATGTAAAGAACCATAAATAACCCACTCTCTGCCTACCACACCAATGGTATTTTGTGTTTGTCACTGGTTTATTACTCACATCTTCATCTTCATTGAATGCTGCTGCTACAGAAAGGGTTTTTGGAGCCAGGGTTGGAACAGGCTCTTTAGGCTTCTGAAAAAGATAAAATTCACAAGTAAAGTAAGTCTACTAACTCAAAAAAACTACCCTTGGCTTTTTAAGCATTTTGGTAAAATTAAGTCAAGTCAAACATCTTCACTGAAATGGGCAAGCAGGGGGAAACATTTTGGTCTAAATCAAGCACATAAAGGATTCTCTAATGAAAAACGAAAATGACTGCTCATTTATGTGTGATCACTCTGAGCAGCAAGCTGAACCCTCTCATATTACAGCTCCCCACATGCAGGTCTTAACTTTCTAGCACACTGCAGGGGTACTCAGCCACTGGTGCATGACATGAACAATTAAAACAGAACCTGAATAACTTGTGGTAGCTCAAAATTTTACTGCGTCACTATTTCCATTATTCTTTTGGGATATTCTTATCCATCAATGTCAGAAAAAACGAATATATTTATTTTCTTCTATTTTAACAACGTGACAGCTTTCTGGCTTAAAACAATTCAATGCTTTTAAACTACTACCAGTGTGTATCACACAGTCCAATTAATATAAAGTTCCTTTAAAGAGTATGTTTTTTATTTCCAATTTTTTATTCCTCTATCTAAAGTGTAGGAAGCTGTCAAACTCACAACTGTTCCATGTAATACAACAGTGGCACCAAAAGCTACTTCAACACCACTGAGAAAAAACAAGTTACTAGTAACAGTTTGCTACTATAGTACTAAATCAATCCTGTACAGTGCTTTCCCCATTTTGCCTTTACTGGCAATTCTTTAATACACACTCCCAGAAGCTGGTACTGCAGCAGAGCCCTTACGCAACTGCCTACAGCTGTTCTTCACCAATACTGTACAACACATAAATACCATTTTTAAAGCATCTGCACCCAAGGAATGGGTAACGTACTAGGGGAATAAAAATGACTGAAAAGAAACAGGGCAAGTTTCAGCACTGTCCCATCTGGTGCACTGTCAGTCACCCATTAAATTCAGTGAACCAGAAATCCTGTGCCAAATTTATTGCCACTTTGGACATGAGAAACTGAAGAATGCTAGAAGCTCAGAGACATCAGCCTTGTCTATTTTTCCAAAGTCTGAGCTGCCCTGATTGCATTTATATCCTAGAATGCTGCCAGCCCACATCTCCCATCTTAAAATAAGAGAGATCTCTAAAATGCTGGCATTGCGGGTGCAAGGCTTTCACGATTAGAGTTTGAATTTAGTGCAGACAGCTATTCAGAATGTATCCATCACAGTGATACGTGGCAAATGTAAATGAACTGTATTAAATAGAGAGGCAGCCCCTGGCTTGCCCTTGGCCAAGCCAGCAGAGGACTCGGAGAGCCATCAGATTCACATGGAAACAAGCACAAGGATACCTTGTGCTGGACAATCAAGGAGATCAGAATTCTTAGAAACCTTTGTAACGAAGCCTCATCTCTTGCATGTAACACAAGTAAATCACAGTGACCTTGCAAAGAACAGGCAAAGACATGGAAATACACTGCAATTCCTCATGCTAAAATAAGATCTTTGGCATGGAAGACAACCTATTAAGCCATCTAGATGCTTTCTTCCAGCTTTAAGCTCCTATGCAATGAAGCTTCCAGCACTCATTTCAAAGTAGCCTGAATAGCTTAACAAGTCTGCTCATTTCCCTCAGGAAATTACTGCAGACTTACCAAATCTCATTACAAAATCATTCTGTATGTTTAAAGATCTACAGTTCATTTCAATCAAGTCTTATGCTTCTTGAGACTACTGACCTGTTATTAATCACCTTGAAGTACTTACACATGCATGACTAGCTGGCCCTGCAATGTCTGCTTAAACTTTACCCACGTTACCCTCATGGGATTCAAGGTTTCCTTCTGCAAGGAAGCCTCCCCAAAGTATTTCCCTTTTCCCTAAGATTCCCTAACATGAAAAGTCCTCAGTAAACTTACATTTGCTCCCAGTTTGATGGATATTGCAGATGCCTTCTTTGTTGTCTGACTGCCTATGGAAAATCCAAACTTGGACATTTTGGCAGGAGCAGGCTTTGTGGTGAAGTCTTCAGCTTCTTCATTAGCTGCCCGTTTCTCTGCGCTGCGACTCGAACTTTCTCCTCCATTACTGGAAGAAACAGTCTTAGTTTTCACAGGTTTTTCTGCCTCTTCTTCAGGTCCTGGTGAAGTCGAAACAACTTACCAAGATGAGCTACTTTTACTGAGCAGATTGATGGGAGCAGCAACCTCAAAAAGCATTATACTTTGGGTGCAATAGGTAAGATGTTTTTAGTGACAGCAGTTTCCACCAACGTATATTTAGTGGACAGCAAAACACAAAGAGAAGAAGAAACTGCAAGCACTCCACTACTTGTAAAGAACTTCTTGTATGAGCCAGGAAAACAATCTTGAAGCATCATCTCTTTATTTAGTATGGAAGTCAAAGTTCATGTAGTAAATTAAATGTAGATGACTAAATCTTTTTAAGTTTTTAAGTTGCCACAGATAAGCTTTCATAATTGGAATCCCAATTCCAAATCTAGAGTAGATAATCTAAGTTAAAATTAATTCTACTAAATTCCTACAAAATCATGTCCATGCCAGTCTCTAGGCTTGTCTGGCACAACTCTAAAATCATGGGAGTGACTACAGTGAGGCCAGCTGTCTCAATCATGTTTCAAGTCACTGCTTGTCCGCATCTCATCTGTAATAAATCTGCCAAGCTCTGCTTGAGGAAGGAATCAGCACTAAAAAAACATATATATAGATTTCATCTTTTCTGCTTTTGTATAGTCATGGAAAACAGAGCAGCTGAACAGTGATCCACAGAGAAAAAACATTCAAGTAACATTTT
Source organism: Corvus moneduloides (assembly GCF_009650955.1). Taxonomy (NCBI): domain Eukaryota; kingdom Metazoa; phylum Chordata; class Aves; order Passeriformes; family Corvidae; genus Corvus; species Corvus moneduloides. The sequence goes on from NC_045477.1 coordinate 21,327,819, forward strand.
CATTCCTATAAAATCAGTTTCTTCAGCTACACCAAGAGACAAAGGTGTCCTTGGAAAACTCACACTGAACAGAGTAAATGCTTCAGCAAAAAGACGCTTCCCTGCTGCTGCAATAAGCAAACCACTGCAGTAGCAGAAGGGGGGAAAACCGACACATTAGGGAATGGACAGGGAAGTGCTCTCAGTAGCAGTTTAAAACAACTGGAGCTAGCACAAGTTCCTCATCACATCAAGTGGAGAACAGCACCTTCCATGCACAGCAAATTCAGACCATCAGGGAATAAAGTTCTTTGCACTGCTAGTGCAAAAAACTACTACGCAAGATGAAGTAATGGGAGAGAAGAAAGTCTGAACTGGGGGTCAACAAGATTGTAGCTCTGAGAAAAAAAAAAGAAGCAAACAATATCAGGAAAGAGAAAAACTAGGGACTCAATCTATATATATATGTTTGTCTGCTATTTCCCAAATCATAAGCAGCAGAATATACCACTTCTACCCCACTCTTCCAGGCATCAAGATAGTACGTGATTGAAACCAAAATGAATTTATCATTCACCTTCAGAAATATGGCAGATCACAAAAAAACCTGTAACTTTAATCAGTTTCATCATATTTAAAAAATGGTACTGCAAATTTGATCCAGAAAACATAGATATAAAAATGAAAAACAAAGGAGGAAAGAGAAACAATCAAAATTTACACAAGTGACCTTGGGTACTGGTAGTGGTCTTAGCACAGTTTACCAAAAAGCAATCTGCAGAGACTATGAGAACATCCTTACAGCTAGTCCATGAAATCACATTAAATAAAATATTCCAAGTCCAGCCTAGGTACACTAGAGACTGTGATTCAAGGGTAGGTAGAAGACTCACTGGCATTAAAAGTGCTGGAACCATAGAGCTAAGTCTTCTTATTCATAACATACAAAACCCATAGCAGCCCAAAATTCAGGACACAAGGAACCAGTCTGGGTTCCTAAACTAGGGCTAGCTTGAAGGTTAGGACACTACAGCTTGCTTCTTTTAAGTGCAAATTCTCAAATACTGCTGAGCACAAGGTGAAGCCTAATACAATCTACCCATATCTGTTTTCTCACCAAATCTTAAAGAGCATCTCTCTCAGAATTAGTTCCTATCAGCACTGCATTCTGAGTGCTATTTCTACTGGGCTCGCCATGGGATGAACTCCAGACTGCTGAAAGAAACACTCTTACTTGATGAGAGAGCTGTAAGGGGCACTGGACAATTGGGGAAGGTGGGGAAGGAGCCATTGTGCTGTTTAATTTCTGCAAGAAACAAAAATGCAGACATTTTTATTAACTATTAAACAGGTCTCTACTATCTCCCATGCCAGTCCGTAAATATATTCCAAGATATGAAGACTTCTTTATTATTTCCTGGTGGTCACACTTCACCTACAGAAAGCACCTATTTCCAAACTAGACTAGCTAGTGTCCTTTTCATGGATTACAGAAATAAAAAGTTGTCCTACTTCACAGTGGCTTCACTCGTGTGTATCAACAAACCACACGAGTGGACAACTTCCCCTGTCCAGGTGGCTGAAGTGACAAGACTGACAGTTCCAGCTGCACAGCATTTCAGGATCTGTTGTCCCTGGGAGTGTGACCACTGGGACATGTGGGAACAAACCAGTCACAACTAAGTTAATTTTAAGATAAACCCCACTATCTTGGCAAAAACTAAAGACTGCAAATTGCCTTCAAAAATCATCAGGGAACAACTATTCATCCTTAGGGCCAACCAACACTCCTTAACTCACTCAGATCATGTTTCAGCACACCAAAGAGTACACAAGACAGTGTGAATTTCTGATGTACTGATGCTGTCCAGTTACTGTATAACCAATACAAAAAAACCCAATACCATCACCAAAAAATGAAAACCAAAACGCCACCAAAGCCCAACAGAGAACCAAGAGTCAAGGAACTACCTAAAATCAAGTAAAACTGTTCAAATGTCAGCAATTATCAGAAATAACATTCACTGTTGAGGCTATCCTGATTGGTTTCCTGATTTAATTTTTCAACAGATCTAAGAAGTGCCCTTTCCCTTACAGATACATTGAAAAAAAAACAAACAAAAACAAAAACAAAAAAAAACCCACAAACAAAAAAAAAACCAAAAAAAAAACCAAAAAAACACCAAAAACCACATCAAAACCTAACTAAAACAAAAAAAGAAACACACCAGGAAAGAAAAGCTTTATCTTTGAAAAGACACTGTCCTTTCAAGTTTAAGTTAAGGGAAGAAAGAAGAAAAGAAACATCCAATTAAAATCTTCGAACCACACAGTGCAGAAATGACAGGAATATCCAGTCATAATATAAATACTGTAAGATCAAACAGCAAACTTACAGATTGCTGCAAAGCAAAAAACCCCCAAATGCTTAAAACAGCAATTAAAGAATATTCACTGTACCCATTTATAAATAACTTATACCATAACTGTTGAAAGTTAATCTTTAAGGCTCTGTCTTCATCCTTGCAGACAGCAACAGTCATATTTCTCTCAAAACACGGTCTAAGTATTCCGTGTATTTTTAAAGGAGAGAAATAGCGCATTTGCGCCAACAAGGAGAAGCTGGTGTAATTTTACAAAAGCGCCTGTAAAGCTGAGGACAGCAGGCCCAACTCGGCCTCTCCTCCGGCGCAGCCCCCTCAGGCCCGGGCCACCCCCTCTCCCCGCAGGGCCGGGCACCGCACGGCCCAGCCCGGGCAACTCACGGCCGGGTGAGGCACACCTAGACCCCCCCACCCCCGCTGGACCAGCCCGGACCCCGTTCCCACCCCACAGCTCCCCGGCGAGAGGCGCTACATGTTCACCTCCTGCGGGCTGCGGCCGCTTCGCCTTCTCCCCCTCGGCTCTGCCGTCCGCCATTTTCCCCCGCCTCCGCCGCCTCACGCGCCGCGCACGCGCGTGCCTCGGGCCCGCCCCCGCGAGGCCCCGCTGGCGGCCGCCCGGCCCCGCCCCTGCGGCGCGCGGCGATGCGGGGCGGGAACAGCTCCGCACGTGGGCACGGCTCCCCTTCCCTTCGGAAAGCGGGGTCTCGGAGTCACCCCCGGCATCGCACACTGAGCCGCTGCATCACGGGGCTGCGGAGGAACCACGTCCGCTGCCGCGCCCTCCTCAGGGCGCGTGGTTTAGCGATTCCGTTTAACCTTCCGTGATTCACAAATATCATTACCTCATTACCTCCTCGGTGTGTATAGATATCTAAAGTGTGTGGAGCGAGTGCGCCAAGAAGATGGATCCAGGCCCTTCTCCGTGGTGCCAAGCAATGGGACAAGAGGCGATGGGTAGAAACTGATGCACAGGAAGTTCCACCTGAACAGGAGGAAGAACTTTACTGTGCAGTGACCGAGCACTGGAACAGGTTGCCCAGAGAGGCTTTGGAGTCTCCCTCACTGGAGATATTCAAGAACCATCCGGATGCAATCCTGTGCCATGACCCTGTTTTAGTCGGGAGGTGGGAGAGGTGACGCGCTGAGGTCCCTTCCAACCTCACCCAATCTGTGATTCTGTAACACGAGTTCAAGTGAGCAGTGACACCACCTTCCCCCGCCCCAGTGTGCAAGCCAGTCTGCAAATCAGAAGAGGCTGTTTGTATGGAGGAACAGCAAATGACAGAAGGGACGTGGTACCCAGCCCACAGCAGATGGTTGGAACTAGATAAGACCCCTTCCAGCCCAACCCACTCCATGGTTCTATGACACTCAGCAGCATGTAGTTCCACTGTTGTCTCTTCCTCCCCTGAGGAAAAAGAGTCTGCCTGAGGTACACACACTCACACAGCCAGTCCTTGCACTTCAGGGCTTCCCAGGCAGCTCTCAAGCATCACCTGAAACACCACCCTAGGGTAAAGCTTTGTGTACTTCCCAACCACACACAACTGAGAGGAACCAGGTCTTTCCCTCTACCAGAGGTTATCCATGCCCGGAGGCCCCTGCACCTCACAACAGACAGTGAAGAGCAGTATTGGGGTAGTGAATCTTCTGCCTTCCAACCCCCACCTTGCAACAGCATGTAGGAAGAGGTCACCAGGGAGTGGGTCACCACCAACTCCTGGTACACCTGTGTGAAATTATACTCCCTGCTCCTAGTCTTTGAATTTTTAGGACCCAACTCATCATCTGCCATCACTGACTTTAAGCATCACCCATAGGGAAAGCCCTTCTTGTCCTACAGACAAGACAGCAGAACTGTATTTAACAATACGCCCATGGCAGCTCTGCAGCCTGAACACAGACTTTCAGAGACATCAGTGTATTCTGAGTTGTGAGAAAAAAGGCTCTCTGCTCCTCTAAGTATTTACTAATAGGACTGTTTACCATCTCAGAAGTTCCAGCACTTTGGGAAATCTACATTACATGGCCTGAAAACACAGGCACTCTGGGATAAAAGTCTTACACAAAAGTATGTAAGATTATTTTTTTAGCACAGTCAAGAAATTTGCCTTATTCCTTCCAAACAGGGACTTGATTTCTGCCAGACAGAACACCCAGAAATACATGGTGCAGCTCCCCAAACTCATGCAAGGTTTTAACCATTTGTTTTCAGTTCAGCTATCAAAGGTCAATTCGTCTGCACACGAAAGCATTCAGGAAGTAATGGGAGAGGTCTCTTCTACTTCATCTTAGCGATCTTTTAGAATAAAACTTAGACAGCCTCCAAAGCAGTGAGCTCTGAAGAACAACCTTTGCATTCAGTAATCATCACCCTTGTCCAGCACAGTTCAATTGAACACACTGATATTCTTTGTGTAGAGTTATTTTTTTTAGAACAGATGATCTCATTTCTCTTACATAATTTCAACATGTGAATAAATTTTAACAGCTGGACTACTAAAGTAATTTTAAAAACCCAACTCTTAACAATGGTCATTTCAAATGTAAGCAACAAAACATGTTGTGAGATTAAGAGCTGAACAGAGTTCCAGATGTACAGAGAAGCCAGAGCATTAAAGGACACAGTTTGCATGTAAAAAATTCATTCTCCTCCCCATTACTCTACTTTTGCTTTAGTTTATACTTCTTGGGGTAGCTTTTGGCAAATTGCTTTTGTACTTCTTCCCGTCCCTTTCCATGTTTTAGTATGTTGATCAGGTCTAAGGTTTTCTTCAGTTCCTTTACAGGTTTGCTTACAAAGCCACAGTATTTCCTTTTTGGAACAAATTCCAGAGCCTTCTTCCAGTCAGCAGTATCTTTCAAGGTTAATAAAATATGCATCATTTGATCCAGTGTGAGGTTTTTGGCACCAGTACTCCAGAGCAAATACTCGTCCAGTGGAAGGGCTGCAGTCTCCAATCCTAATCGCTTTGCCCGTGCTAAAGAGACTCCTGTTTTTATGCTCCTGTCAACCATTGACCCAACAATATAGATCTTATCATGATCAAATGTTTTCATCACTTTGGGAGAATCAGCTGTCAGATAGATGAGCTTATCCTTTGGAAAGATTTCTGTGTAGCACTGGTCCGTCACAGTGATAAGCAGCTTGCCCCATGCCTCTCTATACTGCTTGATAAATTCCCTATGATAGAGGCTATCATCTTTGAAGTTACAGAAGTGGATGTGGAACGGGTCCACAGATCTCCGATTGCAGCTCTCACTCAGTACTATCTGTCTCACTGTATTTGTGACTTCTCGGACAGACATTTCTTTTTCATAAGACATGTCAAATACTAGAGGTTGGCCAAAGATCATGGACTGAGCAGCCCTCCAATTGTATGCTTTATCCATAGTGCTGGACCACACACATACAAATGAACTCTTTTTGGTCTCATCCGTTTTTGAAGCTTGATTTTGTGCTTCCAGCCTCCTTTCCCTTTTCTCATCCATCTTTCTTTTGTCATTTTTCTTTTGAAGTTCTTTGAGATGCAAATATTTTAAATACTTCTTTTTGGCTGACTTAGAAGGGCACTCCATGAAAGTCTTTAGCTCTTCTTCACAGATATTTTCTGGAACCGCTCTGCCAGCTAGCCTCCACATCTCCAACGTCTCACGTGCAGCAGCCAAACTGGAAAGCTCCTTAGGCTCTGAGACCGTCTCACTGGCCTCTTCTTGCAACCCAGATTTCATTACCTTTTTCCACTCATCTAAATCTAATTTTTCTGAGGGTTCACATGACTTGTCCTGCTTCAGACAAAGTGATAAACTGAGAGCTCTACTGAGTGGAAACAAATCCTTTTGCATCCTATGTTGTGCAGCAAATGGAAGGACAGAACTTCTCACAGTTTTTCTCAGAAGCATGTTAGCAGATTGCATACTTAGAGACGTGCTGTGTTCCAACACTTATCTATAAAACACCAATAAGATGGGAAAAAAACTTGTCAGAAATCACAAAGAAAACACTTGCAGATTTTTATTCTTAGTAATGCTGACAGAAAATAGGTTACTTCTTGGAGGATGCTAGAAATTCCTCCTTCCACTATGAATTTTTCTGTTTCCTGAATGAAAACAGCTTAAACCAGCTATACTTACTGCAATTCAAAATGTAGGCAAACAACCTCCAAGAATTGTCCAAGATCTGTTTAAGTTATCTGTATCATATGACAAGCCTTCACAACCAAAGTCAGTGAAATGCTGCATGGAAACCAGAAGTATTTTTATGTAATTTATCTATCCTGTGAAAAAAGAAAGAAGAGATGGAAGAATAACAACTCGTCCAGAAAAAGACCAAAGACCATCTTTTTTTGTTTTTGCTAAATTGTCTGTGAAGTTGGCATTTGCACATAAATCTGATGACCTAAACCCCCCCAGTCCCATTAATTTTATCCACATTTGTATTTAAATATGAAAGAAAAACACCCAAGAACATTTAGTATTTTCCTTGGCCTATGCACACTACTGAACTAATCATCAGTGAAGCTTCAATGCTTGAGGAAACACGATTTGGACAAAACTAGAATTAGTTCCTAATTTTTAAATCAAAATTCACAATCTTCCTAATAAACTGAAAATAATGTGATATATAGAACCAGAAGTTAAATCTAAGGTTTGTAAATATGTACCTGCTCATACAGAGGCACAGAAGGAGCAGTGTATTATTTAGAAATGTTATATAACCTGGCATGTGTTTCACTATATAGTAATTGGTCAAATTGGTGGCTGACCTCTCATGTTCTACCGTTATTAAGATAAAAGTATCAAGAACAACCAAGCAACCCAACAATGCGAAAATTTGTAAGTGTTACAATAGAGGTATCCCTAATTTTACAATGAAGCGTTAAACCTACTGGCAAAAGTAATAATCAAAAAAATACATTGTCTAGCATGCAGAAATCAAGGGATTGGGTCCTCAATTAACTTACATTACTGGAGCTCCAATTAAGTCAATATTGAACACCAGATTTACACCATCAGAATACCTGATGACAGCTTTTGATAGAGCCAAATTACCTTCCAGTGTGTCATTCACACTAACACCACTACTGCACGAATTAGTCTCTGAAGAACCTAGATGCGTAGCACTGAAAGTATTTTTCTTGTTTTTTTTCTTTAGCATGACTTCACTGAAACTCATCTCAGTAACAGAAAGGCTCTTCACTGATACTTCAGAGACTGAACAACTTGCCTTACTTCCCCAGCACAGCTGCCCACTCAGAATCACGGAATCACATAATAAGTAAGGCTGGAAGAGCCCACAGTGGATCATGTGGTCCAACCTCCCTGCTCAGGCAGGGTCATCCCAGAGCACAGGGCACAGGATTGTATCCAGAGAGGTCTGGAATATCTCCAGTGAGGGAGACTCCACAGCCTCTCTGGGCAACCTGTTCAGTGCACGGTCATCTGCACAGTAAAGAAGTTCTTCCTCATGTTCAGGTGGAACTTCTGTGCAGCAGTTTCTGCCCGTTGCCTCTTGTCCTATGGCTTGGCACCACGGGGAAGAGACTGGATCCATCTTATTGGCACTCCCTTCAGACACCCTCACTGATGAGGCCGGCTGCAGGGGAGCGGCACTGCACATGCACGCTGCTTAACAACTTTTAAACCAGCCCAGCCGCTGAGCGCCAGGTCACACCCGACACATCCGCGCTGTGCTCCACAGCCCTCCCGGGGACACCGGCGCGCCCGCTCCCCCAGCTGCGGCGGGGCCCGCGAGGACCGCGGCCTCCGAGCACCGCGCCGCGGGTGGCGAGAAGCACCTGCCCGATCTCCAGCCGCGCTCCCGCCCGTCGGCGCTCGGGCGGGGCGGGGCGGGCCGGGGCCGGGCGGACCCCGAGCCACGCCGCGCTCACCCCCGGTCCCGGCCCCGGCCCCGGTCCCGGCTCCGACCGCGCCGCCACCGCCGCTCACCTCGCGGAGCCGCTGCGCCTGCGCGGGGCGGGCCCGCCCGGGCGCGGTACGTCCCCTCGGCCGTCCCCGGCGCTCCGCGGCCGCACCGCCAGTGTTCCGGGCTCTCTGCGCCCCCACGGCGGCACCTGCGGCGGGCGGCGGTGCGAACTCTTCCATATTCCGTTCCCGGGAAGCCCCCGGCACTGAGGGGGCTGCCGGTGGGTCCTGCCGCCGGCCCTGGTGCGGGGCAGCGTCTGGCCCCGCCGCCGCGCTGCGCTGGGGCGTGAGGCAATCACTGGGGCTGAGGGTTTTGTCAGCCCGGCCTGGTGACCTGTGATGTCTCTCTCCCCGCTTCCCTTTCTGCCTCTCTTCCTCCCTCGCTCTCTTCTCCTCCCTCCGCCCCCGCCTTTTTCTTCCTTTTTAAAAAATTTAATAGCACAGAGAAGTTTCGCTTATTTTTGGCATGCTGGTTGTTGTTGTTTGATGGTGCGTTGTTTTGTTGGTTTTTTCCCTATCAGGTGGGGATTTTAGTGGAGACCGTGATCTGTCGCGATGAGTTTTCTGCTGCCCAAACTGACCTGTAAGAAGGAAGTGGATCAGGCAATAAAAAGCGTGGCTGAGAAGGTTTTGGTTCTCCGTTTTGGAAGAGATAATGATGCTGTTTGTCTGCAGCTCGATGATATTGTAAGACCAATTTTTTTTTTTTTTTTGAGAACTATACAAGTATACTTGTTGCATAAAAGAGAAGAGAATGTTGCTTTTGGCTAATATGGGGAGTCATGAAAAATTTGGTGACAGATATAGAATGAAGTGCTACTCTATTTATAAAAAGGTTTGAAAAGTAAGCATTGATGTTATTATTGTAGTGGCTGAGCAAAGTGCTTGAGGTAGACAAGATGTGATATTCTAAGCCCTGCTTAAGCTGGTAACACATAAGAGAAACAGGCTTTATAAAGCTTGCCACCCTTTTTTCCTCAGGTCTCAATCTAATTGTCATCCACCTTTCTCACTCTTTCCAGCTTGCAAAAACAGCTCATGACCTAAGTAAAATGGCAGTCATTTACCTGGTGGATGTGAACAACGTCCCCGTGTACACCCAGTATTTTGACATCAGTTATATTCCCTCTACTGTATTTTTCTTCAATGGACAACACATGAAGGTTGATTATGGGTAAGTCATCCTACCATTGCCTATAATGTCTGTAAGAACTATCAGTCTTTCTCTATGTTACTGTGTCTGGGGAAGGTAACATTTGAAAACTATCATGTTGTTACCAGCATCTGCATTGAGAATTCTGTAGGAAGCCAGAAGGATGTAAATTAGAGAAGTATTTTGAAATATGCTCTGATGCAATAAGTAGGAGAAAGATGTCTGACTCTGCAAAAAACAGTAAGAAATCATTAAAGTCTTAGACATGATGCTGCACCTGTTTGACCTTTGGAGGTCACAGCATATTCCTGACTTGGTTATGCCATTACAAAGTTAGTGCATTCTTTCAGAATGACCAGATCAGAACCCCTTATTTCATGTGCATCTTTTCATGTTTTTAGGTGTTTTTTCTCTGAATACTTTAATGTTACAATTCTACCTTTGTCTTATGCTTATATTTAGGTCTCCAGATCACACCAAATTTGTAGGAAGCTTCAAAACAAAGCAAGACTTTATAGATCTGATTGAAGTGATCTACCGCGGAGCAATGCGGGGAAAGCTCATTGTGAGAAGTCCCATTGATCCCAATAACATTCCTAAGTACGACCTTCTCTACCAAGGAATTTAATGGGTTCACCGGAGATGATAAGAATTACACAAATGGGCGATGTTCCAGATCCCTTTTCCTTTGAGCACTTTTCCTCCTCTGACACTGTGGGGCAGTTTGAGCATTTATCCTGAAGGATCATATTGGTCTCCTTCTGAAGACAGACATTCTGTCACCTCATGCTTTGCTCATAAATAAAGCTACATGTTCATGCACAAGTGACTGTTCTTTGAGTTGTGTGCTGACCCCTACAAAACAGGCAGGCTGTGGGCATCCTCAGCTATGGCATCTCCAGTGCAACCTTCTTCATGGAACCAAGGCACTCTGTTATTTGTCTATTTAGTACCACTTTCATTCAGATTTAAGAACAGTAAACCTGACATAAATAAAAAAAACTATGCTTGCTCTCACGAGCATTCAACTGAATGTGCCTTTCCAATAGAATTTTACACTTTTACCCATTGCTGCTTAATAGGAAAGAAGTTTCTTCTGAGGGAGTGATAACTGAAATCTGAAATGGATATAAACACAAAGTTGATGCTCTCATCTCTCTGATACCCATTATTACTGTTAATGGCTTTTTTGACTGAGAGTGGAATGTTCTACACTTGTAGGAGAAGGTTTTGTCAGCCTTCTGAAGGATGCTTTTTTGCAGCCATTGAACACTTTTGATTCCCATGGGCTTGAACTGGAAATTAAGAATAATAACTCTTTTGTTTACATTCACTTTAAAGATCGTTTGAACTTCTGCTTGTACACATTGCATGCCTTGAGTATGTACATTTATAAATTGTGTTTCCCACCTCTGTCAAACAGCTGAGAGGAAACAGCTATGTCATTCCTTTGCATCAGTTTGGTAACTACAGGTTGCTAGACTATTGTATTTCTACAGCAGCACATGTCCAGTATTCTCATTGGCTTAGTTGGCCTTAAGATGGAAATCACTTTACCTTCATGTGTCGTGTTTGGGGCACACCAACTCTGACTGGAGGGAAGGTAGTAGTATATACTTCCCTGATGCATTATTCAGCTTAACAGTAAATGTTTCAAGGAAGAAGGTGGATGTTCCAGCTCTTGAAAGACTTTAAACAATATACGGTACATAGAAAGGAGGAAACAGATTGTTTACATGCTTCTTCTATTCCAGATTTGGCTTCTAATGAAGCTAAGCACTTAAGCAAATGTTTTCCTGATAGTTTAGTCTGATTATAGAGCCATAACTATAGAACGTTTATTATAGAAAATGATACTGCTGAGAGTTGATGTACCTTAACATCTTTAATTCAACTTTAAATTTCACAGCTAGCAAAAGGATTGTGGCTTAAGGCTTTCAACAATACATTTCTTTCCTAATAGTTAAGTTTTGTGTTTTTTTCTCAAAACCAAACAAACTGGTTTCAAACTTAGAACTGTAAATTGCTCCGCAGTGAGATGAAGGTTCTTAGGTGATGGAAAGGTACAGAGGAAGTTACAAAAGGAAGAGACCACTATCAAGAACAAACCAGTTGTACCTTTATTTATTGCCTCTCTTCTTACTTGTTCTGCTTCTGGTTGCAACAGGTGAATTCCTAAAGGCTGTCATGGTCTTGGCTCTCAGCATGCTCTTCCAGTACTTAAAGATGGCTTGTAAGCAGCAGGAGGGTGCTAAGCCATACTTTTCTGTTCGAGCAGAGAAAGTAGGACAACTTATTCTCATGAGAAAGCCCACAGTTTTATTTAGAAGTTTACTGTTTGACACCCATTCCCAGCAGTATTTGTGTATCCGTTCCTGTATTTCTGGATCGTGTCTGCTCTGGTGCTGCATGCTGTGCGTGGAGTCGATGAACGCCAGAGTACACTTTATTCATTCGTCACCTCATGTTTTCTCTGCACCAGCTGATCAGCAAACACCAACCCACCATAGCCATGGACAATGAAGGTCACATTCCTGGCTACACTCTTTGCAATGAAATGATCCCATACATACATGGTATGCTCCTCGGGGCTGCTGCTGCCCCTCTTGGGGATCCACCAGACAGGCTGCGTAAAAGGAAGTGCTTCTTCCCTGGCAGAAAATCTCTCCTTTTCAGTGTCCAGATCGGTGAAGTTGTCATTGGGGTTCAGTACAATCACTTTCCAGTGGCTTTGCAGGGCCATTTTGATGAATGGTATTTGTGTTCCATGTCTCAGGCCCTCACTGACAATTATCCTACACCCCCACTGTCCAGCACAGAAAACTCCATGGTCTTGAAGAAGGATAATTAGGCTAGAGGAACTTGTTAGTGCATTCTTGCTCATGAAAGAGAAACTTCTTGGTTCATCCTCTGTAGCGTCAGTAGGAATATATAAACCTTCTGCAGTATGCAGACTCTTTCCAGGAGCTCATAAACATACTGGGTAATAAAATGTCCCAGAACTTCATAGCGTTTATGACTCTACTCATGTCCATTCTTGTAATAACTGAAAACAAAGGACTCATTTGTATCCAGGTGCCTCAGTTCCCCTTTTATATTGAAGTCATATTTTAGTTCCTCTTCATACTCCGAACCCTCTGTTAGTTTCCTCAAACTGAGGTCACGCTGTATTTGTAACCATTACAAATTAAGAAGGCTATTATGTCAAAGTAGTGATAGACCTCCACACAACACCTGCCTACCCACACCCCCATTGCATTAGAATTTAGATTTAAAAGCTGTTACAGATGAAATACTTGTTGATCCAGAGTATTTAGTGGTGATGTATAGTAAACCAGCTGCTTCTAAAAAAGTCTCTTAGAGATTTCAGTTGCGAAGTTCCAACAGCAGTAACTCATCTGCCTTTATTATGCCTTATTTCAGTTTGATAGTTAAAAATTTGTACGCTATCATGTTCATTTAAAGATCTGTTTAAGGTAGTTTGAATTAAAGGCTTTAAGAAGGAGGCATATGTACATAGTTCATTGTTCACTTGAACAACTTTTGTTGTGCTGTCTCCTAGCCATTATCTTGAAACTCCACTGAGTTTCAAGGGTGCCTTTGAAATACAGGCTTTGGCAGCTGGAAATAGTCCATGTGTTATACTGGATCCTGAGTTTTTAAAGAAAATCAAGCTGCACTTACTAAGGACTTCAACCTTCCCGTAGCTTGTGTACCAGCATACTCTCCATGTTCTACCTTCAACTGCACTAGAACAGATAATACATGTATGTGTTTGCTTTCTACTAATCACTCCAGTTAGTCATTCATCCTTGAAAGCACTTGCCACATGGAAATATAGGAATGGATGACAGAATAAACTAGCCACTGTGATCCAGGAGCAGGAGAAAAGAAAGTCCATGCAGCAAACTATCATGAGGTTGGATTGAGGTCTCCAGTTTCAGATTATCTCTAATGACTGATATGAATTATACCAGGAAGAGATTTTTGTGCAGCTGAAAAATTAAGCTTAGCAGAACCTTCTATTTTCCTAGTAACTCTTCAATCTACTACTGACTGTTACTGGCCGTAGAATGGCAAACAGGATATAACCTTTGGCGTGGTCAGAATCCTATCTTTACAGGAATTTAGTCCTAACACAGTCCTTATTTTTTTTCTGTAAATGGTCTGAATCAAGTTATATTTGGCAAGTTATACTATATACCTTTAAGTTTTTCTTGCTGAACTAAAATAAGTTTTTCAAAACACAGTAAATCACATTCTATGTTAAAAGTCACTATACCATCTGATAAAGCCAATTACTAGGACAAAAAGTGATCTGAATATTTTCATGTAAGCAACTTGAGCTGGAACCCAACTCCTTCAAGGAATGCAAGTTTCCTTGAGGTAAGGTGCTCAGCAGATTAAAAATTATTTCTTACACTCCCAAATTAAAAAACCTCAAAACCCAAACAAACACATTTTTGCTTTTCAGCACAGCAACACCACATGTATTTTCCTTTTGAGTAATCTCCACTGGGCTAGTGTTATTAAGTCCTCTCTTCAGAGTCATTCCTGTCTTCTGATTAATAGAGAGCAGGCTAGAAAATGTTACTTTCTCCTTTTTTTATCTCATATAATCAGTACACATAGAAAAGGGGAAAAATCATATGCTATGATATATAATCCATTTACTGTCTTGCCAGTTTCTTGAAATGGAAACAGCACAAAGAAACTGCAAGGGCACCCATTCATCTACGATTTTTTCATTCTGCAGGAAGGCACAAAAGACACAAAGGATATGGGAGAAGAGTCTGTTATACTACTGAAATACGGGCAATTAATGCAAAAGAGATAATATTTAGTAGGAAAGAAGCTACCCATATTCCTGTCATTGTTCCCATGAGATGAAGTGGGAGAAAAATGGACATATTTTAAGGAAAGATGTGTATGAAGAAAGGTGCAGCTTTCTGTAAGAATTAGGAATAGGTAGATGCAGTTTCCTCAGAGTGGTATGCTGTGGAGCACCTCTCAGTCCTTTTCTCTCCTCACCCCTAAAAGACTGGAGAGACTAATTTCCCAACATACTCTGAATCGGAAGTTACCATTCTCTTACTTCAGCTACTAACAGCAACGTTGCTTCTTCAGTTCCAAAACACGGATATGCGATTCCAAATTAAACCCTGAACACCTACTTTACAAAGCATTGTGAAAGGTTTCTGAAGATTTCAGGAGGCAGAAACAAACAAACAAACACAGTTTTACACGGGGTGCACGTATGACTTTCCTTCCTAAAATTGCCTTCAAGATGCGAAATGAAAAGTTTTGAGGCAATTTGTAATAGGTTATCACTTAAGAGTTCACTTAAATAGCAGCTTAGAATTATATACTTATTAGTCCAGAGGACTGATTTTATTGTTGTAACACAATCAATTATAGAATTAAAAAGTAGCAATTCTAGATTGTTCTAGATATAGCTGCATAACGCATGTATTTTTTTGTGGTAAGTCTGCATTCTAAATCAGTGTTGATTGCTGTTTGTACTTCATTGTCTGTATGCAATGTTTAAGGTAGTATATGCTAGCAGCCTTTACAATTGCTACCTTAATTTTAAAAAATCGCCTTTGGGGCAAAATAATCCCTCTTTCCCTTCTTCCCACTTTTCTGTTCGGATTCTAAAATGTTTCAGGTGTAACTTCGGCTGGTGCTTTTTACAGCATTTGGCATATTCTAAACACTACTGCAGTATAAGTACTATATAAGATCCATAAAGATTACTTTGTTTTCCATTTAAAACCACCTTATTTTAGTAAAGCCCAATATTACCGTATGCTCTCCTGTAAAATCTGTAATCATCATAGACGGAAATCTTTTTCACTCTGGGAGTGTAGACAAGTCCTCTGCATGAAAAAAATAAACCCAACCATGGTTTCAGTTTTCATTACTTTACGTACTGGGGTGTATATTTATAAAACCTATCAGTAGCTGATAGTTGCGGCCATCTAAAGTGCTCCAGATAGTTCCAAGTTACAAACTAACCTCTCATGTTTTTAACTTACATCTCACAGTAGGTTTAAGCTAAACCTCGAGTATGAAACTAAGCATTTGTCCACACCAGTTTTAATTCCCACTAACAAGAAAAAAGTAAAACAGAAAGCTCCATACAAAACTTACAATTCTGAAGCCGCCCTGAAAAAATACACAAAGCAAAAGAACCCCAGCCAACAAATCTTCGTCTCCCCCCGGCTGTAGAAGGATTTCTAAGGGCATCAGCTGCAAAACACAGGCAGCCTGGGTTATGAGGGCGCTGCCCGGCTGTGCATCCCCCTGTCAGGGGAATAACCTGGCGGAGTCTGGCTGTCAGCTGAGGGAAACGCCATTAGCAAGGTGCAACTTAAACCTGGGTCGGGTTGGGTTCACTATTGCTTCTTCAGAAGCAGTGCGGTTTCCTCAATTCTTTCCCCAAACGGGTCAGTACGGAGCTCTCGCCGAGCAAGTTAAAGCAGGGAAGGCCTGAGGGGCAGCGCCGCGGGCGGGCGCTGGCTCCGGCGGGGCGGTGCCGTGCCCGGCCCGGAAGTACCCGGGGAAGCTGCGCGGGCGGCGGCGGCGGCGGGGCCGGGTAAACAGCTCCGGCTGTGTCGGTGAGTGCTGTGTGCTGCCGCCGGGGCCGCTCGCTCCCCCCCGCTCCCGGCCCTTCGGCGGGGGAGGGGGCAGGAAGGCAGAGCTGCAGCCGGCCCGTAGCGTCTCAGGGGGGCCTGTGCGGCCGCTGTCCCCACGGGGCGGCCGCGGTGTCTGTCGCGAACGAGCGAAGCCGTCAGGGCGGTTGAACGGAGGGCACCGAGGCAGGGCTGGTGGCGGCGTTGCTGCTCCGCTGGGAGAAGGCTGAGGGGAGAGTGTGAAAAGGTGGAATTGCTGGCTCAGGCCGCCGGATCTGCGCGTTTGTCAGAGGGAAACTGTTCTCCTTCTAGCGGGAGAAGCCGGGGCCGGGGCTGCGGGGCCGGGGCTGCGGGGCTCGGGCAGCCCTGTGTCAGGGCCGGGCTCATGCGGTGACAGCTCGGGCGCTGCCGCCCCGGGGTGGTGCCTGTTCTCCCCGAGCTGTCAGGCGGCCCCGTTTGTCGGCTTTTCCTCGTCACAGGCGTCGGAACTGGCAGTATTTTGGCTTTTCTTTATCGGTCTGTAGCTGTTGCTGTTGCCCACACCGGGGGACTATGGCTCTACGTTAAAAAAGCGCCGAGATAAGTAAAAGTCCCCGAACTTGGCTTCTTGAGAGACTCCAAACCAGCTGTAAACTTTGAAGGTCTTATGCCAGAATCATATAGAATATGTATAAAGAGAACACCTATAAATGCTGGAAGCTCTGAGGCTGTGTTCTTCCAGTGATGAAGTTTATGGATTTAACAGGAATCTTTGAATATTATTTATTCTTGGAGCCCTTGCAGTGGTCCTTTGTAACTCCTTTTCCCTCTATAGTCCAAGTGTGAACTGCTCATTAGTTGTGTGATTGCAGTGAGGAGTTAATCAGTAAATGTCTTAGCTGAGGATAAATTCTAGGACAGTTTCATTAACAGTTCTGTCTATGCTGACAATCTAGAGCCTTTCACGAGTGTGCGGCTGTCAATTGCTTTTTACCAAGGCCTATAGTGACAGGACAAGAGAAAATGGCCATAAATTGAAAGAGGGTCAGTGTAGATTGGACATGAGGAAGAAATATTTTTTACAATAAGGATGGTGAGACTGGAACAGATTGCACAGAGAAGCAGTGGATGCCCCATCCCTGGGAGCGTTCAAGGTCAGGCCGAATAGGCTTTGAGCAACCTGATCAAGTGAAAGGTGTCCCTGCCCATGGCAGGAGGGCTGGAATATAAGATCTTTTAAAATCCGTATCCAACCCAAGCCATTTTATGAATGTGTTTTCTTTGTTCTAGTTTGCTCAAAAATTATCTTCTTCTTTCGTAGTACCTGCTACTGTGGTCCTGCTTCCCTCTTAATCAATAAACCAGAAATTGTTAAGTTTGTTTCTTTTTTTGTTGTTGTTTTTTTCCAGTAGAGAAAACCATGTCAGGAAGAACATCATCTTCAAGTCATGTCAGTGTAAGTGTTCCCAAAATTTCCAACAATTTCCTTTGAGGCTGTGGGTGTCCTAGGCTGTTCTGATGTGTTTGTACAACCAAATTCATTCTTCACTGATCTAACTTTTGCTTTCTTGGGAAACTGTTTATTATGGTAGCAGTCAATACTAATGTCTATTATTGAACATCTATTGATACATGATAGCATTTGATTACACATAAACAGGGTGTTTTCCAAGTTATTTTAAGACCTAGACTAACCTCTAAAATTTTAGAGTAAGTTGAAGTAAGTAGAACAGCTGCAAAACTGTGTAAAACTTGGTATCTGCAGAGATGTACTCAGAGGCTTCTTATGCTGTGTATATTTTTTCCTGAAATATCCCTATTAGCAGTAGTTTCTAGCAGTGGGAGTACTGGTGAGAACAAATGGTAGACACGGCAATCACTGGTGTGATTGGGTAAGGTCTAGGAGGTCTAGTGGTTTAGAAATAAGCTGTTCCCAGCACTGTGTTTATGCACTTTCTCTGGCCCTTCCTCCTACAGGTGGAAACCTTCAGGAAAGTATTGCTGGTTTAGATGAGGAGTCTGCTGAGTGCGTATGCACATGTATGTGTAGAGTTAGTCACTTTTTGTTTGGGAAAAGCTGAGACAGCTGCATACCTTGTGTTTAGCATAGATTCAGACCTGTCTTTCCTCTTGACTTTGTGCTTGTTCTCTAAGTTAATAGTGGACACTGTAAACCAACATCTTCTTAATGAGTGCAAGCATTGGGAAGATGCTGTATGGTGAGCTGGAAGTGTTGCTGGTTAATGTATCTTGTGCTTTTTATCCCTTTCTGTCAGTTGTCTCTTCTTGTTTACTGTGTCTGACTTTATGTGTACTTTAATGTTGTCTGTTATGTCATTACAGAGGTTACCAGAATCTCTTTAATTTTAAATGTATGTTAAAATTCTAGATAACTATGTGTTCTTAGGAATCTCATAGCAGAAGCTGCTAGTCTGGCAGCAGGTGGAGGTCTGAAGTAAGAAATCTGTTCCTAGCCATTACAGTGCAGATCATTAAACATGCATTCTGACTGATAAACGTGTTTATAGGCCACCTCTAATACAAAACCAAACAAATTTGGAACAACCTACTTGTAGAAGTTCCCGAATAAGAAAATATCTTGTTTCAATCCTTACATGTTGATTGAAAAAGAAGGGAGGTACTTGTATGGGAAGTTGTTGCCTCTGTGTAACATTTGCTTCCTTTAGACTTTGAGAAATCTGTTATTAAAAGCATATGTGTTACAATGTTTTACCAGCAAAAGCAACTTGAGGTGCTGTATAGAAATTCAGGTCTAATTACAAAAAACTTTAATCTTACTTTCACAGAAGTGTAGAGAAGGAGTTAGAGCACTCATGATTCAGACTGAGGGATTGAAATATTATCTCCTTATGGTGCAGCATGCTTCGTTGTGGTCTGTCTGAAGGACTACCTGCTGAGCTAATTAATGCAGTTGTGGTGTTAGTAATTAAGTTGTTAGCGTCACTGTTCTGGAATCTCTGCTTGTAATTTCATGTTACAATGCAAGGCATCTGGTGGCTTGCAAATCAAGTTCATAGGATACTTTACAGTGTCCATTGATGCCTTAGGTTTTAACTGTTGTATTTTTCAGATCCTGTATGTAACTCTGTATGTATGTAACATACAGGGTATGTATGTAACTCTGACACTTCATATAGCCTGTTAGCTACTGTTCCCTCATACTGGTTGGGCATAACAAACCATCTCTTGTCCTTGCATCTCAAGGACACCTTGTTGTCCCAGGCCCCAAAATATGTAAACTAAAGCCTCTGAACAGGGGGGAGCAAACTTGGGGTAATTACTTCATTGCCTGAGATTGTAATTGGAGAATTAACCCTGATATGCAAATGGACCAAACTTATAAAAGTGTGAAAAAAGTGTGACCCAGGGTCCATCTTGGGTGTAGCCTCTTGACTGCCCAAGGTGTACCTTTGAAGGCCCTTCAAATAAATACCTGCTTTTATTCTCTTAATCTTGTGTAGCCTCTGTTTTCAGGTAGCCACCTCAATCATATGGAGTGACTTCAGCTTTTTCCTGGCTGATCTAGATTCAGTTCGTCTGAAAGATGTAAATGTTGCATTGCCTCTCTGATACATTCTCATCTGGTTGTATCTGCAATGTCAGGTTTTGCTTCTCAGGATGCCTGGAGCAATAGCAATGCTTGCACTTTTATTCTTTCAGCTGATAATATTTTAACTGGTTTAATTAACTGATAGGAAGTATGATCCTGTTTCCTTGTCTTGATGAACTAGTACAAATTTAGTTTGATCATTTTTGGTTTGATTTTCAATGAACAAACCTTTTTTCCTATATATTTTTTTCTGAATTGGTGAATTTCTGTGAATTACTGCTTTCTCTTTCAATAATTACTTTCAAAATGCTGGTTCCATTTCTGTGAGAGTTGGCAAGGACAATAGCTGATACCATTTTGAGTCCATGAAAATCTGTTTGATGCTAAGTTATCATACCAAAATACTTGTACTATTATAAGATGTAATTGTTCTTCATCCTGAATTTTTTCTTTTGAGAAAGCAAACCTGGTCCATGACATTCAGCTATTTTGTTTTCTCTTTGTCATTCTCTAAGCTGAGACAGAGTGTAAACAAATCGGATTGAAATAAGAAAACTGTGCCAGTAGATTGGCTGTCACCTTTTTGTCACGTCTGAAGATGTAAAGTTAATGAAATAGAGCTTTTTAGATGGTTCATGTGTTAAAACTAGCTCATCATATGGTATGACACATGATTTGGGATCACGCATTAATGAGGAATGCATTTAAAGTAAAGGCACAGGTCAGGGCTTCCCTTACAACTTTATTTTGTCCAGTTAAAAAAACTTTGTACATGGCCGTATGTCAGCTCGTAGCAACAGTGGGTAATTTAGTTTTACCATGTGTAACATCATCTATTTTCAGTTTCATATACCAAAGAAGAAAACAAATGCCAAGTCAGAGGATGTCCAAGTTCAGTCCCCTTTGGCAAGGCTCCCAGGTTCCCACCATTGTGACTACCCTTTAAAAGAGGTAAAGAGTTCTTCAGAGTGTAAAGTGTGTAGGAGAATGTTACATGAGGCTTTGTTTTGGAGGCTGGGTTTTTTCAACACCAAGTGCTGCCTTGTGATAAGAACTAATCCAGGTTGTCTTGAGAGAGACAAGTGTGTAGGTCTGAAATCTGCTTGCAAGCATACATTTACAGAATTGGGAGTCTTAGTGCCATGCTTCCAGCCTAAGTCATTGAAAATAAGAGTTTGTCCTCAGGTGTAGTTTGAAACTATCTTGAAAATCATTAATTTCAAGGTAAATATTATACTATTTTTTTAGTTGATTGTCTTCTGACTCCTGAACTTTTAGGTTGTATTTGAATCACTTACCAAACTTCTTGTTATGATATGGACATAACTTTTACATTGAGTTTTCAGTTATCCAAGAGCTTAAACTTTTAAGAGAATATATGAAGTACTGTATGACTCTTGACAGAATTTTAGGTGCTCATACAGAAATAACTGTATTAAGACCAAAAGACTATAAGAGTCTTACGGCATCTATTGTGAGTGAGTGTCTGGATCATCTCAGTCACATATAGAGGCAAATATTTGCCTCTATAAATCTGTTTCAAATTTAGTAAGCATTTCAAATGTCAAGTGTTGGAAACATGTTTTGCTATGCTTGTTTCCTTCAGCTCAGCATCCAGAGTTTGTTGCTGGCTTTAGCGCTTTCAGAATCATGGGCCTGGACAAACAGGCTCCCCCTCAGAGGAGGTTTAAAGATGTAGTGAGGGAAAGTAGGAGTTTTTTTTGACTTACAGTAGTGGTGGTAATGTGACCCAGGTCTCTTGGTAGGCCAGGTCATTTGAGAATGCTGCAGCAGAGGCTCACTGTGGGGTTGTGTTCTATACTGGTAATGCTTTCAGTGAGCAGAGCATCCAGTTGCAGTCCGGTTTTGAAATGGGAGGTAATGTCTCCTATGGCTACAAGCAGCAACCTCTCAGGCAGATCCAGACAGCACTTGAATGGAGTTCTTCCTGTATTTCTCTCTGCCTCTATAAAAATCATGATTAGACTGGGTGAATTGTAAATACTTTATTTCCTTGTTATTTCCTGGATGTTGTCTAATTTTCCATTTCTTATTTTTCCTACCTATGTCTATATATTTTGAACTTTTCCATGTAGTGGGGGATTTCATATGCTTTAAACACTGACTAGTTTTTATGTTCCACTTAAAAAAAAAACTTGCCTGTGAGTTGTCAGAGCTTGCACCATGTTGTTTGAGAAACTCTGTGCAGTTTTTAGTGATTTGGATGTATAGGTCTTTCCTGTGCTTGAACACCAGTGGTACAAGGTGAACTGGGTGGTGTTTGAAGGCAGCAAGAGGGGAGAGCACCTTCAAGGCAATTTCTTGCTGCTAACTTTAATAATGGGGGTATTTTCCATTGGAGTTAGTCCCCATGGTAGGGAAAAGTTTGATTTGGGAATGCCCTTTCAGACTTCACTAAAGCTTGTAAAATACATGTGGGCGTGAACTTTTCAAATGCCTTTTCAAACCACACTT
This sequence comes from Corvus moneduloides, assembly GCF_009650955.1. Classification (NCBI taxonomy): domain Eukaryota; kingdom Metazoa; phylum Chordata; class Aves; order Passeriformes; family Corvidae; genus Corvus; species Corvus moneduloides. Next base: position 21,349,920 of record NC_045477.1, read on the forward strand.
AGAAATGAAGATAAGTTTGTCTGCTTTCAGCCTGAGTGGCATAATTTTCAAGCATCTCTTGTGTTTATTATATTTTGAATTTTAAGAAATGAGGATTAGGAGGAGGTAATGGCAGAGGGCAGGAGGTTTCTGGAATTGCAGGAATAACTGTGTTTTGGTAGGGCTTCATTTATTTAATTTGAAAATATAAATACTTTCTGGTAAGAGAATTTGGAAAAAATGAAGTCTTGCTGTTTTGGAGTTTCCCACCTAAGTGCCAAACCTTCAAATTGCGTTTCCTTCTCAGGATTTTATCTCTTTTATATCCATATTGTAACCTGCATAGTTTGCCTAAATGCATGGAGTTAGCCTCTACTTTCTGCATCCTGCATCCTGTGTATTTGTGGTTATGTGGAGCAGGCCTAATATTTAAGTCCGTGTTTGGTATAGTCCCCCTTGAAATAGGGAAACAATGGAATTGTCCTGTATTTACATATTTCTTCAGGAGAAAAACATTCTATTCAAAGATCAGGTGGTATGTGGCCACTTTAAACCACGCAAATTAATTCTTTGCAAAATTGCTGTATATGCTCTGCATGGCTTTGATATAATTGGTCAGTTGCATTGTTTCAGTGTCTGGCATTGTCTCATTTTTCCAGTGCATTATCCATTATGACATATTCATGTCTGTTGAAATCTGCCAATTTGATTTGTTTTGTTTCAGTGGAGGTTAAGTGCCAACAGCAGAAAGCCTTCAACAAAAGGAAAACGGCAAAAGGAGTGCAACAGACACAGCTCTAATGATGAAGAATCAATTGGGTAAGAAGTCATCTCAAAATTAGTTTATCTCTGTATATTCAGAGTTTCACAGTCTTTCTTGAGGATGGGTGTCTCTGGTCTCTAGCTAATTATTTGTGTCATGCAGAGATGGTTTTCAAGCTCACCTTGAGAGAATCATGCTTCAGTGGTCTAATGGCAACTGTAACCCTTCCTTTGGGTAATCCCAACACAAGACATTAGAATGAGAGTGCAGCACTTACTAGAGGAATTACTGCTTGTTAACCTGCTTGGAGTCCTAAAAGGTGTTCATTACTTTCTAAGTGTAAATTGTCCTTCTAGTCCTAGGTATTTTTAGATATTTAAGAAGCTTCCCAGAATTCTTTTTCTTATCCCTTTTTGTTCTGTAGTCCACACTCATTAACCTAAGCTTTATCAACTCTTACAAACAGTTAAAAAAACCCTTAAGCAATATGGTGATTAGTAGTGGAAGGAAGTAAAAAAATGAGACCTTTTTCACCTCTGTGTTTGTCAAGGCACTTAAGTAATTAAGACTGCTGATGTGCCACTTGTTTATTTTCTGTTGCCAAGAGCAAATACATTGGTTTCTTTGAGATTATGGCACATTATTTTATATGATAAAATCATCTTCTGCAGAGTTGTCAGCTAGGTAATTGTTTTATCCAAGAAAATTTTGAAGCTGTAATTCCTGTAGTTGACAAATGGAAACAAAAATGTAGAACTAGATTTATTAGCAGCAGCTAGGAAACATAATGGCTTTGTGACAAAATGAATATGTTTGTCTTAATGAAACAGTTGTTATTTCCCAAATCACTTAATTCTAAATAAATGAAAAAGCATTCTCTGCCCTATTTTCTGACTGCAACGAAACTTGCCCATAAGTGGTTTCTTATCAGGAGAGGCTGTTAAAAATAAAGTGCACAGGTAATGAAAATGAAAGTGATTTTGACACTGCTGAGTTCTGTGGGTTTGAGATATATGAATAGTCATTGTTTAGCCTGATCTGTATATTCAGAATGCTTCAAAGTGTTGCAGGGAAGAGCTGAAATTATAAAAGATGCTGACTTTATTTTTCATACCTCCTCAGAGGCATAGCTGTCAGTTTACATGTACTTAGCTCAAAAAGCTTCTGTCAGTAACTTTTAACTGAGGAAGCAGCTCACAGGGTCAGCCTTACAGAATTTAATTGCAGTTTTCTGAATTTTATTTGTGTTGTGACATAGTTGATATCTGATATCAATCTCTAAAGGTCTTTCAGTAAACTTTGAACTGATTTTTGACATTGAGGAGTTTGGTTTCTTTAAAGCTAACTTTAGATCTGGTGTGTATTAATTTTCTGTTATATATGTTTTTTTCAATATGTGAATAGCATTTATAGGTGTTCCATAATTTTTACCCAAATTGTTATCAGCCCAATTTTCTCATGATAGTGAGAAATTATTTAGACTACAAAGACAGCAAATATTCAGATATTAAACATGTGCATTTTTCAGTTCCTTGAAAAAAGATGTGCGTCTAGAGAGTAGCTGGAGGCTCTCTGTAAAATAAATTTACTCTCCTATCTGCAACGGAGGTTGTACTAAGTGTTCCATTTGGATACTCAGTGCTTCTCAGAAAGTCAAAATCAACATGGTGACCTCATTGCATAAGTGGAAAGAGCACACATGTTCTAAAGGGGTGGTTTTTGTTGAGCAAGAGTCTGAGAACTGACAAAATTCAGAAGAGGAAACAGTGAGGTTGTGTGCTGCAAGTCTTTCTGATGCAATAGTTTTTATTCCTAGTGAGGATTTTTTTTATTTGCATTGCAAAGCAGGAAATAAGTCTTAATGACAAACTCCTATTAGCTTCTAGTGTTTTAAAAACAGTCTACTTTATTGATAGGAGCCAATCGCAGATGTTTAGGGAGGCATGTTTCATCTAAAGTGTTGCTTCAGGATTGTTATTGCCACTTAATTTTAGTCAGAAAGGACAAAGTAGATATATTAGCACAAATCTACCTTCGCATGGGTGGGGGTTTTTTAACTTAAATTCTGGATTCCAAAATTTGGTAGTTGTGCTGTGATGTGAGACCAGGGGGGTTTGTAGCAGCAACTGCAGCTGCTCTCACTTGTACAGGTCTGCTCCTGGGCTTGTGAAAGGTGACTGTCAGGGGATTTGTCTGTGATCCCAGAGACGGCTCCTGGGGCAGGTTAGTTCCCTAGTTAGGGGGGAGGGTGGAAGGAGTACTTAAATAAGATGTGTGCAATTCTTTCAGGTCAGCAATTTAAATGTTCAGTGAAATACATGTCACAGCTGAATCAAGTACTGGCCCCATAGCAGTCAGGTTTTTGTTTATATAGCAGTCAGGCAATCATTTACATACTGGTCCCCCTTGCTCTGACAAGTGCATTTGGTCAGTAATAACCACCTAGTCCAGCAAAGCAAGGAGGTTCATAGGGATGTTGATGCTTGCTGTTTGTTGGTCACTGACTTCTCATCAGCTGCTGGAAGGTCAGGACCTTGAATCTGGGACAATCAGAAGCTTTCCTCACAACCGGGTGTAGCCAGTAAATGTATCAATCAGAGTTTCCCATTAATGATAGTGTATCACATTGTTCTTTTGGGCTCTGAAAGGTCAAGGAGCTCCTGGGCTGTGCATCTGCTGCAGAAGCTCAGATAGCTGAATACACATCAAGTCTATCAGTGGCTTTATTCTGTAAACACAGGACAGATCCTCAGCTTGTGTGAGAGCTGAGGGAACAACCCTCAAATGGTATGTGACATCCCACTGCCAAAATATTTATTTCCCAAAACTTGGGTTTACTAGTAAAAGAATATAGGCATGAAGATGGTGGTGTATACAGTTAATAGTAATTTAGTCCCAAATGAGTCAGTAGCCTCCTGGTCTTATTTTGATCACTTTCTAATACAAATTTGAATGAATTGGAGACAGCAGGTACAGCACTGGTGAGTATATGTGTGTACGCAATATGATCATTGAGTAAGGAACCATATCAAGCAGCTGTGACTATTGTGTGAAATAGAGGTCAGACATTTTCCCCAAAGAGATATAAACAACTAATAGCTTTTGTTCCTGTGGTTTATAAGGTAGGATAATTCCTTTTTTGCCTGTGAAAAGCAATATGAGACTTGCTGGGAGCAGCTAACAGCATTTTTCATAATATGTTTTTTGCTTATTCCATCATTACATGCATAAGTATGTTTTCATTACCTTTGCTTTTGTATTTTTTTCAGTTTTGGGGAGGTAAATGAGAGACTATGGTAGGTACTTGTAGAAACAGAAATAATTGCCTTTGGTTTTCTTTCACCAAGATGCCTCCAGTTTTACTGTTGTACAAATTACTTGCTGGGTCTGCTGGTGGGACTTGCTTTTAGTGTATACTTTGCTTTTTTCTGCTTGGCACTTACTTTAGTCTTTTGAAGTGTCTTTTGCTTGAGTTGCTCACTTTATTCTGGGGACAATTTCAACAGATAATTTAGGGATCTGTGTCCCAACCATTGTTTACAGATGTACAGGCTGGCTTAAGTTTAGGTGTTTCCCTGAATCTTTATACTTCCAGTCTTAATGACACGATTTTCAAGAAACACTGCCAGAGGCCATTCCCCTTTCAGAAAGGGAAGCCATTGAAAGCTCTTATGCTACTCTTCTGCTCTGAAGGTTAGGTCATAACCAGTTCAAGAACTTCAGTCCAAACCTGGCGCCAGATAAGAAGTGGTGCCTTGGCCTGGCACTGATCAATGTATACTATTGACTTCCTTGTTTGTTGAAGGTTCCTCTCCTTTGCATAGATTTCCAGAGCCAAACTTGCTTCAGGGTATGTGTGTGCGCTTGAAATTATAAGATCATTTTTGCAAAAGTACTTGCCTGAAATCTGTAAACCCCATTTAAATTAAGGGAATGCAAAACATTACAAATTCAGTGCCAAATAACAATCAGTAAACCAAATTACAGAGGAGCCTGGAGCCTGTTAAGGTCTAGCCTGATGTGAGTGTGAGCAAAGGATGTCAGACCTGAATTTTCAAGGTGGCCAACAAAATATAGGTAGTGAAATTACCTCCTGCTGTGGACTTTTTTGTCATTATGTTGTTTAAACACTCAGTGTTGGAATATTTTCTGTTACATTTACAAGTCTTGATCATACATGGTCACAGAGTCTTTATTTTAATTGTGTATTCCCACTGGACTAATTACCTTGCTGTTTGAGCCTAAATTTAGTAAAATTTCATTATGATAGCATGTGTTTGAGAAATAAAAAGAAAAATATCTGGCATTTCTGTGAGGTGGAACAATGAAGACTGAAAGAATTGAGATCTGGGAAATTGATAGGCTTGGCTTGTTTTTAGTCAGGACAGCTGAAGTGTTCCATGGAGAACAGCATATTTATGTTGTCTCATGATCCCCTGCAATAATGATTTTAAAGCATTTGTTTTTAAGAAGCAGCAATTTTCTGGATCACATCCGTAGTGCTAGGGCCTACTTCTACAACTTTTTTCTATTTGGAGGAAAAAACACCATTTAGTTACTTCAAGATTTGATTTTTAATTTTTAGTCCTGTTAGAAGAGGAGGAGGGGAAATATCTGGCTTAATCTGGATTAATCTTTCATTACATCATCTCTTCTGGCATCCCAAGAGCTGAAGTGACTTCAGTTCTTTAGTCTTCAGTAACTGGCCATCAAAAGTAGTTTGGGTGTTTCTTGTCTCTTAAGGAGGAAATTTAAAGTGCAAGAGTGAATTTCCAGTTTTATAAGATAACTTGTCCAAATTTACTTGATGACTTTTGCCTTGAAATTTTCTTTAACTGCTTCAGTAGTTGTGAATTTTCTTAACAGTCCAATAGATTCTTGTGAAGCTGAATTTTTAATTGGTCACATTTCTTAAATATATGTATTCTCTATTTCCTTAGGTATTGCTTATTTATTTCTTATTTCTAATATACATTACAGTGGACAAACAATAAATGATGTAGAAGTCTGGTTGCTATAAGCTCTTCTTAATGGTGATCTTACAGATGTATTAAACTGTGGCTCACATGTGAGCTCAGTGTATGAGAAGTCCAGAGGAAAGCCAGAACTTCCGATTCAGTGGGGACTTCTATAGGAAAATAAGTCTCTTGCTTCCTGTACTGAATCAAGAACTTGCCAGGCTTGGGATGTGCTCACTTAAGCTGCTACAGTTGAGCTCCACTATTTAAGACATTAATGTTAATAGACTGACTCTCAGGACCTGTGTTCACTTTCTAAGCTTTTCAGTAATTAAAGCATATCTTGAGATGAATTCCAATCTCTGGATCCTCAGAGTGTTGCAGAAGCCTCTATTACATCTACAATATTTGAGGCACATACTTGGAACACTTTTTTGCATTAACATGCATAGGCTATATACAGAACTAGTGAAAGAACAAATGTCCACCTGCCTTTTCCAGACTGCATAAAACATTCTGGAGCGCTACTGTGCTTTAGGTTGGTCTTCAAATGAGACTGTCTTTGCTCATGTGACTTTTTATTCCCTCCACAGAGCCAGTGTCTCAATTGAGAAACCCTGGATTGTTTTCCCAGTAGCTAATTAGAACCAATCTGTTACATAACGCTTTGTCTTGGGTCCGTGTCCTTGGCATCAGAGTGCCTTAAGTGGGTTTTGGGGTTCTTTTTTATTGGTGCCCTTTTTTTTGTCTTTTGAGATGAAACTTTAGCTCTTTACGACCAGTTTTCCTCTGGGAAACTTCTAAGAGAAGTTCAGAGAGTGAAGGAAACTGCCTTCACTTGAGCTTAAGTTACTTAGTTTTGAAAGGGAGCCATTTAGATTTATTGTGCATTGTCTAGACAGACAACCACAAAGTGTACACAGCACAAAGTGTGGTGTGTACAAGACAGTTCACTGGAGTACAGGAAGGAAGTCTTGTTGTATAATTACTAAATATTTATATTGTCTTTCTTGTATTCCTTTTAAACTTACTATTTGTGTGTTTTATAGTCATAGAATTGAGGTTGGAAAAGACCTTTAAGATCAACCTGTCACTAATACATCTCTGTAGATTTTAATTAAATCAACTTTGTAGAAGGTACATGCTCAAACTACTTACTGCTGATAGGGCTGTGTGATTAAAACATTTTGGAGACCGCTGGTCTGGGAAAGGCGTAGCAGAGCTCTAGGAGAAAGCGGCTCATGGCATACACATTATGGCGTTCAGGGGTGCAGAGATCTCATCAGGCTGACTGCCATTCCCAGCCTATAGGCAGCTTGTCCAAGCTGTGTGTAGGAACATTTGTCTTTTCAGGTTCAGTGAGGGGTTATGTATCTTGTCAATATGGTAAGTAACTAGGGAGAGAAGTCTCAAAGTGAAGTAACGATTGAAAGAGCAAAATAAAAGGCTTATATAAAACATCTGCCCCAAGTTTGTTGTGTTTCACTAGCATGGCAGTTCCAGATCTTTTTTTAGGTTCAAGCATGTCTGTCCTTCAGCCACAAAAGTTTTCATGCCCTACCTGTGTTGATTTGCCACTCGGTGCTATGTAACCAGGCTGCTGAGCTGAATGCAGCATGTCAGTGGGACAATTACAATTGCTGGCAGAGTTGTAAACCCACTGAGGAATGGCAGCCCTTTGCTTAAGAAATGTTACTGTAGCATGTGTGTAACAGCTAGTAAGTTTTTTTTCCTAGCTATTAAAAGGATACTTGCTCTACAGCGAGAACAATTTTTTTTGTTGTTATTCAAGACATGCAGTAGAAAAAAAAACCAATTCTCACCTCGGTAATCTTTTAAAACCAACATACTAGCCTGAACTGCAGTGTCTTTGTAGGACCAGCCCTTGGAAAACAAGTCCAGTTCTCAGAGGTTTGAAAATAAAGTAAATCCTGACAAATTATCTATGATTTATAATGCTTATCAGCTTATAAATTCAATAAGCTGAAGTTGGGTCCTGCCATTGGGTCACAACCACCTTATGCAGCACTACAGGCTAGGGAAAGAGTGGCTGGAAAGATGCCTGGTGGAAAAGGCCTTGGTTGTGCTGGTCAACAGCAGGTGAACATGAGCCAAAGTGTACCCAGTGGCACCTGGCCTGTGTCAGCAGTAGTGTGGCCAGCAGGATCAGGGCAGTGATTGTCCCCCTGTACTCAGCACTGGTGAAGCCACACCTCAAGTGCTGTGTCCAGTTCTGGGCCTCTCATTATAAGAAGCCTTTGAAGTGTTGGAGCGAGTCTGGAGAAGGCAATGGAGCTGGTGAAAGATCTTGAGCATAATTCCTGTGAGGAGTAGCTGGTCTTGTTCAGTCTGGAGAAAAGAAGGCTGAAGGAAGACCTTATCACGCTCTAAAACTACCTGAAAAGAGGTTGTGGCAAGGTAGGAGCTGGTCTCTTCTCTCAGACAACCAGTGACAGGACAAGGGGACACGTACTTGAGTTGTGCTGGGGGAGGTTCAGGTTGGATATTAGGAAAAATTTATTCACTGAAAGAGTGGTTAAGCAATGGAATAACCTGCCCAGGGAGGTGGTGGAGTTACCATCCCTGAAAGTGTTCAAAAACAAGTAGACATGGCAGTTTGCAATATCATTTAGTGGCATGGTGGTATTCAGTTGAGGACTTGTTGATCTCGGAGATCTTTTCCAACCCTTACATTTCTGTAAGAAAACTGTTTAAATTTCTGGCCATATTGCAGAATTAATTCTTCATGTGAAGACTCAGTACCAATCTAGCAGAATTACCAAAATATAGATACTTCTTTAAAGAACTTTAGTAGGAAATTTTTACTGACTTTGTAATTCATAATTCTAAGTAATCTGTTTTAGTGAAAATGAATAGAAATAGTTGGAGCTTCAGAACTGGGAGATTTGTACTAACTTCTTGACCTTTTTCCCCCCAGCAAGATCATGATTAATCTGCTATATGGGAACACATAATATTCATGGTTTTGAAATAAGGTGCCATTAAATGAGTACTTGTTTTCATATCCTGCAAATGGTCAAGTGTACACTTTCAGAATAGCTTGTAAGGCCATAGTAACACCACTTCCAACATTTTGTGATAACAAGATGCACCAAAATTTCCATTTCAGTGCTTTTTGCACTGAAAGTTTACCTTTTCAGAATTGCATATTGATATGTTAGTCATTCATGCCAGAAGAAGAAACCTTGAAAGGTTGTCCTGATGAAAAGATGAGTTTGTGGTTGCTCTTCTCCAAAGAGAACTACTTAGTAAATTGTCAGGGCAGTGACCTTAATTCTAGAAGATATGATGCAGAGACAGTGAACTCATGGAATATCTTTATTGAATTCATGTGACTTAAAAAGTTCTCAGCACCCTATTATTAATGTATTGTTATATGTATGGCAGGCAACCCAAAGTTATCTTGACGAATGTCCTGAGGACGAAAATAGGAAGAAAATATTCGCAGGCGCAACCTAAAACTGGTGTTAATTTTTCTGATGCTGGCAAGCTGCAGTCAGATCAAGCACCCTCATCATCTGCTGCCAGCGTAAAGATATGGCAGATTTTAAACCCTACTCTCCAAAGTCTTTTTCTGTCTAAAAGGTATGTTGTCTTTGCCTCATGTCACTAAACAAAGTAATTTTCCTTGCAGTTATTTCTTCATGAGAAAGTGTTCTTTATTGTACCACCCTGTTAATGAACTGTATTTTATCTCACTTCACTGAGTTCACTTGTACCTGGTTCCTTTAGATAATCATTGAGAGAGATGCTGCCAGGCATGCAGTAGTGTTTTTTTCTGACCAAGTGGCTTCTAGATGGTCCTGTACTGTCAAGACCAATTAATTCTAATTTAGCCATTGGTTTCTCAAAATGTTTTTGGTTTTTGTTTTGTTTTGTTTTTTTTTTTTATTTTAATGAAAAGAATACACTTGAATTTAACTGCATCCGTTTTCTCAGAGAAGATATTGAGGTGTATTTTCACTGTTAGTGCTTTAGACTACTGATGAAAATGGGAAAACTGGCATAAATGGTCAGAATAAAAGCATATCAAGTCTAGTGTCTTCTTTGCACCCCTGCAAGCAATGGTGAATTGTAGATATTGAGGGAAAAGTATGGCTAGAGTGAATGCTCTATTCTCTGGGTTTTCTCTCTGAGCTTCTGATGACTGACAGGTTTCCTTTATTGGAGGTTACATCCAGTCTACATGTTTTTCAGTATTAAACTTTTCCTCTTTAAGTTGTATCTCTTTGATTGATTGTCCCCTGTGGATCTCTACAATCTTACCTGGAAGGTGGTCTCCTGATTAAAAGCAAATTTATTTACATCTTGGTGCAAGAGGAGGTCTGAGTGCTCTCCAGGCATCATGTAGTCTATGCTGGAGTGTGCTCTGTGGATGAATACAGACAACAGGAGAATTATGCAGTCAATACCTAAAAGGCAGTGTTGTTCAAAACAGATTTTAAAAGGCCATAGCCTTACAACCTAATCCAAAATAAATTGCGATGGAAGTGGTAAAATTAAAATCCCAGTGTGAGAAAGGAAGTGGATAAATCATGGTCTATACAACAGGCTGGCTGCAGTGGCATTGTTTGAAGCAAGTTGCATTGCTCTTACGCATCGTATGTGTTCAAGTGGGAATTGCATCTTCATATTTCTGCTTGGCTTATTTTTGATGCTTGTCTGTTTTAACACCCAGGAGTATTTTTCTGAGCCTTGCTATACTGTAGAGTGCCACCTCATAGTTGAGAAGTGAAATAAAATCTAATGCTACCTTTTGTGTACGTGCTACTTTTCTACCTGTTCACTAAATGCTTTAGAAAATTCACTCTGTTTTACTGGAGGCTTCTTGTTCACAGGAAAATCAAGATTGTTTGTTCCAGAGTTCTGAGAAATGTGTACAGATACTGCGTGAAAGCTTTTTAGAGATAAATATTTACCAGTTTTTAAAAAATACTACATGATACGTTAGAGGCAATGCAGTGTACGTTGTATCTGGCTAAGGTAAAATCACGTGGCTAGTTTTTCTTACCCTGGTCTTCTTTTGTGTTTATCTGCTTTCCCTGTATTTTAAGTTTCTTAATGAGATTTTGGTTTTGTTTTTTTTTTTTTGGCTATAGGGGACTAAAAATACTGATGTTCGATTATCAAGACCCTAGGATACATGAATTTAACAAGAAGTTTGTTCCTCTAGAGTTCAGTGCAGTACTTATGATTTACTGTTATATGTATGGCAGGCAACCCAAAGTTATCTTGACGAACGTCCTGAGTACGAAAATTGGAAGAAAGTACATAGACAGCCACGTAATAATTGATGCAAATTTACCAGCTGCTGACAAATTGCAATCGGGCCAACTACCCTCATCAGCTGTTGCCAGCCTGCAGGCATGTCAAATATTAAGTTCTCCTCATGAAAGTTCTTTTCCTTCTGAAAGGTATGTTACTGCTGATTTTGCCAGTCTTCCTGAAATGACATAACTTCACAATGGAAAAGAATTTCCCTGAAACAGCTTTTGTTCTACTCTTTCCTTGAATCAAGGGGTCAGTTTCCTGAGTGCAAACTAACATGCTTCTCCAATGGGCCATTTTAACATTACATTTGTTCTGGTTTGCTGGACCTGGTGTTAAAGGGCTACTTTCCTTTCTTAGAAGGAATTTCTGTTTGCAATAGATCACTGTTTTGATTTGGGAAGATGCACAAGTAATTCAAACACATCTAAGTTGGTTCTGTGTCCAGAACCAAAATCTTGCTTTTCTGTGGGTGTTAGTATGTTCTAGCATGATTTCAAATAACTACTTTTGCAAAGTATCTTCAAATTCCTCTCTGTGATAATAAATTTCTTTTCACATTAACCCACTGGTGGTCTCAGTATTCCTAACAGGGTGGCTTTGGTTAAGGGCTATGTGTGTCCTCTTACCACTTAATATCTACTTTTCATCTTTTCTTCCTATATTTAGGTTGACTGAGCATCACAGTAATATTTGGCATATAAAACTAGCAGAAATCAGATATTAAAATTAAATAACATCTGTTTTGGTCTAAGATGGAAGTTGCATTCGAAGTAAGCTGTCTCCTTTTGTCTGTCATGGCTACATCTTTGCTCAACAGCAAATTTTCCACAGGAGAAAATAGCAGGAAATTCTGAGGAAGACAATGGAAAGATGAAGAAGAGAAGAATGATGTGGGGGTTTTTTTAAGGCAGGAGTAATTAACAATTCCCAGGTTAAAGTTGAGAAAAGTCAGTCATATTCCTTATTCTGATACATCAGCAGCTTAGAGAACTGAAATTAATAGCAATTCCTCTTTTTTTTTTTTTTTTTCCTATTGGGTTACCCATTGCTGCTTAAATTAACCTGACAAAGTTGCAATTTAAATGAGATATTTAGAGAGAACAGTTTAATAGGCTGTCTCATTTTAAAGCATCATATATGTTGCTAATTGTTTTCTGTAACTTAAGGCATACTAAAGTTTGGGGTGTTTGTTTGGATTGTTGTGAGTTTAGGGGTTTTGGTGGTTTTTTGGTTTTGTTTTTGTTTTATTGCAAAATCTTTAAGATCGATTTTCTAGTATCTGATTTTTTCACTTTGTAAAGTTTTGGATGATGGGGGTAGTGGATTTATAGAGAGGAAAGCATGATTTCTTGTATTTAGCTCTCTAAATCTGAGAGTGCATCTTGTGTATTGTTTCCAGCTCATATCTGGAGCACAGTATCATATATTAAGCACAAGAATGGTTTGAGCTAGTAATTTTTTTTAGTAGTTGTGAACTCAACTTGCTTTAGATTTGGAGTGGTTCATTGCTGGAGTGATTAATATTCTGTTCCTGTTTCATGGTTTTCTAACGCATTGTGTAAAAGGCGTGTTATCAGGAACCAACATTAGGATGATTTTTCACCCTTCCCTAGTGACCAGCACTTTAGTGCAATTTGTAATAGATACCATATGGGAAATGGAGAATTTAGGAATGATTTCAACAAAGTCATGGCTTGATCCAGGTCACCTCACTGTAAGTCACTGCATTACACACACTTGGCACTGATTTTTTTGGGGTCTCTTCTTTGGAGCAGACTAATAAAAGCTCCCCCCTTGTAAGTGTTATGCATCTATATGCACACGGTCATACAGAGAGTCTTTTGTACCATCAGAGTAGCTAGAATGCATGCTTTGTATTGCTGAAAATTGTGCTACTTTTGTACTGTGGAAATTTCAGATCAAGTCAGAATTGTGTGTCCTCAGAACAGGGTGGTAATAAGTCAACTTATCTCTACCAGCTAGATCTTACTGCCAGCTCCCTCTCCATTCTTGCTCTTGGTATTACAGAATTGGTGGATTTTTGTTGCTTTTCTGCAACCCAGTGTGAAATGCATTTATTTAACTGAGCACTGGCCTGTCGGTATAACTAATGAATTTGAGGTGGGTTTTAAAGTCTTTAAAGTACTTGTTTCTCATGGTTGTTAAGAACACTTTACAAAATACATTGCTATACCTTCATGGGTGATGCATATATTGGTTAATGGGTGCATTTAAAACTGAATTATCAGCAAAGCTGGAATGAATTGAAAATAAAATGTGCAGAATTTATGTACAAAGCAAATATGTTTAGGAAAATCTATTGGCTGAAACAACCTTATTCAGGTGCTTTCTATTGTTAAAATGCCCGAAAGTTGAGAGAGGTGTGGGTTCCAAAATAAAGTTTTCTGTAGTCAGCTGCCCAGTGTATGGAAGACTCTTGTTCCATATACAGAATTAGCAATAGCACTTACTGAAAACTACTACTATATGTGGTAAAATTCATTATTCTTTGTGAATGGAAAGATAATCAGTAATTTTTTCACAGCATTCATCACTGTAGTATCAGAGCCCTCTGGAAATCTTTGTCTTTACAGAATTCCCAAAGAGCACTGATACTGCAATCTACAGATACATCACTAAAGATCAGGCATCTGTTCAGAAAGTGTCCCACAGTTTTGGTCTAGTTAGAGATGTCAAGAATGTTTTTTTGATGTGGCGGGTGATGACTTTTATGAGTTGAAGCTTGGCTGTCAGTGATGTCAGACACTGTGATGATCACTTAGCTCTTTGAAAATTTGAGACTGAAACATTCTGAGTTAACCACATTATAAAACTATGAACACAAAATCTATTTGGATTAAGTACTGTAATCCTTTTCTGTTTCTTTTTTTCTTTCTTTCTTTCTATGTCCCATCCCTCTCCACCTCCTTTAAAGTTACTGTTTCAGGCCCTTTTGAGCAGGAATTTCTATTTCAAATAATTTCGCATTGCAGGATCTTACTCAATGGATTCTACTAGCAGTTCTGAATCTAAATTAAAAATATACTACATTCCCACCATATTCATTACAAAGGCAAGGATAGTTAACTGACTGTTCTTTTTTTTTTTTAATGTGTTCTTGTTGCTTTTTTACAGCAAAGTAATGTTTCAGTGTCTGATCTCAAGCATGTCAGATTCTCATACTGTGCTTTTTAGAAGTGTCTGTTTAATTAATAATATTGGAGTCTCTGTGTAGTTCCACAACGGGACTGAATTAATTTGTGTTTCATTTGCCAAGGTCCACATGTTTATGGGAGAGGCAGAAGTTTGTAGTCTGACCGACTCTTGTTTCTGTTGGGATTTTTATTCAGTATTTTTACAAAATTAAAGATAAGTCATAGTTAATATTATTTACAGGTCTGAACGTTGCCTGAGAAAGACAGATGATGAACTGTGTAAATTGACCAAGACTTCTAAAGAACCAGAAAAAACTAATGCTGTCACTTTTAGAAGACGAGAACTGCAGAGGAAAGGTTTGTAGTGAGCAGTCATCTGGCAGTTTTTGGAGAGTGTTGGGACATTTTCCTTTTATACTCTACTATTATGAGAAGAGCACAGAAATAAATTAGGTTGTTGCTCACAGCGTATGTGTTTCTTCAAAATGCAGGTTTTTACAGGTACAGTAATAATATATCAAATGCCTGGTTTTAGACAGGGATAAAGCTATGGTGAACCAAATCTGTGGAAGAAAAATGAAACTGAGTGCAGCCTCACTGCACTGTTATAATCTTGATTTTTCTAAAAAGTCTTATAATAAAGGATGTAATCTGTTAAGAATGCTCAAATGGTTTGTGAACTCTGCTAAAATGTTCATGCTAGACAATATTTGATTTCACTGCTGAAGAATTATGACCCCTACGCTCAGTCTTCAGGCATAATGTGCTGTCTTTTTATACTGGTTACTAATATTTGCAGATTAGAACAGGAAATTGAGAATATTGCATTTGGCAGAAGATTGAAGAAAGACTGTGGAGTATAAAGTGCTAATTCTTGCTTGGAAGGGAGCTATGAATTTGGTTATACCCTTAACTAATTATGCAAAAATAATAGTAATTTTAGGGAATATGTTTTGGCAGCCACATACAATTAAAAAAGGAAAGAACTTACTGTGGAGGATACTTGCTTCCATGCATTTTATATAAGACGTAAATGATATGAAGAAATGTATAGGTTTTTAAGGACAACACATTACTTTTTTTTTTTTCTTTACACAGAAAACAAGCACTGTGGTGAACTGGAGAAGAGGAGCAGACACATGAATAGCACTACTCTGAGTCAGAAGGAATCAGGCTCTTTTGATTCTGAGAAAAGGAAAAGAAGATATAGTGGCCATATTTCTGATGATTGTAATGCACACATTCCAGAAAAGTCACTTGTACTGTCTGTAAGTTGCACTTAATTTTAAAGTATGTGTTTGTGTGCACACCTTCACACACACTTCAGTAGCAGCAGTAGCAACATCCCAAATAAAAGGATTATGCTAATAAACAGGGTTTATTATACAGGTATATTAGCAGGTATTGCCTGTTGAGGGAGAGTAGTTCAGTGATGCACCACAAAAAGTGAGTAAATATGCTTCTGTCTCCATCATCACAATATGCTTATTGTAGCAGAAAGGTTGTGAAAGATGAATGACAGTGTTTCCTTCAGACAGGAGCATGGATTAAAACAACTTTGAAAATAAGGCATTTAGCTACGTAAGTGAAGCTTCTTTCACAGATGTTCTAGAATTAGGGACTTTAATAGCAAAACTGCAAAGTATACCTGAGATTATTGAAATCTTGCAGATGTCATCTTTTTCATTCCTCCTTAGTCTATTGTACTTTTCCCTAAAGTTTTCTTCTTATCCATCATTAGTATTTGAAAAAAACCCCAACACATAAAAGACTGAGGGAATCAGTCAAGTACAAAGTGTGATTTATATTCAAGCATTTGAATACAGTAAAGGCATCTCTGTAACCTTCTGATTTAAACCCTACAGAGACAGGCAGTTACTGAACCTGCTAAACTTAGCTGACCAAGCCACACTTCTGTAAAGTAAAGAAGAGAACACTGATTACTGGTCTCTCCATGTCTGACACTGACAGAGCTGCTAAAAATCAGAAATAGTTCCTTATTCAATTTGAATGGGGGTCATTCTAGCCTTTTAAAGGTTGTCCCTCGTGCCTTTATGTAATAATAATGTTTGGAATATGAGGAGGGAGAAATTATCCTGAATTGAGCATTAAATGTCACTGTGTTAAGCTATAATTATTTTTTCTAGCACGCACCTAGATATCAGTGATCACTGATCTGAACCATCTGGAAATGTCAAGAAATAAACTTATATCCTGTCTCTGATTCCTGTTTCTAGGAAGAACAAAGTTTGGGTTCAACTCAGTCTCCTGGCAGCAGAATACCCTGTGAGGATGGACAAGATCACAGATCTAATACTATTCTGATGCCAGATTGTCCAGCAGAGAGAGACTCTAAAGATACTTCCACCCACAACCACTTAAGGGCTGCTCACAGCTGCACAGAGGAATCTGGCTCTGAGTCTCCTCTGAGAAATTCGTCAAAGAAGCAGCTTTCTGCCACCAGTGAGGATGTGATTTCAGCACAAATTAGTACGATCAGGAAATTAAAGATGGACAAATCTGAGTACCTGAGCAAGCTGCGGAACAGAATCTGCAGGGGTAATCAGCAACTTGTTTCCATTGACCCAAGTATGTACTATGTCTGTGCTGATGACAATTACTGGTGGTACACTTAGGCACTAGGAGAACTCGAGTGTAACTGGCTAGTTGAGACAAATGCAACAAAAGATTGAAGACTGGCATCATGTTGCTTCTAATGCATTGTACAGGTTAGAGAACAGTGGCTGCTGTCAGGGTCTTGTACCTGGGAAACAGGATAGACAGCAAGATTCTCAAATTTCAATCCTCTTTTTTCAGCTGATTTTGTGGCTATGGAAAAACTGAGCTTTTACTTTTTAATGATGCTAAAACTGAGAAAAATTATTCTCTTCTTTCAAGCAGCTGTGCTGTGTCCTGTTTCATTTAGTAGCCAAATAATTTTGAGGATCTGGGATAAAAGGTGTTCATAAAGATGCAAAGCAGTGCTTGTTGCATACAATTCCATGGACGCAGATCTTGGCTGTTTTGAGCAGTGTACTTTAATATCACATACTGCAAGAGAGAATTCTTTATTTGTCTGAAATCCACAGGGAATGAAATACTCTCCTGTCTTTAATTTGTAGTATATGTCTCCTTGTTTTTTCCTTTTTAGTCGTCCTTTCCAGTGATGATGAAGATGGACCTCCTGAACCACAATGCACAGAGCTGATGCAGGATAATATCACTGAAAATAAAGAAACAGGCCAGCAGTCTGACTTCTGTTTCTCAGGCAAGCAATTAGAAGACAAGATGAAAAGTCACACAGAGCAGGTACTCCAGTTTTTGGCCTATGTATTGTTATGCCAAGCCTTTAATTTACTTCTGTAATGTGTGTTATAGAAAATGATTGTTTATTATGGTCCCAGCCACAAGCAGAAGTTGCAGTAATTTATTTCAGAGATAGAATTCTGGACGTCTTCAGAGAATATCTGTGGTTGTGAAGCTTGGGTGTTTTTGCAACACACAGTGTATTTCCTATTTTAAAAATAAACTTTTGGAAGTGTTTAATATCAGAAAACAGGAAGGATCAAATAGTAATGTGAGCTAGAAACAGACATGATGAAGATACATCTGTGGAAAAATTTGTTTTCACACCATGTTTTACGTTGATCATAGGTTTTTTTGTCATCCAATCCTCTGTTGTAATTCAGTGCATATAGACGTTCAAGGATCTTTGTTGACTGCAGACAGAGATAGGGTAAAGCTCCCTTTCCTGTCTGGCTAGCTATAGAACTTGAATCTAAAAGTAGCCATAAAGGTTGTTGCCCCATTTTGGATTTGATTAGATTTTGGCTGCTTGCTTTGACCTGGATCTGGGTTATCTCTGTAATCCTGAAACAAGTCAGAAGAGCCATTGCTGCCTCTTTTCATAGGTGAATTAATTCAATCATAAGCATTGAATTGGATCCTGAAGCTTTGATATGAAAAGAAGGGTATTATTTCGTTGCTCTGTTGTTTGAGTTTTTACTAATTTAGAACCAAGTCAAGAGCACAGATCATGTCTTGGTAATGGAGGTGTAGCAAGGTACTGTTAGACCCTTAAAGAAATTGTCAGTAATGGATGTAATAACACTTAGAGCTTTTCCATATGCATTCTTTATGTGGAAGCTGGCTTTGGGAGTCAGTTCTTACAAGCATGAAGAAAAATATTCCTGAGGTTACAGGAGGGGTGTATCTAACTAGTCCTGTAGCAAATACACTTTTTTTCCAGTTTTTAACAGAGTCAGTTGAAGATAAATGTCCTCTCAGCTTACCTTCGGGAAGCACACCTAGAAAGCAGATGAACCTGGCACTGGATGTTGAATTTGATAGACTACACATTGGGAAATTTAAGTGTTTATCAACAGGTCCTGCTAGGGTAAGTTGTTCTATTATGATATTTTGTGAATATTTAAAAATTCTAGTTAAACAAAGTCAGTGGTACTTAGTGTGGAAGCACAGTTTTTATTATTGTTGCATTGAATTCCTTTGGCTAAACAATGGAGTGTGTGGTCCATTGCCTTGTACATTTGGATTGCTGTCAGTAGAAAAGCTAACTGTGATTTGCTGTGGCCTCAGTTTTCATGTGTAAAGGTTCTGCATAAATGCTGTACTGTAACACAAGTCATACTGAGAACGTTTTTATTGAATTCTAACAGAAAAAAATGGCCATGTTAGTGGCCAATTAATTTCACTTAAAGACTAATTACTTTTCTCAGAAATAGTAACCATGTTCTAATAAAGTAGTCCATAATGACCAGAGTTAAGATATATACCATGCTCTTGCCTTTAAACAGAAAATTGCTTACTTTGTGGCTTCAAAGAGCATAAAAACAATACTAAAAGCATTAGTGTATAGACAATGTGCTCACAGGGTGTAGAAACATAAGTGAAGATGTGCTTTAAATGGAGCACCAGCTCCCAGGAGTTTCAACAGGTTTTTGACCAGGTTCATTCTCTATATATTGCAACTGAAAAAGAAATGTTTGAACCTATCTTCTTTTGCCTTCAGCACGACATTTTGAAGTCTTGGATTGTAATAACAATTTCAGCTTCTCACAAAACAGCAGTTCCAAGAACATTTCATGGAAATTTCCTAAATTAATAGGCAAAAATAATTTGAAAGATGAGTTGAAATAATTTTAGGATCAATGCTCTTAGGTGTAAAGTAGAAATTTTCCTTAGTGGTAACACAGGGGAAACCTCCTGTGTTAATGTATATAACCTTTTGTCAAAGTGACAATAAAGCTCTCTTTGTTTAGCAAAATCTCTTTAACATAGCAGCAGTGCAAGTGGAATCTTGAAAGGCTTTTAATTCGAAGGTTGATGTAAAGTAGCACCCCAGTGTTGAACCATTTCTATCATGTCCTGACTTCATGCAGTGCATCTGATGGCTTCTCAGAGGTTGCTTTAGCTCCTTCTGTCCTGAGTGCTCATCTTTTCTCTCCTTTTTAAGGAGCCTGTAGGCAGTTCTGCAGCTTTGTGCTTATTTCTCAGTACATTGCATCTCTGAAAGTTACTTGCTGTCCTTTAGGTTCTGCAATGTCTTTAGGAATGTTGTTTTAGGTGAAATAGGCAATATGAAGTCTCAAGCTAAGCATATTTGACTTGAGCTTAATGGTGTTCTCCAACCTGAATGATTCTACTATGTTATTTTCAGTTTATTTCACTATAAGGAAAGATGTGCAGATATTTAAAAATCCATATATTGTTTTACTCAATTTGTAAAATGCAAACTAATGTATATATTTTTTAATCTTATTTCAGTTTACAATGAAGAATATTGTGATCCCATTTCAGGGTAAGAGAATTTTCTTTTCTTTAGCCTTCTCTTAACTGTATCTGTAAAGTATGGCATTAGAATGCTAAGTATGTATTTCTGTTATGAATAATTTATAATCTTACTTTCACAAAGACATTAGATAGTTTTTAATTATTTATGTTTTTCAATAAATAAAAGTTCTAGTGTCTATAGTGTAAGCATTAATAACTTAGCAGCTTCTTGTACTTTTAACATGAATTGTCATTTTAATGGCTTGCCTCCCATGGTGTTGAACTGTAGTAGATATGACTATGCATGTTTTTGAGGTGAAATATTCAGCTTTTCAGATTAGGGTTTTAGATCCTTAGGTTTACAAAAATGTATGAGTAGACTAAAGCTAAGAGGAATATAACTATAGATTTGCATTCAGTTGATTCCCAGAGATGATGTGTGGTAGGAAAGGGTTTGAGCAGTTCTGAGTTGAGTTGACTGAAAGCAAATAGGAATTAATGATTTGTAGTATTCTTTTTTCCATATTTGTAGGTACTAACTGTGGTTATTTTGAGGAAAAAACGCAACTTTTTTCAGGAGGAATCCTGCATGCAGGTGTTTAGATTTTTGTGTTACAATTTGGTGACTTTGTTTTACACAGTTTGATGTAACTGACTTTAATATTGAATTCTCAGTATTTTATGCAATGCAAGGAATAAAATCTATAAGTACTATGTTAACACACTCTGTCATACCTCTCAGCATGTAATTACTGTAACATGTATGACTTTATCTATGGCTGTTAAGAGTATGGTTCTTTTGAATTCTGTTTTCTATAGTGTCGCTTAAGAACATTCAGCTGACAGTGAATACCCTAGATCTGAGAAGATTTGGCTGGTGGAAAACTGATGGTGGCTGTTCTTCAACGATTATTTTTCTTTGGTTGTCTGAGGATTATGTAGAAAAGATTGAAACCCAGTTGGGAAAATTAGTTATCAGCAAGCCATGTGAGTAATTGAGTGCAATGAAAAGATCTAATATATGGCATGTCAGTAAAGTGGTTGTTTTATGGCTGTGTTTTTTGAGTGCAGAGGAAAGCCTATAGCATTTTAAAGATCACAGAATCAGAAAATAAGCTGAGTTCGAAGGATCATCAAGTCCAACTCCCAGCCCTGCACAGCACCACCCCAAGAATCACACCATATGCCTGACAGCATTGTCCAAATGCTCCTTGAACTCTTCCAGGCTTGGTGCTGTGACCACTTCCTGGGGAGCCTGTTCCAGTGCCCAACCACCCTCTGGGGGAAGAACCTTTTCCTAATATCCAACCTAAATCTCCCCTGGCTCAGCTTCAGGCCATTCCCTCAGGTCCTGCCACTGGTCATGACAGAGGAAAGACCAATGCCTGCCCCTCTGCTTCCCCTCATGAGGAAGTTGTAGACTGCAATGAGTTCTCCCCTCAGTTTCCTCTTCTCCAGATGAAACAAGCCAAGTGACCTCAGCTGCTTCTTGTATGACTTCCCCTCAAGGCCCTTCACCATCTTTGTGGTCCTCCTCTGGATGCTCTCTAATAGCTTAATGTCTTTTTTATATTGTGGTGCCCAAAATTGCACACGTATACTCAAGGTGGGGCTATACCAGTGTAGATAAGTTGGTTACTTTTGCATTTCTAAAATGCCTCACTGTACTTATATTTGGAAGAAAGAAACCTAATATGGTGTGATTCAAAACCACTGCTATTTGATAAAAAACCCTCAAAACACAATTTAATTGTAGTCTCTGTCAGAAGGCCTTCTGAAACTAGACTTGTGTACAAAGCATCTTTCCCTTTAACATATATGGATGTTGTAAATATCCTTACTCTTGAGCATGGTATATGCTTGGCAAGTAAAGATTGAGTTGACCTTTGACAAGACTGCAGTGGGCCACTGCGTTATTATTGAAGAAAATTTCCACTAAAGGCCAAATGGGCTATTTAGTCTTAGGGTATTATGGACTCACTGTATTTGATTTTCTAGCACGAAGCTCTGTAAAACAGAGCATAATTTTGGCTCATATATTCAGAGTGGCACAATCATACAAGGTTTTTACATAAGCAAAATTGTTGCAAGTAGCATCTACTAAAAAGGTGATTGTCAGCATTGTCTGTGTGATGTTTAATAGTATCTATTCCCTGTACAGTCTCCACCTGTATGAAGAAAAATTATAAGTAATGGTACCTTTACATAAGGAGTACAAGTAGTTTGAAGCAAAATACTGAATGAAATTTTAGCAGAGAGCTGCCTTTAGTTGATGCAAGTTATTGGTTACTGGTTACTGGTACCTTCTGTAGGTACCTTCTGTAGACATAGTTCTGGTTACTGGTACCTTCTGTAGACATAGTTCCCAGTGAAACGAGTGGAATGAGTATGAAGATGCAAGGACTCTTTTAATCTTAGGTTTATTTGCCTTGGTTACATTCTCGTTGGAGAAACCTTTAGGAGTTTTTATTAAATTTCTATCTTTGACTGTTCTACACCTTCTAATTTTACCTAGTAATGTAAATGTTTTGACATGTTTTTAGAGACATTGAAAAAATCAGTGATGGTTTTGCAGATTGTGGAAATGGTTACTATGATTCTGCTCTGCTGCCTTGGTGTGTTAATATTAGAAGAAAATATGTAATGATGGATCTGACAGCCTGAGAGGGGTCAGAGGAGTTCCTCAGTGGGGAGAGTTAGAAAGGACTTCAATAAGAAGACAGGATAGGCTGTGCTTGTACATGCTCATGGCATGGCCAGATAAGTGCATTGACCAGCAAAGTACTTAGATGTGACTGGTCCTTCTTATGCCCTTAGCCCTCTCTTTTTCCCACACTACTTCTTCCCTGAATTATCTGAATGCCTCTCTTTGCTGCCCTTAGGTCTTTTCCTTAAACAACCTCTATTAATTCCTGTGTAATCCCAAAATACTCTTCCCCTGCATCCCATCATGTGTGCTGTACACCTCAAGTAAGGCTCATCTTGCTGGGTTTTGGGTCTGGACCCTTGGGCTGAGACTCTCTTGGGACAGCCCTGGGAAGGGCCCAGATTGTGTGTCTCTTCCTCAGCCCTTAATTTGGGCTCCTACTTGCCATTTTGCTGTGCTCCTCTGGGTCTGTGAAAGTGGGACTTTTGTGGGCTGATGGCCCCAGTGATGAACCTGGCCAGACATTGTTTGGGCTTCCCTTCATGCCACTGTCTCTCTAAGTTCCTTTTTGGGTGTTCAGACAAGTTTCTATCACATAATCTAATAGTTACTATTATCCATTCTTTCCTTTTTCCAGCCAAATCCAGTGAATTTGTATTTTTTGAACTATCTCAACCACTCACAGAATGGGAAGAAGACAGACTGACTGAATTGATTACAGGTGTGAGCAAGAGGAACAGAGCACCAGATCTTGCTGAGTTTTTGTCTTTGAAACAAGCATTACCATTATTTAAGGATCTTTCTCCTGAAGAAAGCTCTTTCATAACTTACAATAAGGATCTACTAAAACAATACATGCCAAAAGAGAATACCTCAGATGCCTATAAGCCTGTAATTCAGGTCAGTGCGTAGCTGTTGCTTCATTCATCACCACTGGTTAGCATTCACACATTCTAGTAAATTTTAGGTCAACCTTCTTTCTTAACTCATACCTCAAAATTATCAGTCAAAAATTTGCAGTCAGCTAGATTATGTCCAGAGAGGGATAGTTTGTAGACCTCATCAGTAAGTGACAAGTATCAATGCTTTAGATAAATTCATGGTTGTGTAAACTTAGAACCACAGGAGTGTTCTGCCCTTGTGGTGTCTCTAGGGCAGCAAGCAGGAAGTTCATCAAGTAATGAGCAACGGCACCATCTTTTGGATAGAGCTGGAAGTGCAGCAGAGGAGGAGCTGTGTAGGTGGCCCTCCGGACACCTCTTGCACCACCGTGTACTTGTGGGGTCTCCACAGCTTGAGAATGCTGAATTATTCCTCAGACTGCTGGGGAGATGAGTCTGCGCAAGTTAATGTGTTGTCTTGGTTTAATCTCTTGAGTAAATGTCTAAACCCAACCCCACATCGTTGTCACTTCAGAAATTGCATCTTTGTTCCCACCAGTAAAAAGCCAAGAGACAGCAGATCAATCAGGCCCATGAAAGTGGGGACTTTAAAAGGAAGCCAGCCAGCTCTAATCTGTATTGTTTTTAGGCAAAGGACTAGATTTTCAAAGCTTCCAAGCATATACAGCTCCTGGTAAGACAGTCTGATACTTGTCTCCAGCCTTTCAGGTCATGTTTCTTCTCCAAAACCATTTCTAAGACACTTGGCTAAATAATGTTTGAACAGTTTTAGAGAGAGATCATGATCTGTCATCATTTTTTTAAAGATCCGTAACTTTTTAGTTGTCTGAGCAATGACACGTTTGCCCAAATACCAAAGTTTCTACTTTGGATCTTCAGCAAGAATCCTCTTTAGTGATGCAGGGTACTCCTGTGGGCTTTAGGCATGGGTTTTGTGTGTTGTGTTTTCCCTATCAAGCTGTATAATGCTTTTTACTATTGTTTGTGTTTTTCTCTGGTAGGAGTCAAAGCTAAAAGTGATCAGGCCCAGTTATGCCCTTGCAAATAAGCAGAATAGTGGTTGCTATTCTATATCTTTGTCCTCTGCACTGAATGAAGAATGGAAAGAAGTAAGAGAAACAGGAGCAGTTAAGAAGTAAGTGTATTTCATGTAGAGAAAGGGAAGATATAAGAAATTGAATAAATGAATTACTGGAATAAAAGCCCTCACTTAACTGCCATTCTCTAGTTGATTTGAAAGTGTTGTATGAAAGTCACTCTTCAAATCTAAAACATCAGCAAATATCAGTGTAGCTACCTGTTAAAAGACAAAATGGATGTGTTATAGAATGACAGTCTCACAGAAATTAGAGCACATCTGATCTGTGACTACAAGGTCATATCATGGGTGCATCAATGGGGAGGGTGGGGATCTCTTGGGTTCTGTGAGTATCCATTTAAGTCTATCTTAGCAAAACTTACTAACTTAAGCTGATTTTTTATAAAATCTGAATAATGTTTTCTTTTACTGTTCTGTCACACTCAATCTTTTTATAACCATTTGTCGTCTCGTATTTCTGCACATTTTATATAGCCATTTGTCAAATACTTTGACCAAAAATAGAAAAACAAGATGAAGGTAAAAAATAATCTGCTTTTCAAAAGTTTTTATCAAAGTTTCAACGTGCATTGGGGTCTAACACCTAACTGTTGGAGGAGGAAATGGTAAAGTTTTGAGAACTATAGCTTTTCACAGGTTTTCTAGAAAATCTTCTACATATAAAACAGCCATACTCAGAACAATGTCATGTAAAACAGTTTGTCACTGTTATGACATGATTTCTGTTTTCTAGTTTAATTGTTTATCCACCCCCACCTGCAAAAGGAGGACTGGGAGTCACAAGAGAAGACCTAGAGTGCTTGGAATATGGAGAGTTTCTCAATGATGTCATCATTGATTTCTATCTTAAGTAAGTAATCTCAGCCCTTCTTGTACCCTTCACACTCTCTGGGGCGTGATGTGGACTTGAATGTTACTGGAAATGTTAATCACTAAATACAGTACAACAATTTTAGAAGTAACAATGGGATGCATTGGACTTTTTCTTAAAGGCTTTTTTAAAAGTTTCATGTTTTTAAAAAGTTTTTTTAGCAGTTTCATTTGTTTTAGTTTCATTGGTTTTGTCCCTCTAAAAGGGCTGTGATAAAATCTAGACAGAATGACTGGAGGAAAAAAGCTTCTTGGTGACCTTACAGAACAGAAAGTGTTAAGTAGGCAGTTGAAAAAAGTAGAGGATCTGTAGTAGTATTTTATTTACTAAGTTTGCCTGAAGTGGAGCATCCTCTGCTGTTCTGTGCAATTTCAGGTATTCTTCTGATGGAGATCTGCAGAAAGGAGCACAGTTGATAACATCTTGAGGAGGTTGTGCTTGGCTTAGCTACTCCAAGCCATCCTGCTAAAGTTGCTTGTGAAAGCAATTTTTCAAGAACTGGCTTTGTGGCCACCAGTCCCTAAAGTTGTGGTTTTTTTTCACTCTGCTGACTTAGACATAAGAAGAATTCTAGTTCTTTTGAAGCTTGTCAGCAGGAATTGCATTTTATTTGGCATCTGGATGGATGCAGGAACTGTGAGCAATAGGAAGGCTTGTCTAGAAGATTGGAAAAGGAAACGTGTAACAGTGCTTCAATGGGTTTTTCCAGCGAAGCCTCTTGTATTTTGCTCTAAACTAGAACTAAATAATGCATCATGGTCCCCTGAAGAGCTGTAGCTTCTCAACAGAGAAGGAAGATTTAAATAAAAGAATTTAATGCAGTTGTGGTAGAAATCCTTCTGCTTTTAAAGTTTGTTAGACTTCCCACATTCTCAGTTTTCATTCTGTTGCAAGCTGTATCATGTGTGACTGTGTTACCCAAGTCATCAGGTGAAGCTAGAGGCATGTTGTGTAGGATAACTGCAATTGTGAGTGCTTTGGCCTTCTAGAATGACAGCATAAATACTGAAGCTGATGTTTATAATAAAATTATCAGCAGTGAAATAATAAGTACTTAGCTCTCACATGGATAACCTGTAAAAGTGAAATGGTCAGTTTAACTGACCTGTTCCATGCTTTTTGATTATGCACAAGTATAGCATTCCATAGGTTTATACTTGGTTAAGTTTTCAAGTCTCTCTTAATTGTAAGGGTAATTGTAGGTACCTAACTTTCAAAATAGATTCAGAAGCTTGAATACTGGAGAACAAATCAGGGACAAAAAATAACTGCGTTCTTAGTAGCTGCTTGGCTGTTACATGCTCTGATGATGTGCACCCATGTGAATAGTTAAAATAGAGAGAAAATTTTGGCGTGATTAGTGTCTGTGAAAGCAACTGATACTAAGCATAACCCAAATATGATAAGTCATTAAAATAACTGCCTTTTTTTTTAGCAGTAATGGTACTTTCTAGAACAAGAATTTAATAATTTTCTTGGTTTTTTCTTTGGTAGGTATCTATTATTGGAGAAGGCACCAAAACATGTTGCTGACCGTACGCACATTTTTAGCAGTTTCTTCTACAAGTGCCTGACAAGGACAGAAAAAAACCCTGAGGGGGATGTCAAAGTTTCGTAAGTTCATTTTAGATGCCATTATGACCAGAAACTATCTATCTATCTATTGATGCCACTTGGAAGTTCTGGAGATCATCTACTAATCAGCATGTAAAATAGTTTTTGGTGTTTTCCAAAGGGTTAGTGATTAAATGTTGTTACTCACAATTTAAACATACTGGTGTTTTTCCTTAAAATCAATGTGATTCATACTGAATAAGAATGAAAATGTTACCACCTTTTTCCAACTTTACCTGGCTATTTACTTCAGACAATTATTTATTTGATATTTTTATCATAAATGCACGGTTTTGCAAGATATGCATAATTTTAAGAGGTTATGCTACCAATAATATTTTTATATTTACTGCATATTTCATTTTACATATTGGTAATAAATTATTGACCAAAGTTTTAGTAAGAAAATTTAGTTGTACACCAAGCTTATGCATTTGGTTTGTAACACATGCGCTCACTGAATTGGAGAGTTTCCCAAAAAGACATCATTAGCAGCCCAGGAATCCTGTATCACATTGTGTTTCCTGCTAACTGGCTAAAGGGTAGAAGCATTCTTAGCTCACTTTCAGTTTCTTCTCAACACCAATGTTTGAGAGCAAAGCCACCAACATTCATTCTGTTTTCAAAGAGTCATAGAATCTGTTAGGTTGGAAAAGACCTCTAAGATCATCAAGTCCAACCATTACTACCCAGCACTACCAAGTCCATCACTAAACCATGACCCCAAGTGCCACATCTACACATCTTTAAGATATCCCCAGGCCTGGTGACTCAAACACTTCCATGGGTGGCCTGTCCCGGTGCTTGGAAAACCTTCTGGTGAAGGAATTTTCATAATAGCCAATCTAAACCTCCCCTGGCACAACTTGAGGCTACTGCCTCTTGTCCTGTCGCTTGTTACGTGGGAGAAGAGACCAACACCCTCCTCACTAACACCTTTCAGGTTGTTACAGAGAGAAGTAAGCTTATCCTCAATGAGCATCATCATTCAGCTTATTGAAGACTTTTTTGTTTCTCTCTGAAGTGATTTTTTTTTTTCTTCTGTTATCCATGAAATCCCCAGATTTTTCATTCTACTGGCAAATGAGGCCACCTGCACAGAGAGGTGTGTGTCTTCCATCCTTTTTAGGTGACAGTCACTGCTGGGTAAGAGCTGTGTTGAAGGGAAGAAAAATGAGTTTTCTGTAATATTCTCAAAGATGTCTTGAAAATTCACGTAACTGTGTTTGAAAGAACGTCTTCCTTGATTTTACTGTCTTCTGACTTGGAATGTTCTGCAGTGAAGACAAAATTATTCGTGATAAGAATGCTGTTATGCTTTGAACCAATTCCTTTTACAAGGCTGGACTGTCCATAATCTTCTTGAGGAACAAGAATGACACCCTCAATTTACCATGCTTCAAGGACTGTAGCTTTTCTGGATTAGGAGATAGTTTTGGAAATTCTAGTTTTGTGTTTGGGCCTAGATACTCACCTGGTGACTACAGATGGTTTGGGTTGTTTGTTTCAGTGGGGTTTTTTGGATAAATGGCTAGTGAAAAACCTGGCTCTGTACTGTTGTAAATGAAATTAATGTCAACAGATGTAGCTACTTGAAGACTCTTTGCTTTACTTCGTTCACACAGCTCGGGCACTGGATTGAGAAAGTTGCTTTTTTAGGTGCTTTCCCAGATTGTAAACAGGCCTTCCCCTTTGAAGTTCCCAGTGCTTCTACAGTCATGTAGCAGAGGAAGTTTGCAGCAAGTCTTCACTTAGTGGTGGCCCATGCAGAGTCCTATACCCGCCTGGTTTTCCACTCCTCACTCATTTTTTCCAGTTCCTACTACAATGAAGTTTTGTTTCGTAATCAGAGATGAGGATGGGATCACAATGGTAATAGGGATGTCTGCTGAGTAGAGTGAATTTTGCTTTCAGATCATATTGGACCAAAGTTCTGTGAAATGTTGGTTTCTATTTCAACTTGTGCAGACTAAGCTGAAACTCTAAACTTAAATATCTTCTCAGATTTTTCTTGTTCTCGTAGTATTGTGTCCTCATGCTTTGTCTGTAGAGCTGTAAATGAAACGTGGTCCAGCATTTAAATCTCAGGACTGGAGGGCATATGTTTGCACAAGACCCTGTGCAAAGCATTTAGCTTTTTCCCTTCAAAAGATAAGGTTGTTCAGATAGGTCTTCAAAAGTGGTATTGTGAAGCTTAATTCATGGATGTTTTTAAATTATTATAGACTTGTATTTACACTGATTAGTGTTTAGATGGTTTGCATTTAGTGTAGTAAACAATAATTGCAAAAAATCCATTCAAATCTATGAATGATTGTGGGGTTTTTTTGAGAAGAGCTTAAGGTAGTTCAGAAATGGCTCATTAGTTACTTGGGCTCAATGGTGCTGATTTATTTTTAATCTGTCTAGAGTAAATGAAAAACTCATTGAAGCGCTGGGGAGATGTAGGAGTACTAATCCCTATGCCTTTTTATAACTAAAAGGAACAAAACCAAACAATTGTCGCTTGTTTTTTTCAGAGCGGCACAGAGAAGACACAGAAGAGTAAGAACATGGACTCGCCATATAAATATCTTCAATAAAGATTATATCTTTGTGCCTGTGAATGAGGAGTAAGTCTGTGTTTTCAACACCTTTTCTGATATTTAAAGATTCTAATATTTGAACATTAAGGTGGTAAAAATTTATGCCTGTAAGGGTGGATCATTGCACATGATAGATTAGATTTTGAAGTAGTAACATATGTGGAATGAGTAATTTTGGAGTCTGTTCAAAAGATAAAATGGTTATTCAGTTGTCATCTGTCAACTTTGTACCTTTGGTTTTTCTTTTACTGAAAATTGCTGTTAGGTAATTTTCAGAATAATTTGTGTGTCGTTATGATGATTCCTGTGCACTTCAGTAATGTTTCTATAGAGAAATCACAGCAACTCATAGTGTCAATAGACAAAAGTAGAACTTCCACAATCTGTGCCTTGGCCTGGTTGAATAACTGACCTGTACGTGGAAATTCCTGTAAAACTGAATAGTCACCGAAAGGTACGTAATGTAAAACAGCTGTGGAAAGGTGCCACACCTTCAGCTATATTCAAAACTGGGATCACCATCGCAGATATTAGTATTTTTTTTATTTTAGATTTTAGTTGGAATGTGGAATGGGTGCTCAAACACTGATAAATTGCTGTGGCGGGTTTCTTGGGGTTTTTAAAGGAATTGATACTTATTTTTGCTATTGTGCCACAATGCAAAGTAAAAAGTGAGTGAGAGGATTAGTATGAGATGCCATGAAAGAATATGCAACGATGGCTGTGTGTCACAGAACAGTTGTCCATGAGCTCTTAATATTATAAAAGCTTTTCATAGCCTTTTCAGAACTCAATGTTAGAGTTTTGATGTGTTTTTCTCCCTCTCCCCACTGCTGGGCAGGTCTCATTGGTACATTGCAGTTATCTGTTTTCCGTGGTTAGAAAAAGCTGTGTATGAGGAGTGTCCCCATCAGAATTCATTATCTCACTGGCCTCAGCAGTCTCCACTTGAGCCAGAGAGTGAGAACACTAGAACTGGTTCACTGTTCCTCAAGGATGAAGAAGAGATGGATGGTAACAGAAGTTCATTTTCTAAAGGTACGTAATCTTAGGAGAAAATTATGTCAAGCCATGAACAATTCTAACAGTATCTTAATCCTTGAAGGAGGGAAATTATGTGAAAGATAATTTCTAAGACTTCAAGACTGATTTAGTATGTTCTTATATTATCATGCATAGCAAGGACTGCAAGTTGTTTGGAATTCTGGAAAATACTGGAAGAGACATGTAAAATCAGTGATGATTGGAAAGTTATTTGGTTTCAATAAGAATTTTATCAGGAGGAAAGACCTTTGGTAACTGCTATTTCAACATTCAGAAGGGAAGGTTAAAAACTGGTTTATAAGTTACTTCTTCACTTTCATATCTTGAATACTAATAATCATGAAGTTGAAAATAAAAATACTTCGCTTAGGAATTATTTTCTTAACATTTTAAAATTTGTTCTTTTGTACTAGATGGCAATGAAATTGCTGCTTCTGCTTCAGTTCTATATTCAGCTATTTCTAAAGTAAGTGCCTTTTTATATTGACAGTGAAAACATGTTACTCAATTTCTGAAGGCTGCGAGACTTGACCAAGTGATTTTGCATCATCTTTTTTTGCCGTAGTTATTGATCCCTGCATGGCCTGCGGCATGTGCAAGGCATTTTGAATTAGGATTGTCCTCCTATTTTCTCTGCTATGATTTCACCTGTGTTTAAATCAATTTATCAGTCTACATTTCTGAAATGAGAGCTTCTCTAACTACCTTTAAATTTATGAAGATCTTTGAGTTTATAATTGTTGTTTTTTAAGATTTATTTTTATTTTTTCTTTTGTCTCAGATTTCCCTAAGTAATTCCAAAAAGCAGATTTGTAAAAGGTATGTTTCTGTTTTCTTTCTGATATCGTAACATTAAATTATGAAATTCTGTAGTAATTCAGTTATTGTCATAAAACCACAGCTGTAGGTACTTGTCTATTTTTACCACATTTTTTTAAGATATTGGTACTCTTGGGTGGGCTGTATGCAAACAAAATACTTCCTTCACTAGTGTTGGTAATGAAAGACTGCAATAACTTGTTCTTGTTTTTGTTGTATACAGGCCTTGTATACTCATCTTGGATTCCTTGAAAGCATGTTCTGTGCAGAAAACAGCTCAGGTTTTGAGAGAGTAAGTAACTACAGTTTCTACCTTTTAGCAGTAGGTGCTGCTGGTCATATTTCCATATTCAAAATACTTTTCTCTGTAAAGGTGTATATTTCTAATGGTAAAGGAAAATCCATGAAGAGTCATGACTAATGAAATTGCAATTATAATGCAGAGGCTTCCATGAAAAGCCTATCTGTGTTCTGCAACCCACATATGATGCAAAAACACTAAAGTGGAGAGTGGAGAAAAAAGAAAAATAGAGCGGTTTTTTCTGGTATTGTTTTTGTGGGGAGAGGATTTATCCCATCCAGTCTAGTAACTTAAGGTATTTTTAAGGGTAGAAAAACACTTTAAATGAATATTTTGAAATTTGAATGATAGTTTTCTAAGGGGCTGATGTTCATTTTTTTGATGGTGCTTACAGAATTAGCATTAAATCCACTCTTATGTGCAAAAATGTAGAAACTTGACTGAAGCTGTCTAAAAGCTTGATGTGTCAGTAGAGTTGTAGTGGAATGGTATTTATTTTGAAAAATGAGCGTAAAAACATATTCAATTTTGTATGTGATAAGTATATAAGTATTGGAAGAACGTCCTAAAAACTTTCAGTACTTTTACACACTCCTAATGACTTTAATATCTATCAACAACTTTTAAAAAAATTGTTAAATATCTGAAGCTAAATGCAATTTTTCTTTCTCTGTGGTATTCATTTCACTGAAAGGAACACAGATCTGCAATCCAAATACCACCACCTTCTTGTAAAAGTAAATTCTTCAAAATGCTATGTAAGGGTTATATGAGATTCAGAAATTTTTCTGAAACCATCTTTTCCCTTAATAGAGATTCCTCCCTGCCATGTATGTCTTGTGAGGAAGAATGAAATAGCAACTTCTATTTATTTATTTATTTATTAAAATCTCTATGGGATGTATTATTTTTGTGCACTGTGCCTTGAGCTATTCCCGAGGTTGAAATTCCAGAGTGTGGTTTCATGGAGTTTAGAGAGATGTCACAAAAAGTCAGAAAACCAGTGGAGAGCTATGGAGTTGTGAGATAAGGGGAGTTTGGGAAGCAAACCTCTTATTCCTTCAATTTCCAGTTACACCCTGAAAGCAGAAGTTTAAGGAAACTGGTGCAGGGATTCTGTGACATTTTCTTTTCCTTGAGTTGATTTTTGCTGTGTTTTGGGCAGTGGTCAGGCTCAAACAAATGAATTACAAAGTCTACAGTCATAGGTTATTGTGGATGCTCAAAAGCAGGAGCAGAGGAATTTTCCAGCTGCCTTTGCATTTTATGAAGTTTCTTTCTCATACAGCTAGCTGAGAAAACCAGCTGCTGAAGCACTTTGTGAAGTTTTTCTTTCTTATGCTTCAGCTGAGAAACAGTGAAAGATGGTTTTGTAAACTAATTCTGTTTCTTGTACCTGGGTTTGTTTTCCAGCCTTGTTTCGGTACTCTGGAAAAAATATTTTGAATGGGCGTTAGAGAACCTCAGCCAATCCCTCTAGGGGGTGGCTGGTCAAGGGACCAATCCATATCATGCTCTCTCACGTACCAAGATATATAACCTAGCATGTAAATAATAAAATAATTCCCTTTTCTCCTTGAATTTGGATTGTGTCATTTCTCGCCGGTCCTCGGTAAAACAGTGACAGGTTCTTGCAGTTCCTAGGAAGTGTGCTTCACTGAAATGTCTTAATCTTTGAATTGTTTCATGTTTGATGCCTTTCCATAGTTGCCATTTCCCCCAAAAGCTGTTTTAAGTGTTCTATATGTATTTTTATTCTCATGCCTGTAAGGACTTGGGGCTTTTAGAAACCAACCACAAGGTCTGACTTAATGCATATATATTTTATTCTCTTAAGTCAGACCTTATGTTTGATTCGCAGAAGCCCTGAGCCTTTGCAAGTCTGGCTAAAGCCAGGAGAAAAATATAGGCAACTATTGCCTTTGAAAAGGAAACCCTTAGGTTTTCAATCCCATTTCTGAAATCAGCAGCCAGCCCTGAACGTGGGGTCAGAGTTGCTACTGAAGCACAAGAACAGTAGAAAAGCCTAATAACAAATAAATCCTAATCACTATATAAGAGCTTTGTTAAGGTTTTCAACAAGTCTTTAAATACCTTGGGCACTATTAGATTGCAAGGGTTATATTGGTGCAATTGTAACTGAAGTTTTTTGTAAGGTGAGTTTTAAGGGGGGTTTAATGGTTTGCTTAGGTTGAGAAAACGCTGCTGGCCTCTTAGAATGAAGCCAGGAGAAATATGTGATGGCCAAGAAAATTATTCCTTTAGTTAAGGTATAAAAATATATTGGTGTCCTAATAGCTTGTAGAAACTCTGCACAAGTAGCTGATTTTAAATGACATGTATATTTGTTTTGTATGTTGCTTGTTGTGTGGTAGAAACGCCTCTGAGTGCAACAGAATATTGGAGAGTGGAAATAGTATATGAGTTTCTTTGACAAATTCTGTGAAATAATTTGGCTAAAGCTATTTTAGCTTTTTAGCCAACTTGGAACAATATTGACTAGTGTCCCAAAAGGCATTGAGCTTAGGAGTTATTTCTCAAGTATTTCAGCTGTTTGCTTTCTTCTGTAGGTACCTTGAAGTGGAATGGGAAGCTAAACGAAAAACACACCGGGAATTCAGTAAATCCACAATGATTGACCTGTGTCCCAGAGTGCCTAAACAAGATAACAGCAGTGATTGTGGGGTCTATTTGCTGCAGTATGTGGAAAGCTTTTTCCAGGTACAAATGCGAACTACCTTCTCCTTTCCCCCAAAATTACCTTAAACCACAAACCCTATTTCTGAGCAAAATAGCCAGATGCAAAAAGGCTGTGATGCAGTGTCAAAAGTGTCAAAGCCATTTGAGAAAGAGATGAAACCCATCCTTAAGTAATGGCAGGGATCCTTCTGTCTGGTTTCTCATGTGTGTCTATCCTCAAATATTTCTGACCTCATAGTTTAATGTTGTTTTGACATTGACACATGCTGACTATTTGGGTGTATTTGCGGCCTATTTAGTGTCTGCACTCCTGCCCTACAGATGTTACAAAAGTATCTTTGCATCTCTTCTTGCAGTATCTAAAACTTTGTCATTGGTCTTTGAGTGGGTCTGCAGGCAGCAGCTTCTGCAGAGAGAGGGAGAGGGGGAATTTTTAAAAGGGAATGTGAAGAGCTAAGGGAGCCTCTTTTTCAGCACATACCTTTAAATATCTGCAGATCCTGGGCTTCAGGCGCTGTCTTCTAGGGTGTCCCCAAGTCTTCCTGCCTCTGATCAGCACACTGCCCTTTGCTCTGTCGTGTGAATGGCTCTCCTAGTTTGATGCTTGCGTGTGTGGCTTGAATTCTCTGAGATTCCTGTGCATGCAAAGCCTTGTGTGAGGCCTTGGGCAGTGAACAGGTTTTTCTGCTGTAGAACAGTTTGCCATTCCAAAGCACCTGTACACAAGTACACCCAGTGTGGGGGTAGATTGGAGATCTGTGTGCATTTTCAGGGCTGTGATCTTTTCGCGGTCATGGGGATGTTGTGGGATACATCATGTATCTGGCAGGAGGCTACAGTGGATAGATACAGGCTCTTTGGAAAGTACAGGCACAGAACTGAGGAGGTAGAGCTGTCCTTGATGTGAGTCAGCTGGAAAGCATGGATCTATGCCTAGGGTTGGGTGAGGAGCCATCTGAGAGGTTATGGGTAGTGACTAAAGAGCAGAGTACCATGGGTAGCCGTGGGCATCTGCTGTCAGCCACCTGATCAAGAGGAACAAGTGCACGAGGCCCTCTTTGGACAGGTAAAAGCAGCCTCACATTCACAGACCCTGGACCCTTTGGGTGACTTTAACTTGACAACTTCCTGGAGAGTTCCTGACCTGAGTGACAGGTGACCCCGTGAGGAGAGGTGCTGTGCTGGAAGCCAGGAAGGTCTGGTTGGGGGCATAAAACTCCAGAAGTTCCTTAAATCCCCAGCCATTCTGTGGTTCTGTAATAGATGGGTTGAGCTCTTGTGTAGGTGGAAAATTAAATTACTTACCAAAGCTTTTGAACTGCCCATTCTCTAACAATGAGGACTTGCTCCTCTTGAAAAAGCAAAGCTTGGGACAAAGTGGTTGTAACTTGTCGTGAGCATGCCTGCACTCATAGACTGCAAATCATGATGTGTTCTTTGCTTTACTGTTTCAATTTATCGTATATTACTTTATTCAAAGGAAGGAGAAGATGAAATATAAGCATGGCAAAAGAATGAGGAGGGAAAAAAGAAACAAAATTGGTTTTGGCAAATCAGATGTGTTGTTGTGATCTTAACTGCCAAAGTTGCCAGCACCTCTCAACTGTTTCGTTTTGCTATCCTCTTTCATTCCAAATTTTCCCCTTCTCATGTCCTGAAAGTGTTATCAGTATTCTTACTTTTTGTTGTCTTCTTTCAGAGAGACTAGCTCACAACAGAAAAACCACATGCCTGAGACAACTAAATCTCAGCATGCCTTAACTACTGTATGCTTGATTCTTTGCTATAGTGTGATTGTAATTATGTGTTTTGTGACTAACAAGGGACAGATGCATTTTAGATATCAAAAGTATGTCTACTTTGTCAAAATACATGAAGTCTGCCTTTAATATGGGTTAATACTGATGTATCTTTAAGAGAAGTGATGATAACCTGTTTGGTGTTTACCATGGGTACCTTTTGGTAAGGGCACATATATGTCATTGTGACAAAGGAACTGGAATTTGACTTCAAAGGCTGTCATTCTTGTATGGAAACTTGTTTGTACCTCCTTGATCTCAGCAGCAGTGGAAGGGTTTGAAATTCTTTCTGAAAGTTGTGTTAGAAAATTCATGCCATAAATATTCCTTTTTCTCTTACCAGAATCCCATCGTTAATTTTGAACAACCGCTGCATCTGGAGAATTGGTTCCCTCGTCAGCTGATCAGAAGCAAAAGAGAAGAAATTCGAGACCTGATCTTGCAACTGCACTTCCAACAGCAGAGTGGCAGCAGCAGCTAATGAATCCAATAAATGGCAGTCGTGGCAAAGGACACTGCTGTATAAAATAACTAACTGGAACTCTGCTTAGTGGTGTTTGGTCTCTTCCTGCCTTGCAAGGAAGACAAAAAAAAAAAAAGGCACAAGGAGTACTTTTTGTTCAGCATGTATTTATTTAAAGATTTTTTTTTTCACTGGTGTTGTGTGGTCTAATGATGCTGGGATGGGGAAGGGAGGAGGTTGTAGATAAGAGTGTAAATATGTAAGTTAAAGCTAATGCCATATGGATTGCTAGTTGATTCTTTACTTGGA
Organism: Corvus moneduloides; assembly: GCF_009650955.1. Taxonomy (NCBI): domain Eukaryota; kingdom Metazoa; phylum Chordata; class Aves; order Passeriformes; family Corvidae; genus Corvus; species Corvus moneduloides. Next base: position 21,387,010 of record NC_045477.1, read on the forward strand.
ATATGAAAGCTGCTTACAGGTATATGCCACAAGGATGTAAAAATACTTTCATCTTTTGGAGCCTGTTCTCTATAATTCCGTATAAACATGGATCATCATGTAGGAGTCAGGCCTGAAGACAGGATTTGGATCCTGTATTGTCTCTTGATTTTGCAGCTGATACAGATAGAATGAATACTATGTATTGTTTTACTTTAAGGATTTAATATTGACTCTCTTCAGAGATGTATTTTTTGTTTTGTTTCTGATTATATACAGAAGTAATCTGCATGTGTCAGAAAATTCTGCCAAGATTTGAGCCTGATGAGTTTTGATTATTTTTTTCTAAATTATTTTCCCCTTTCCTAGCATTTTCATAAAAGTGTATTTCCATGAGTGGAAGATATTTGCTCGAGAGTGACTGCTGATGTACTTTAAAGTCTGGAGTGTATTTTTTTAAGGTTTTTTTTTTTTTTTCTTATCAGATTTGAGAAGCAAACTTGCTCTCAAAGTACATACCAATACAGTATGGGTAGGCAGTAGATTTTTAACGCTGTTCACCTGATTTTGGGGAATAATTCCTACAAATCTTAAGGCATCACTGCATTAGCAAGGCAAGCAGGCTGTTGCTTAACGATCTCAAAAGTCTGAGGTGTTCTACTGAAAAATAAGGTCATTAAGATATATGATTTACATATAAGGCAAACAGGATTTGTACCTTGCATAGGAGAATTGAGTAAAGATGCCTGAATACTGAGTGTTTGAACTCAGACTTGCTTTGATAAACTAGCACAAGTTTATCATTGTCTTAATTTGTATTTATGCAGTTTTTCCTTGAACAGTGATCACATTTTGATGTGCGCACTTTTTTCTGTACTCACTGCACGATAGAAGGTGACTGTTTTAAAAGGATGCTTTGTCCTGTTCCCTGTTACTTAAGTGTCATGTCACCCTTCAGAAGGACTGTGTCAGATAACCACCAAAACCACATGTGTCATAAAACAGTCTACAAAACCAGAGCTCTCAAAGCTGGAAGTACAATAGAGAGTTAAAATAAAAATTGAGGGCAACCCAAAGATATGAACATTTTTATGTCATTGCAGAATTCTCAGGGCCCCTTCCCTCAAGGCTACTCTGAAACCTGGCATTTGGAAAATCCAGTTATTATTTCAGGTCTGTACAGTCATCCAACACTCCTCCATCCCCCTCTCTTATTGTTTCTCAAACTGGGAAGCATTCTTTCTGGGGGAGAGAGACAATTCTAAAACAATTTGCTGAGCACAGTTACCTTCTGTATAGCTGTGAGCAGCCTTGTGCAATGACTGTATGTTTTTTGGTTTTGTTTCTACTTTAATTCTGTAGTTTGTCACTATCCCTTCTTCCCCTGCCCCCCAGCATCTTTCCCTCTCATCCCAGAGTTTGTGTCTTTCAGCACCTAAATCACAACACCAGCATTACTTACAAGAATAATCTGTGTATTTATTGTAAAACAAAAGATAAAATGCAGAAATATGTTCCCTTTCTCTACACCTTTCTTAATTGAATAATATTTTCAATGTTCCCTTATGAAAAACAGTTTGGGCTTTTTCTTATGGTGTAGAGTTAGGTTTTATCACCAAGTGATTTGTTCTTTTTTAGATACTTAAAAAGCAAAATAATGTATGCAATTTTCTAAATTGATTTTATAACACAAAAGGATTGCCTTTTTAGATTTCTTACGTATGTGTTATGAGAATGCCAATGCATTTGATATTAAAATTATCTCCAGAAGCTGCTGAATGTGGTTGTTACCATTCTTTTCCCAGCTGCTACAAGTAACCCACGAGTTCAGTTTAAGACAGGCCATCTTACTGCTTTTAGGGTATATACACAGCGTGTGTCTCTTCACCTACGTCTCACCCAGTGATTATGGGACCATCAGCCACAACCCACCCCATTCCAGCTATTTGCATTTATCAGGTATGTGGTAAGTGCTAGGAAGTGTCTGTGGAAGAAGCTACATTCCAGGTATCTTCCTGTTTCCTTCTTATTTGCTAGAACTCCCTAAAGTTAACTTTTTAACCAGACTGACTCATGGACCTTTTTGCACAGCTCCTGCATTTCCCTTTCCTGTATTAAGCCCTGTCTAACTGAAATAGTGGAGTGACGTGATATTTCAAAGCAAACCAATCTCTGTAAGGCTCTTTACCCTAAGCTGTGTCATTTTTGTTTCAAGGCAAACAGTTGTACCCGAGGTGTTAAATGTGCCTGTCAGTTTCTTTAAAAGAAACTGCTGCATTCTGTCTGTGTGGGACATTGAGTCACGGAGATCTGTTTGAGGTGCTGCTGGCAAGCACAACACAAGAAGCAAGGCATAAGAGAAGTAACATGTAGGAAGTAAATCTGCCAGGAAAAAATCTAAAAAAAGTCACCTAGTTCTCATCAAGAGCTGGAGAAGTGAATCTGCAAGTGTGATTTTTGGTTCTTTTGTTCATTTTTTTATAAGTAAAAGGGGACTGGTGTGTTTTAGCAATGGAATAGCAGGCATAGATTAATTGCAGTCCATCAGGGCTTTTGTGGTACTCGCCTCCTGGAACTTGACCCTGAGATGAGCTTGCAGCGCTCAGTAAGTACTACACCTTAGAAAATAATAAAAACTGGAAAGCCACAGTAGTAGCACTTTTACCTTGGTTAGGACCGAGAAGCAGGGTATTGCTTCTGGCACCTATCCTTCCACCCCCCCAGAAAAGAAACCCAAACAAACAAAAAAAAAAGGTAACTGTTTTCCAGATGGAAAAGCAGGAATTGTAGAATGAGACTTGAAAAGTGCCAGGATTGAAAATGTGTTGAATAAAACCAATACTAATAGTAATAATTCTGCCCAGTTAAATTGAAGTTGGAGTTTGAAGTTCAAATAGAAGCACAGACACTGGGATCATCTTTGACTGTTGAACAAGGTAAGAGATTTCTGGTCAATAGTTCAAAAAAGGAGGAATGCTGGGAGTAAGTTTACATTACATGGACAGAGTTGAGTGTGAGATTAATTTGGTTGACCTAACTTCCTAATTTTTCTGCTCAAAATACCTTACAATACTTTATGATGGAAGAGGTGGCAGTACAACAGGCTATGGTCGGCTGAATTTGGTCAGCTGGAAGTTTAAACAGCCTCAGAACTTGTTTATTTTTGGGAGGTGTTCACCAGAGAGCTCTTCAGGAGCACAAGCAAGAAGTGCTTGGCACTTGTCGCATGACAGTGAATGCTTGGCAACAGCAACCACAGAAACTGAACAAGGGAAAAGGCTTTGTCTAACCTAATTGTCTCTGCTAAACTGATTGGGAATTTTGTTGGTGAATCCTGTCAAATGCCATAAAATTGGCTTCTGTGTCGTCACGGGAGACAAGTTAGATTAGATTCTGGATATTAAACCATGTGAGCTTGGAGATAGTGGGTATCTGCCATGATGTGGCTCTTTACTAGAGGCATGTTCATTAAAGTATTCCTTTATTTGGCATTCTTTTAGTTACACCTGGATTCAGCTTTTTGAATAAACTGCATTTGAAAAACAGGGACATTATTTAGAATGACATGTATGCTGCAGCAGTATTTCAGGGAGTGTTACCCTCTAAAGAGCTGTAATTCAGATAATCCCATTTGCTATATGAAAATACATGTAATTTCTTCTCAGAAATGCAAACTGTCAGAAAACTGTCTTTATTTTTGGAGGTACTGGGGTGACCTTGGTGTGTTGTGTCACTAGAATTACACTTTCCTTGTTTTCTCATTAAGCAAGAATGTTTTTCATTAGTAGTTTTGAACAGATACAACTCGGCTGCTCAAAATGAAGTATTACACATTTTCTGATACAAAGTGTTACTTTAAAGGCTTTCATCAAATCAAGGAAAGAGTTAATTTTCCACAATTATTTTGAAAATCTATTGCAAGAGTTGTTTTGCTTGTTTTAAGAAACTTTAAATGATGTGCTTTTAGTTATGCCTTGCTATTATAAATGTAGGAGATTTTCAGCTGTTACAAGTCTACATTTCAGTGCTGAAATCATTGAATATGAAATTGACAGCAAACTAACACGAATAAAACTGAATTTACACTTTTAAAATATTTTATCATACAGAAGATGACATAGCCATACCATAGAAAACGAATTTTGACAGAGATGATTTTAATACTATTCCCATTCTGAGTGCCTTTGAGTACTTCACTGGAGAAAGAAACAATACTGTAAATCTAAAAAACTGTCCAGGAAAACTTTTAACTTGGTTTCATACTTTTACTGAAGTATGTGTGTTCTAGCTTTTGCCTTTATAAGCATGTGTAGTGTTTCTAATCTTGATCCAATTGCATTTTTGCAGGACAATGCAAGCAAAAGCATTCATAACATTGAAAATATGAGTCTCTGCAGAGGATCACAGAATAAAGGCTGTTCTGTGTTGAGTCCAGGATCATAGTAAAGGTTCCCAAGCTATCTCAGAAGTTGTTCTCTCTACCCAGAGCTGCTAAATAGGACTTTGAAACAATTTCTGGGCACCAGTGCAGTCCTGTCCCTGTGCTGTTCCGTGTATAGCTCCAGCGCGGTGCTGCCAGCATCATGGTTATCTTGGCAGAGCCTGACTAGGTCAGCAGTGATGGTTTGATAGATCCAAAATGTCTGATTGTAAGAAAACTGGGGGTGTTCAAGCAGCTCAGTGGTTAAACTTTAGGTGTAATTTAGTAATTTTAGGGTGGAGAAGGGAGAACCAAAGAAAATATGTTGCTGTTTTGAAAAATATCAGCTGGAGTCTGTTAGATGTCAGAAGACAGAGCATAGAAACAAAGGTCATCTTATTTGATTCCTGTGAGTGTTGTATGTGTAGTACTGCTGATAATTCCTGATATGTGAATTGCTGACAGCTAGGAGAGAGAAGTGAGCACTGCACTGCCTAAGGAGCTCTGTGTAAAAGCTCTGCAGACAGACACCTGGGAATCCAGCTTTGAAATACTTACACAAAACCACTACCAAAAATAGTCACTTCAGCCAAACCAGTGGTTTGTTTAGAATGACCTGAACACAGTAACCAGCAAGTCCTGAGTAACACCATGCAGAAGACAGCCCTGAAGGAGATTTCCTAGTGGTCTGAATGCAGTCTGCCATTGCAGGACAGCTTCCATACACAATTCCACAGTGAGCTGACCCTGGACAGGATGGGAACTGAGAGTGCTGCTGCTTTCCTCTACTCTGCCCTTTCTGCCATTTCCTTAGCTGATCATCTCTTCAGGTATCTTCAGGTAATGTCCTGCTGCTGCTCATGTCAGGTAATACCTGAACACAGAGGAAAGAATCACTACTTGCCCTGGCTTTATCTTTGGAGGAAGCACTGCTTTTGGGATGCAGGGGATAGTGGTGTAACAGCACAAGACTTCCTCCTTCAGCACAGACTCGGCAGCAGCCTTGTAACCAGAAGAATCAGTCCCACAGAGAGGTTGCTTCAGTGTTTATGTATGCCACTGTGTTTAAGCCAGTCATACATTTATATATGTGTGTATATTTTTACAGGCAGAAGACAAAACACACTGAGACTTTTTACTGGAGATTAGTGTGCTCCCCCTGATGTTCTGTGGTCAGTAGGATTTTTAAAAAGAGCAGAAATTGAAAGGCCAATGAAAAGTGTTGTTAATTAAACGTGGAAGGTGCTGTCCTTGTTTGGACTGTCTGTTAATGGTATGAAAGCCCTGGTAAAGAGCTTAGCTGGCCAGATTAAAATTAAAAAATTGTGTCAGTCCATCTGCTAGTTCCAAGCAGTCTACTTCGATCATCTTTTCTTGTTTCTTCACTAAAGCAGAATACTGTCTTTGAAAAGAACAGTGCCAGGATGTCTTGGTTGACTTTTTTTACCTAATGCTTTCTCCAAAGATAATGTGTGACGTCAAGACATTTCCAAGAAGGGCAATGCTCTTGGTTGGTTCAAGGCTACTGTAAAGACAACAGCTCTCTTGCTAAAAGGGATTGGGGTTTTTTGCTTTTATAATTTTTTTTTTATTACACAAATAAGTATGTTTGGCTTCATTTGGAAAATCTTTCTTTGCCTTCCGGGAATGATTAACACAGATCTTCAAATAGTTGCAGGTAATGCAGACATCTTTCTTACGTTCTCGTTTACAAATTTAACTATAGCAGTGTGTAGAATTAAAAATATCTCTCTGATTTAATTGTAACAAAGGGGGTTAATACAGAGAAATGTTTGGTCAAATCTGTGCTGTAATAGCAGTGTAAATATGGAATACTTTGAGTGATTGCCAGGTGGTATAACTGCACAATTGTCTTGTTTTGAGTATAGAAGTAGCTATAGGAGGCAATTTTTTTTCAACTTTGAGATGTTAAATACTGGTAATTTTTTTCAATTTTTATTTTCTTTATTAGTTTTGTATTAAATCTTAAAAAGTAAGGTTCCATCTTCTGCTTTTGGGCACTGAACATGTGTCAGTTTGGGTAGAGATTGGGGGTTTACCTTAGTGACATTTTTAGATGTTCTTTTCTGCCTCTGATAGACCGTCTGGTGATTTTGTGCAACAGTGCTCATTATTAATATACTATCAAATAGCCATGCCTTTCATCTTTCATAAAAGTCAAAGGTCTACTGACTTTGAAGTTGCAGAATAAACTCATAATCTGTGGGATGAGAAATGCCATAGAGTTATTACTATTCTTTCTCTAATAAATGGTTGGTTGTGATTGTTTTTCAGGCACGTTTTCCAAGGAAAAGGGGGAAAAAGTGAAAGAAGTTGAGCTAAATAATTTCAGATCAGCTAACTGTGAAGGATAGAAAATTAGACTGTCAGACTAAATCTCAATATACATGTTCTTACCTCAGCTGTTTCCTCAAGTTTCTTCTGGAATGATGTGGAACAACTAATATAAGAGGAAATTACAAAAAAACAAAACCAAAAAAGCCCCGCAAAACAACAAAAAAACAGATACAACAACAAAAAAACCCCAACATAAAGCTGATGAGCCTTTTTATTCCTCTTTTTTTTTCCCCTGCTCTAGAAGAGTAGGGACCTGCCTCAGGGATGAAAGGTTAACTGTCCTTTCAAGCAGCTTTCTTTTTGCAAGCTATAGAGATGGTTCTTGGGGAAAGAAAGTATGGAGTAGGATTATTTCTCTGTTTTACTTCTGGCCCTGAAAGCTTCTAAATACATATATATTTACAAATATAGTCCCATTGACCTCAGCCTAATGACAGAAGGGAAGTTAAACACAAAGCAGTAGAATTCAAAGGGTTAGAGCCTTACACTATGTTACCATTTGATGGGATACTGTAAAGAGCTTAAGGTTGTTGATAACATCGCAGTCAGAGACAGGTTCTGTTAACAGAAAAAAGCACAGCAATGTCCTTCAGAGACTACAGAAGTGGAATGAAGATACTAATGATTGCATCATTATCTCATCAGAGAAATTTGTGTGGTTTTAATTTCACAGCAGAAGCTTATTCAGCTGCAGAAGGAGGACAGGCTGAAGAAGTTTCACCAGCCCCTCAGCTCAGTGACTGGCAGCTGGCAAACCCTTCTCTGCCTCCTGGGTTGAAAAAGCCTAACAGCATCATGGATGCTGAGCAGTTCCACAGGCATTTGCAGTTACGAAGGAAGCGGTCCATTCTGTTCCCCAGTGGAGTTAAGATCTGCCCTGATGAATCTGTTGAGCAGGCTATTGCCAACCATCTGAAGTATTTCAGGCTCAGAGGTAAGTACATCTCGTGGGTAATTGATAAGGAACATTCATTTATAAAAAAGTTTAATTAAACTTTTAAACATAGTAAATATCAGGCTGTAGGAAATACATTATTACTGGAAGAAACTTTTCTGTGATAATCTTGCTTATGAGAGCTGGTCTGGGCTAAAACCCACTGTCTGTCTACACTCATATAAGAACTCTTGGTCCCTGAAACCACATTGTTTACTAAAATAATCCTTTCTCAGAACAGTTTGAATGCTGAGAAAAACAGGTGCTATGTACAGAGTAACTAAATAGCAGAGTCTGTTGGGTTTATTTAGTGTTCTTAGAGTGCCAGTAGAATTCATTGAGGCATCAGTCAGAAGAGTCAAGTCACCTCAGCCACGTGACTTTTGGCTCTGGCTGGTTGTGTGAAATGCAGTGTGTTTTGTGTAGGAAGCCAATCTCTGTGTGTTGGGCTGTAGTATAATAGACAGGAAGCCTTTCTTTTAAAGTGTGGAAGTTGGTGTGACAGAGCTTTCTCTGAAGAGCTGCAGTATTCCCACTGACATCTTTCACCAGATGAAATATTACAGTAACATGATGTATTTCAGACCCTTCTGTCTGACAGCATTGGAATGGGGCATCACAGTCACACAGCACTTTCTGCTCTGTGTGTCTGTACTGCAGCATTCAAACAATCTGTCATTATCTTAACATGTTTGTACAAAACTGGCAAAATGACAAAGAGCTGCTGTCAGAGGAGAAGGAAGGGTGTTCAGAGACTCATGTTTGATGAGATTTGATTACCTATAGAGAAACTCTCACTGGTGACAGTTTATTTACTTAGACAAGTGAAAAACAATAGCAACCAGGAGTTGCTTAGTGTTTACATAAAAGTAAACATAAACAATGTATTTGGAGAAGAAAGTGGAATTATATGGGGTTTTAGAGCATCATTCAAATATTAATTGGGCCCAGCTTGCAAGGGATGTTGACACTGACGATGATGCTGATGGTTTGACAGGCTTTGCCAGTTTCTTATTTCCACCCAATAGGACTCAACTGTTCTCTGTTTGCTCCAAATGAATCCACATATACCATGGGCTTTAACTTCAGTCACCCCTCACTTACCTGTGGTAGGGGTAGATTAGGGCAACACCAACTAAGCAAAAGTGTGAGTGATAATAAAGAAGAAAGAAATCTGTAAATTAGGTTGCAAAAGTATATTTAGGTCTTAATAATCCTAGGCTGAACCAAAAATCCACCTAGTCCATCTGTTTCCTTACTGGACTTAACAGCTTCCACAATCCACAAGGTTTCCTTGAGCAGAGAGGCTGTGACTACCCTTAGTGCTTTTAAGTTAAAACTTTTGAAAAAGATCTCTGAAAGGAGAAGAGGTGACTTTAATTAACAGCAAGGCATGCAAGGTCTGGTTCAAGCAATTTGTCATCTTCATTCTGTCAGCAGAAACTGCTGTTCCAGGAGTGTTGGGTGGTGTCTAATGATGTCTCGAGTAGGCACCTGAGGTGATGTAAGTTAGCGAAGAACTGTTTCCCATGGGAGAGACCTCACACTGGAGCAGGGGAAGAGTGTGAGGAGTCCTCCCCCTGAGGGGGAAGTAGTGGCAGAAACAGGCCCAATCCCCCATCCCCCTGCACCACTGCAGGTGAGGAGTTAGAGGAAACCAGGAGTGAAGTTAAGCCTGGGAAGAAGGGAGGTGAGGGGAAGGTGTTTCATGATTTGGTTTTATTTCTCGTTGTCCTGCTCAGATTTGATTGGTAATAAATTCAAGGAATATCCCCAAGTTGAGCCTGTCTTGACAGAATTTGGTGTGTGATCTCTCTCTGTCCTTGCCTCAACCCAAGAGCCTTTTGTTACATTTTCTCTCCTTTGTCCAGCTGAAGAGGAGTGATAGAGCAGGGTTGGTGGGTACTTGGTATCTGAATTCAGTGTTACTGAGTTACATGCAAAGCTTCTAGTAGCCATCCAAATTGCCACAGTCCTCTGTCAACAAAATAATCCTAGGAAAAAGTGGGGTCACTGTTTAACACTCAGAGACCAAGCCACTATGAGTGACTAGAAAAACAACTGACCCCAGAAAGGAATAAATATAAATGTACACAGAATCTGCTGATTTTTCAACCTCAGTGTGTATTTTTTAGAATATTTTTTTAATTCTTTATATGTTGAAGTAAGAAATTACTTCAATATCAATATATACTTTCTCTGGAAAGGATGGTTTTAATACAGTCTATTCTTTCCTTGGTTTTGCCTTACTGCCAGCAGTGCAATGCCACTACCTTGGAAGGAAAGGTTGATTGCAATTTTGATCTAAAAGCTTGTTAGAAAATCAGAAAAGGTTTGAATGTGCTGCTTATCCAGGCTGTTTGTTCCATCTGTGTCAACCTCAGAAGCGAACAGGTGGGAATGTAATTACCTGTCTGTAGCTCCTAGCTTTGTTTACTTTTGCTAGCTTGCAAAAGCCTCTCTAAGTGTTAAGAATGACAGATGAACATTCCTGTCATAGGCTTTAAGGAAGTGCTTATGTCATATTGCTGTAGGCTTAACAGTGTACAGCTTTTTGTTTTCTGACTACAACATCTGGATTGTTTGAGCCTTAAAAAGATACAAGATGAAGAATACGATAAATATAAGCCATTAAAAAATCAAAGTGGAACAAAATGTGGGGATCTGGAGAAAAATCAGTGTTTTCTAAAACAGCAGTATCACCCTTCAACATATGGAAGTCCAATTAATGGTATGATTATTCACTGGTGGTTTTATTATTGTGGTATTCAGAAGCACCAGCCTAGAACAGGGGTGGAGCTGTACTTGTTTTTCTACACCTGAAATCTAAAAGAAAAATTTCTGAAGTGCTGCTTTATTCTTACAGTCAATCACATGCAGAACAGAGTTTTGCAGTAGCAGATGATACTATTTTCACTCTTTTGAGACAAATCCTGGATTATGATTGTCTCTGTACTGCCCAGTCTCTGTATCTCTTGTAGCTGTATTTGGAGGTTACTGTTGTCTGATCTTCTATTTCATTTTTTTCAATATGGGGATGGAAATCAGTCATAGATGTTTACAGATTCGGTACTGTAGGCCTATGGGTTGGGTCTTAGGGTGTTTTTAACTGATGTCCTTTTAAATGGTGTAGTGTTATGGTTGCTGATGGAAGAGTCTTGTAAGTGTAATGGTGGTTCATGGCTAGACTGCTGTCACAAAGTGTGTCCAATGGGCAGCTGGAGATTCCACAAAAAAATGTTGTGGAAATCTAATAGTGGGATTTCAGACAGTGAGTGGTCTAGACATGATAATGTCTGTTATGATGTTCTTTGCTGCTGACAGGGAAATGGTAGCCCAAGCCACAGGTAAACTGAATTTATTATGTGAAAAATAGCCATGCCCACTCAGACCAAATCTGTTGTGACCAGTCACTCTATGCAGACAATTCAGTGAAGCTCTCCATTCTCTGTTGTGAAAATTGTTGGTAGAGGATTGTAGTAGATTTAGAATTTGAATTAGCATGTAAAACAGAAACAATATAAGGATTACAAGATAGCATGGCTTGTACTGTTCACCTGTCTCATGCCTGTTAATTGGGTAAAACAAATGCTGCTGGATTTTGTCACCATGGCTCAGGGTAATATGCTTCTTTGCCACCTCTGAGGTGTAATTACTCTGGTGGCTACCTTTCCTAGTTCTCTTTGCAATTTTTCCTACTGTGACCCTCTTTCTTAAACTATTCAGTGTATGCTCATGAGTACTTTTTGGTTTTGTGAGCACTGATCCTCTTTTCACATGAGTAGATCAGATAGTCTCTCTGCCAGAACTGTTCTTGTCAGCCAGAGCTTCAGATAAGCTGAACATCTAAGGACAGCTTTTACAGATACTGACCAAACAACGAAACAGATGGTATTGCAGTGGGCTGTACCTGATGAGACACATGGGCATTTCTGAACTTTGGAAAGAATTCCTGTTTCTCAGGAATTAAATTCTATGCATGACTGTAGTCCTTAGACTGGGCATAGCACTATGCTTGCTCATTTTCCCCTTTCTTCAGTCCCTTCAAATCTGTTTACTGAAACATTAGAAATAATGATGTTATTTTCTGCCTGTGAACATAGTTAAGAGTAAAGTTTCAATTTGATACAGAAATCATAAATGTTACAAGTTATTCAGATCTTGCTAATGACGAAGGCAAAGAGCCAAAAGTCATAAAAACTACCTGGCTAAATAGAATACATTAAATAATGAATCTAGCTGGGTGAGCCTTTTTTCCCTGTTTCTGCCCCATCCCTGGCACATATTACTTATAGCTCATACTCAGCAATTAGTTTCTGAAGTTTATTTGTAGAAGGTCTGTCTCCCTCTATGTTTGAATTTTTAGATGCCAGCATATGCTTCTGAGAAACTTGACTTTTTCCATGAAGGACACTTGTTTGCACTGAAATATTATTGGTGAGAATAATTTATTTGCTAGATTTTAGTATGGTAATGTTCAAATCAAAAATCTTTCATGTGAATTAGCTAATTCACATTCAAGCCTTTTTCGTTTAAACCCTTTGTTTCTTTTATGTATCTTTTAAGGGTTGCTTTAAGGGTGTTATAGGCCATAGACAGTAGCATTGCAGCAATAGATGAGTGATTTCTTTGCATGTGTGTATTAATTTAACAAAGCCTTTGCAGCAAAGACCTCATAGGAGGTATCTGTCAGTGTGACTGTAGTCTTCATCAAACCCTCTGCCATTAAGCTGTTCAGTTGTGCAGAAATTATTAGAGAGGCGGAGGAGTTGGTCTCATGTTGCCTCAAAATAGAATATTCAGCCTGATTCAGTGCTCCTAGTCACCATACACGGTTCAACTCTTAAGAAGCACTAATGAGATTTAATTGGGATTAAACTCCAGCACTGCCCACTTACACAAATGGCCAGAAAGCCACCCTACCCCCTACAGGGTGCTCAGTGCTGTCATGTGGTGCCTCTTCTGTTAACCTCAGAAATCCCTGAGCACACACTGAGTGTAATAGGCTAATTGTCTCCCGTTTGAGAGATCAATGTATCCCCAGTGGTACAGCTTGAGCCACAAGGATTCTGTATCAAGGATGCTCCACGTGTGTGAGGGGTACCCAGGCTGGAGAATTTCAGAGCAAGAGAAAAGTCATTTAATTACATCACAGATCTTAGCTGGAGGTTTTGAAAACAGTGACGATGTCTTTAGGAAAAGATGCTTCAAATCAATTTTTTTTCACTCCTTCCTGCAGATTAGTAGGACTGAAAAGAGCTTGTGTCTGCCTATGAGGAATTTTTTGGGTTGAAACACAATTATCTTAAGCTTTTCAGGATATTGTCTATTATTTTTGAGTATTGCTTGAGCATAGACACTGCATTTGACGTAGATAAGCTCCCAAGGGCTGGGTGTTTCTGCTTTTGAAGCAGATATGCTGACAGACAATTCCCATTGGAATTGTCTTATGACATGTCTGGCTTTCTGAAGCAGCCTTTGAAACCCATCTTGGCCTTTAAAGGTTAAAACATTGCTTACTTCAAGTGCCTGTGACACCTGGCTCAAGTAGAAGCTTGCACAAGGGCGTGGACCAAATGTGCTGATCTTTTAATTTTTTCCTACCTCCTCTTTCACCTGAAGATGATTATTTCAGTGATGAGTTAAGTGACTTCTAATTTGTGAAGCTTTTCAGGATGGGGAGTACATGGAAAATGTAGTATATGCATGCAAAATATACTTTGGAGACAAAATGCAGAACAAGCCATGTGATTTGCATTCTTGGTTTGAATTCTGGTTTATTGTGCCAGTCGGTTACATTTCTTCAGCATACCTGTTCTTTTTCCTGTAGTCAGCTGGACCTGATCATATCTCTTGTAGCAGGGAGCTTCTCTTTATCTCATAAACCTTCTTTTTTTTTTTTTTTTTTTTTTAAACACTTGAATTCTTTGGTGGAAAATTGCAATGTAGCCGAGGGATCAACTAACATTAAAATACAAGTTAGTTATTACTGCAGCCATGGGATGAAGGAAGCAATTTTCCAGAGGAGCTTACCTTCCCACTCACATGTAGCTTCAAGACTCTTAGCTCACTGCCTTAAAAGATTGATCTCGATTTTATGATGCTTTTAATCAGTATTGTTTGCTGGGGATTAGAGGCCTCATCACAAATCCCCTCTCCTCCAGGGCCTGGTGTTGCTAATGCTGTTCCACATATCTGTGCGCTGTAGCTGGCTAGTGAAAGTTTGGTGTGAGATCCAGACATGAAGAGCAGCTCTTTGCATATGGCCCAAGGGCAGAGATGCTCTTCAGGTGGCAGTGGCAGTGCTGCTGGGTCTGCTCAGCAGTTCTTCCTCATGCTGGCAGGCCTGTCTGCTTGGTCGGTTTTTTAAGAATTTTGTAGCTAGTCTTAGAAAACTAAATCCTGGAAAGATCATAATGCAAAATGCAGCAGCTTCAATCATAATTCTGAATTATTGGGCTCCTGGCAATTTATTATAAGCTCTTATGCAGCAGGTTTTTTTCCATTCTCTATCTCCTTTAAATGTTGTATATTTAAAAGTCAGAGTTGCATTTCTGCTTGAAAAGTTCAGTGGTCAACTGTTTGGTCCCTCCTGACTCTCATTTTGTTTCAATTTCTGTTTAGGTTTCAAGGAGTTGCTATTTTAAATCTTAGTCAAATTTGCTTAATTTATTGTCAGCATATCTATATAATGTATTTGACACAGACACTGGCAAGTTTCTGGAAGGACAGAAAGGAAAGATTGTAAATTATTTTAAAAAGTAAGTTATAGTTATTTCCTGAATCTTCCAGTTAAGTCCTGTTTAACTTCGGTTTTGTGCCTCCAACTTTTGTCTACAGAGTCTCAGAATGCTTAAAATCTAGTTAATGAAAAACATGTTTTTCTTTATGGGAGTTATCAAGAATTTGTTGTAAGAAACTCTGAAAAACCTCCCTCACCTACAGATAGCTGAAAACCCATCACAGGGTGTGCTTACCTTCAAGTTAAAAGAAGGGTGATCACACTTACTAGCCAACTTGAATGCACTGTGAGGGTGGTGTCTTTTCAGTTCCCTGGGTGGCCACATCAAGTCAAGGTAAGAATTGGCTCCCTTTTCGACTTTGCAGAAGGAGAGGTGGAAGATAAATTGTGCTTGTCTCTTTCTTTATATGTCTGTGATTTGAACCACACTGAATAAATTGTATTGTTCTGTCTCTATGCTCGGAATGGCAACTCTCTTCTAACTGTGAAACAATGAAAATATTTATGAGAAAGAAAGAAAGAAAAAGAACAATTTTGTTTCACTCTTTCTTTGCATTTACTCTTGAGCACCCTATAAGTAAGCACATCTGAGGCTGGTTCTTGTGATGAACACTTACAGCCTGGATTTTTTATCCTGCAGAGCAATCCCCTGCTTTATGAACTGGCCAGCTGGAATAAGCAAGACAGTGACAAGACAGACTGTGTGTCAACAAGGTTGCAGGGTGATTGTGTTGGCAAGCTGCTCACCATGGCTGAGGGTATGGTTTCCTGGACAGGGCTAACAGAAGTGTTCAAATGGCAGTTGTGGCAGATGTGTGCTTGGAGTTTTTTATCTGTCCTCGTGTGTCAGAACTAACACACTCTCAGACTCTGTGGAGGGAAGAGAATACAGAAGGAATTTGTCCAACTTGTTGCTCACCTCAGTGGAAACAGCTAGATAGGAGAGGCTAGAGAGGACAAAATGTGACTGCTTATCCATATCTCATTTCTTCCTTTTGCAGAATACATGGCTGTGGTGACAGCTTAGATCTAATTAATGGGCTTGGAGCCCACAGATGTCACAAAGCCTTTGGGGCTGGAATTCAGTGGGGTGTCTAATTCCAAATGAAAGGACACACAGAAAATCCTTAATCTATTGGGAGCCGATTGGAACAACTGTTTGTATGGTAGCAGCTTGTATTCAGGCAAGACACTGTCTCATCACATTTATTTTAAACTTGTTTAAGAGCATTAAGGAAAACTGTATTCAATTACTTGCAACTGGGAAGCCAGTCCTTTGCCTGTTGGCATTTGAAAACCAAAGGATTAGGCAGTGTCCCTGGAATGTATTTGCAAGCTATTGCTATAGCTTCAGTCGTTACTGAGAGTCTGCTGAGGACTTACCCCAGCCACAGGAAGTAATCTCATAGCGGGATCATTGCTGTACAACGCAGCACCTGGAGTGAAAGAACCAGAATGTAGGATATAAGTACCACCAAAAGAAATGTGAGCAAGGGATATTCCTTAGTGTAGGCTTCTGGATTTGAAACTAGACTTCAGTTTTTTACTGGGTGCCTAGCTCTTACAAGTGGGATGGTAGAGAGAATACTACAGATATTATTTTGCTTCAGGAAGCTTATTAGTACTCCAGCAGGAACCAGAAATCCTGGAGCAGGATTATGGCTTCATTGCCTGAGGTCTGTGCAGAAGTCAGATGGAAATGTGGTCCCTGCCTCAAAGGGTTTGCAAGTGTAGCTCGAGGGGGGGATGTGAGATGGTGCATGGATGTTTGTCAATTTGTCTGTTTCTGTTTAATAGAGATGCGTAAGTGAAACTGATTGGAAACGTGGACAATACTTTCCAAATGACTGTGTCTTACAGATAAAGTTAACTGCCTAGATGCTGGAGGGGTGCTAGAACAGTAACATCCTACTGACAGTTAATAATGAAGAGTTTGGGGACTTTATTTTTCTCTGGTCACACATACCGGATGAGCTACAATGCTAATCTCCATGTCATAAAGCTGTTGGGAGCGTGGCATGGACATGAGAAATGTCTTTGTATTTGCAGAGTTCCACAACAGAGAAATGGTCTCAACTGCTCTGATGAACTGAAATGCAGGGTGGAAAAAAAAACTTCTTCTGCATGGTGCCATCCAGTGTGCCAGAGTCAGCTAAGCTTTAAGGGTGCTGCTGCATAGGAAACAGTTCCTTAAGGCTGTTATTTGTAAAGCCTTTGCATTTAAGAAAAATGTCCATGTCTTGGTTGAATGAAAATATTTCCATATGTGATCTATGTGTTTTTTACATATGTACATTTAAACAACTTTGGAATTTGGAAAAAAAAATATCGAGAAGAAATAACAGCAAGGTACTGGGTTTGGCAGCCCAGAGCTAATTTTAAAGCTGATTGAAGAAAATGACTTCCTGAAGATAGATTTAGTCTCCTGTAAGGGCTTGCTTGTGATGTCAGGACTTTCCTGGAATGCAAAGCATTCCTCTGCTGAACTGTCTGCATAAGTAGTGAAATCAGATTAAGGTCAAAAAGCAGGTTTGTCCACTACTACTTCAGGATGGCATTTGGTGTAAATTATTTTGAGAGTTTGCCTTTTAATGTTGCTCTCTTCCAGGACACAAGGGAGATCCTATAAATCTTTCTCTCTTTGAGTTATGCTGGGTCACAGAGTTGTCCTTGCTTGAGCATCATGTGACCAACTGCTCTGACTGGCAAAAAGAGTTTGTGCAAGGTTGGGAGGTTAAAGAAGACAGTGTAGTGTATGATATTAAACCTTAATTCTCAGGCTGACTGTTCAGAGCTGTCCAGTTCTTTCTCAGTGAACACCTACAGTACAGTTAGAGCTTGACTTCTTTCTTACTGTATTATTTTGTGTCATCATTCTGCCCTGTTTTTTGAATTATGAGTGCAATTGTAGTTTCTGAAACACATTTTAAATTCTGTGTAAAGGTGAGTCCAAAGGAATTGTAACTGACTGAGCCTACTAAACTTTGATCAGTGCCAATATCTTTCTTACAACTTAAGCTCCACCTCTACTTCCTGTGAGGACATTTGCCATACTATTTTGGTTTTCTAGGTTTTCTAAAAATTTGATTCATTGATCAAAGGGCAGTTTCACTCACTGGAAATACTGTTCTTGATGATTGTTAAGAGACAAGTGCTTTCTCATGTTCTCTTATTTTTATCTTAAATTTTCTTTAATTATTTCTGTTTAAAAAGTCAGGGGGAGAGGTAGTATGAGTGTGGAAGATCCATTATGTCTTCATTTCAGTCCCTTCAATGCTTTCCATATTTCCATGTAGATGTCAGGTCGCTGTGTTCTATGTGTTAATGTGCTGATAAGCTTGCAACACTGGGACAATAATATCCTGGCCACTCGTGCCACAGAAGCACTCCTGTTGTACTAACACCAGACTTTTCTTGTGCCTTCAGTGTGCCAGGAAACAGTATGGGAGGTCTTCAAGACATTCTGGGACAGACTGCCGGAGCGTGAAGAGTATAATGCCTGGATGAGCCTGTGTGAGGAAGGAATAATGAGCATCTTTGAAATGGGCACCAACTTCAGTCAGTCTGAGGAGCACCGGAGCCTGATCATGAAGGTGGGTGCAGCACCTGCTTGGAGTGTCCTCATGGGCAAGGGCATCATGTCCTACTGCAACATGCAACTTTGGCATATCACATTTGGCAGTAATGGACAGAGCCCTTAAAAGAGACAGGCATGGGTATTCCAGCTCGAGGATCCGTAGTTCTGAGATCAGTTCCAAAACAATGCTGTGGGTGATCCAATGGAGGGAAAAGCAGCAGTGATGAAGAGAATGTTGTCTTCAGTAGATGTGCTCCTGACAGGTAGATGGTGTCCAGATCCATGATGTGAGTCAGGTTGTGGTGCATTTAGCAGCCTTCCTGCTCTGAGCTGCACACTGAGGTGCCTTCAGCCCAAATGGCACTCAGGAGCAGGAAGTTCCAAGCTGTAGTTCTGATGCTACCAAGCCCTGTGGCATAATTGCCTGTTTAATGTTCTACAGGTTTGTGATGTCTGTGCATTGCTGCCTGACTGAAATGAGTGTAGTTATAAATAAAAAAACTTTGGTGTCCTATGAAGGCAATAAATGACATTAGGTAACTCACCATGGGAAGCTGCAGGTTAAAATCAGTGTACAAGTGTAAAACAAGTCAATAAAAAAATGCTGAATATCTTAGTATCTTTTCTGTTGATTCAAGTTTATTTTAGCTTAAAGAAAACAAAAGAAACATGTCAAACTAAAAAAGCCTGTCTCAAATGAAATACAAACGTGTTTTCAGGAGTTTGTGAACTTTAAAATTAAGTGCTTAACTTTGTATTCATCTAAGATACAGTAGATATCTTAATTTCTCTGGATAAAAACCTTCTTAAAATGTATGGTGGCTTATGGATCTTCTTTATGATTACTTTTGCAAGCTAATGAATGGTAAGTCTTAAATGTGTAACCCCATAGAATCAGTAATGTTCAGTCAGTGTGGATGCGCTGACTTTTTCCTCTCCTCCTCTTTTATTGCACTTCTATGCTAGGAATGTGCACTAAGGAACGTGAATATGGAGACTGTTGTGGATCATGGAGACAAGTTTTTTTTCCTGAGCCTGCATGTTAGTCTTCCCAGGTGATGCTAGCCAAAGTTTGCTTCTGTGAAGTCTGATGATGCTGTTGCCCCTAGAAGACTTTGCAAAAGGATGGAGAGAAATAAAATTAATGTGATTTTTTTTTTTTTTAATGCACACAGCGCATGCAACTGTTTTATGTAAAATTTTGGCAATGAGATGATCTATAGTGGGAATTTATTAAAAGAAATCAAAATGACTCTTGGAAACGGGTTGATGCATCTAACTTCACACTGCTGCTCTCCTGTTTTGGGTATGGCTCTGCAGCATTACGGTGGAGTCAGCTAAAGTGCTCTGTGTTTGGCCTTTTCAGAAAGTTTATATATAATTTAGGTTTCCTTTCTCCTGTAGATGGATATATTCCCTTCAGCACTGCAATATTCTGGAAAAAGCACTTTTCATTCTTCTATTTTCTTTCAGCACAATTGGTAAAAGGTGATGGTTCTTGGGCTGATTTGATAATAGATTAGTCTGTGGTAAGAGGGACTGAATGCTGTCACCTCTGTACTCCACAAAATGTCACAAATCTGTCAGGTGACTTTTTTTTAAATAAAAAGCTGAACTCGGTTTAACTTTGAACCAAAGACTGAAGGCAAGAGCACTCTATTCTATCCCCCAATCAGTCACTGTCAAAAGATCCAATGACCTATTTTTAAATGAATAGGTCAGAGAGTGGATTTAATTGCTAGCTCTAGTACTGACTCACCTTTCTCATATGTTCTTGTGCACAAAATTCTTGTCAGAGTGTGAAACCTTTTTAAAGCAGCAGTGAGAATGTTAAGTCCAAACAGATGTAGTGGATACATCTCTGCTTTTAGGAACATCCTTCTTGCTGCTGGTTGCTTGCCCCAGTCTAATGTGGTGGTAAGAACTGGGGTTTAGCCTGTGGGACCAAACACCCTTCTAAAGCCCTGTGTCCTACCCTCTTGTTCTTTCCACTCTCACCAGCTAAGAGGACCAAGTTGCATGGTCAAGCCTTTCCATTACTTGTGGGATTTTGTTTCCCTCTCATTACGCCATGTTCATTCATTTGGTCGCTGTCAGCTGTTGCTATTTTTTTCCCCATTCCTTAGGTTTGACCTCTAAAGCACTGAGCACTTCTCACCAAAGGGCTGCTGTCGTTTCACTGCGTGCACAGCACTCTATAGTGGCCAGGTGTGATACATCTAATAGGCCACACTCTCTTGCTTAAAAGGAAGATTCACTTTTCCAGTGGTTTTTTTTGTTTGACCATTACACTCCTCATTAAATACCACTTGTTTCTAATATTCCTCTGCTCTCCAATGTCTACAAATCATCTGTGGTTAATTTCAAGAGTTTAGTTTAGAGCCTTCAGTGATAAAAGTAATTCTGTTTTTCTTTTGGTATATATTGGCTGTTACTGCCATAGCATTGCTCTGCTGCCTCTTTTGTATGGGCATGTTGGCAGTTTCTGGCAGTCTTATTTCAAAGTGTATTTTTGTATTGCTTTTTGGTAGATTGCAACATGAAATTTAATTTTTAGAAATGCTGCATGTCCTGAATTTTCCCCTTCTCTCTCAAAAGAAGTCCAGGGTATCTGAAAATTAGGCAAACTAAATCTGTGGGGTTTGCTTTCAATAAACAATAATTCAGCAAACTGATTGCTTTCATGCTGTTTATGTAGTAGTGGGGAGGAAGGTCTGTTATGAGCAGTGTAATTAAATGCAATCTTATTAGCCTTCCTCCTTGTTTTTTTCTTAACCTTTCCTCTAAACCCCAGTAATCACTGTCACACATCCACAGATGCTGCAATGTCTGCTCCAACCTAACTTAGTTCATGCAGATAAAAATTCTCTTTCTCTTACTTTTAACATACTTTCTTACTGGATATCAGCTGGAGCTTAGACCAGCTGATCTCAGCTTTCATGCTTCTTTTTTTTTGTGTTGGAGATGTGAGGTGTGTCTCTGTGGGTTTCCCTGTAATATCTGTATATACATGTATGTGCATGTGCTAATACAGAAGGTATATACTAAATTACCTGAGTTTCTTATAGCAGGTCACCTGCCAGATTTTCAGGAGGAGCAGGTGGACATACTCGTGCCAAGCATAAAAATGGTTTTAAATATCCTTTTTTTTTCCCCCTTGAATTTTCCATTTTAATTTATGTTAACTGACAGTACTTTACATAGGAAGAACACTATCCGAACTAATGTCTTTGGATATTAAGTAGATTTACAAAGTGTGAGATTGTTAACCTCTCTTTTCAATTCCTGATGGAAATGCAAATGGAGAAGGTAATTCCAGTCCATAGGGTGGGGTTTTTTCAGTATAAATCTTCATGTAAACCTTCCTTCCTACAAATTAATTTGGTTTGTGTTCCTTACTGTGTAGCTGTATTTCAGTGGGGAGTAAAACCATGCTCCATAGAATGTCCTCATTCATCCCATTCTGCAATTTGAGACAAGTATGTTTGGAATTCCAGTATTGCCAAATTTGCCCTGACTCTGCCCTGTGATTTTGGCCATGTTCCCACTTGTGCTAGGCAATTTTTGGAAAATCCAAGTGAGGAGAAATGCAAGCAAATTTAATACTGGTTTCCCAAGAACAAGGGGTAACTTGCCATGAGATTGAAGCACTGCTGCCAAAGCACCACAACCTGTTTGTTCATAGGAGAATTTACAGCTGGCATATGGTATACTTTGTTAGATACCCACATAGCTGCTGGGCACACTTTTTGGCTTTATAAATTACTGAAATAATGCAGCAGTTTTGGAGCAGTTGGTTGAACTGTTTTGACACTGTTGTCCTGCAAGTAGCCTTTTGCACAAGTTGCATCAGAAGATGCCGCACTGAACATTTAAGTGTGGAGGAATAAAGCTAAAAGAACCACGGGTGTGAAAAATATGGAGTGGTAGTAAGAATAAAGATATCTTCAAGAGGTTTAAAAAAAGGAGATCTACAGTCAAGCACATCTTTGTGCAGTCTGTGGTACTTTAAAAAACCCAGAGCCATAAACCCACAACTTGCAGAATATACTGCAATCACTGAGCTTCTGTTGAAAGATACTGGTGAGTGTCTTTCACCCTGTAGCCACCTTGCCAATACCTTGATTGCTTCCATTCTTTAATGGAAACTCAGGTGAATTCAAATTGACTAGAAGTATAAATGCTCACATAATTAAACCCAGTATCAGATCTTGTTATGAATAGAATCCATAAATGTATCGCAATTAGAAGAGGAGGGAAAAAATACAATTCCTTCCTATGGAATATATTAAAAAGAAACCCTGTTACTAAGTCATGTTTCAAATTTTTTTACTTTGAATTTTTTTCTTTAGCCTGACATAGTACAACAGAAAACAAGTAAATAGAACAGAAGTGCATGTTGAACTTCTGCTGGTTTGTAATGGAAACTTTATTATAGAATGTCGCTGTCACACAGGCTGACATTTTGCAGGTGGCCTTTGGCTGTGGGGAAAGAAACATGTCAGTGGTTTTCTTGGGTGATTACTAAGAGCAATTTTACAGCCTCTTGTTTAATACCCTTATCAAACAGAATATATTTTATTTAGCAAAGCAAGTAGAATGACTGCAGAACAAAAAAGTGACAGTCAAAATGTAGAATATATTTGGTATTTCTGTGCAGTTGTCAAGTTCCTGCTGGCACACGAGGATCTCTGAACTCCGTGATTCTTCAGCCATTTGTTATTTGTGGCAGTCTCAGACCCCTTATTTCCAAATGGGAGAAAAGACCTTAGTAAACAGGGGAAATGTAGATCATTCTGAGGAGGAAGCTTCCTTCTGGAGCAGGAGACATGAGTCAGTGCCATGCCCGCTGCTTAACCCTGGTTTCTGTCTGCTGCTTCCCGTGTGAGGATGAAGTACAGCTCAGCAGTACCTGCCACTGGGAAGGCCTGCAGGATCTAGACTGTGTGAATTATCAGTTTGGTGGATATCTTGGAAGAGGTCTGATACTATTCCTTGATGGGTAGAGAGAACCTAAACTCCTGATGGTCCTACTTCCCTGTGTAATTGCCACACGTCTTGTTAAGTCATGGTAGGCTGAGATAATTGTTGTGACCTTTCTGTTCATCAAAGCAGTTAAAACAAGCAAAGATGCCTTCTGACTTGCATGACTTTGGCATTGTTCTTTTGGTCAGTTATATTGGGGCCATTTTTAATTCATAAAAATCCTGAAACTTGATGTTTTACCAATCCTGGAGAATTCAGGAAATTTAGGTTTGGCCAAGAGTCTCTAATTTGAATTTGAAGGTAGGTAGACCCTCATCTTTCTAGGCTGTATCTCCTTCCCAAGTCCATAGCAAAAAGCAGCTTAAAGCCTGATACTTCAGGGCTTTCAGTGTAAAGTTTTGTCTGCATCCTGCATTTCCAGTGTGGGCATGTAATGCATGTCACAATTTCTATTTCTCCAGATTTCAATCAAATTTCAGAAAATAAAGTTTTAAGGAGACGTTGTTCCTTACAGGTCTGATGACAATCTACAATGCCAAGACGTTGGGAAAAGCTGTTATGAGAAATGAAGCATTAAAAGAACCCATGTAACTTAATCTGCTGAGCAGATACTCAGCCATACCTGCTGAGGGCTCCCATACAATCCCATGTCCATTACTAAGCATATCTGAGAGTGTTGGGCAGATGGGATGGGACAACAGGAATTAGGTTATGAATCCTTTCCAAAGGAAGCAGGTCTGTGGGATTTTTTTTGGTTGCTGGTGAGAGGGAAATTTGTGCCCTGCCCACTCTGGTGGGTCTGAGAGCCAAGAGTTAAGCTGAGACTTAGCGTGGAAAGGAATCTGTAGCAGAGCTTTGCCTGAGAATCAAAAGGCAGACAATTTCCCCAGGAATCCCCAAGACTGTGATGGGAGGTGCTAACCTATCGAAAGGCAACTTGAAAAGTTCCTGGGACAAGATACAAACCCTTCAATGGTGTTGACTCCGCAGTACTTTTATAAAGTATTGACTTTCCAGCCCCTGAGCAGCTCTATTTGCTTCAGTGTGTTTGCAGCACGAACTGCTCAGTGAGAGATCAGTGTAAAAGGGCAGAAGGCAAACCTGCCCGAGGATGTCTGAATGGGTAGTGTAACAAAACACCTTCTTAGTACGCTGAAATGGGTACTTAGCAATGTACAATAAATGATTCTGCCTGAATTCTAAAAGCTCTGTTTGAAAGTGGGATGTAGCATCCCAATGATATGAATTACTTGGAACCACTTACTCCCAGTGCTGTAGTTTGAATACCTCACAGAAGCAGATTATTTTGTCTTCCTCAGGTTCCTGTGGAAGTCCTCTTCTGCTGTCTCTCCTCTTCCCCTTTTCTGTGACCTTCCTTGCTAACCATTGCCTTTCTCTGTTTACTTAAATGTCCTAACCACACTTTACGTTTTTTTCTTTGCACAGAACACCTCCTTTTGTTTCTTCTCAATCTGGAAAAATCCAGATCACATCTGCTCTTTCACATCCCCCATCCCCTCGTATGGATGCAAAAAAACATTTTTCAATTGCCCTCCTTTGAGCCATGTCAGATTTCCTTCACCCTTTTTCTTATCCACGCACTTGCTGTTCTCCTATTGACTTTCATTCTTTGCATTACAAGTTTTAGCCTCCTCTAGCTTAAAAAGAAAACCCCTCCACCTTTGCCATATATATCTATATCTATATATATCTAGATATAGATATAGATATCTCTAGCCTTCATTTCAAGTTGCACCTAGTTGAAACAATATCTGTTCCACTAAGCTGCTCCTGCTATCTCTCCTCTTACTCACTGTAGACTGTATTTTTACCTTACCTGCCAGGGATGTGCCTCAAAGCACTGCTTCCTATTCTGGCCTTTCTCTATGGCTTCAATTCTGGACATTGCCATCCATTTCCTTGAATTGTGCCCAGTGCTGTGGCCTTGTCTTCAAGGGAGCTCTGCCACGCACCATGGTGGGGAATCAGTATAGGCAGATAGAGAACCATTTCCAGTTGTATCACTTTCCTGTTGTAAATGATGTGTATAGGTGGGTTAAATCAAATATGCTTGGTACAGTACTACACAGATGGGATTAAATTAATATGGGATTATTTCAGATCTCCTTGGCATCTCCTCTGTCTTTTTTTCCTGCCTGGGATTACCCTCAGGATGCTTTGTCTTCTATGCATAATGATAGTCTCTTAGGATCAGGCAAGAATGTCCTATAATTGCTTTTCTGCAAGCTCATGAGTTGACAGAAGCTCCTCTGGTTGGTAGCATATGTGATTTGTGGTATTGCGGTAGCCTGTGTTTAACACATTTGTAGTAATGCACAATAACTTTGCATTATGTAAAAGTAACTGTTGAGAAAGGGGAGCACTACAGCAACTAACACAAAACTCAGCTCCCAGCACTAGAAGAATTGGTACAACAATGATGTCAGGGAAGGTCTTGGTTCAAGTATTCAAAAGCTAAAGACGTTAAACAATCTTTGCAGGTCCATGTGCAGTAGGTAAATTTCTATCTCCATCTGAATAAAGGAACTGAGTCAGAGAGGTGAGGTGTTTTGGCAAAGGCTATTCTGTCCTAAGTGATTAAAGAAGCCACTATTAGAACTCTAGAGCCCTTGGCTTCTAATTAGGGGGGAAAGTTGATGTTTGCCATGGAGTTCAAATATATCATCGCTTGCCCACCCCAGGCTGGAAAGCAAATTAAACATTTGAGAGAGAGGAAGACAGTCACACTACAAACTATTGCAGACCATGCTAGTTTAGCAATAGGGGGTGCTAGTTTACTATGAAATTGGATGAGAACTTAGTAATTTGATGCCTTATTAAAAATGTGGGTGTGGAGATTGTGTAGGGTTTCTTATTCTAGGCTTTGGCCATTAAATAATAATTTGACATTTCAGGTTTGGTTCTTATAAGTTCTCATTATAATTTGTTGAATAGATGACTTGGAAAAAGCAAGGCATATTGGTTAATTCCAGGGACCCAGACTCAGGGAACTTGGGAGCCACCAGCTCCTCAGACTGCCCTGCAATAGAGTTTTGGCCCAGGCAACCCCCACTGGGGCGCCCCTATTCCTTTGCTCTAGGAAGTGGTCAGAGCTGAATATACAGGCACTGTACAGACCAGCATAATGACACCTTAAAAAAACTACCCAAAGTCCAACACAGCCTTAGTGGCCTCAAGTTAGTTTTCACTGTAGACTACCTGGTTTCTTTGTCACTTAAAACTAGTCTTGCTGTGTCTTAGTTTTTCATACTAAAGGATCTCCAAATGCTTCATTAAATGGAGTTGTACAAGAAATGCTGGTCAAAGAACATGCTGAAAAGTAAACTGACTGAAATTAGTATTTTGGCAAGCCCTGCTCAGGCTGATATCCAAGCTGTCTGCCATTCTAGCTGTGACCGTAATGTCCATGTGTCCTACAAAGAAGAGAAGGGTAGTCACTGACATGGCCCAAATCAATAACAGCTGAGTTTCTACACTTTCCTAGAAACACAGGTGAAGAGAATGAGCAGGCCAACCTGCTCAAAAAGTCTCTTTTGCCTTTTCAACCCTCTTTCACAAGAAGCATCAGGATAGCTTAGAGTGACCATCCTTAGGTCACTGAATATAAATGGCTGTTCTTCAGAGGAGCTTGCAAAGTGGAAATAGTATGTTTAAAGCTAATTGTAATTTAATTTCAAAGGTGATACCTGAGTTGATCCACTTTGTGTTGTTTTTACTGAAAAATATACCTGCATTGATTACATAAAGAAAGCCAGCCCAATAAGCAGTCCACCAAACCATCCCTTTTTGCCCCTCTAAAGCAGAGAAGCAGAAATTTTGTGGATGGACAATAATTTTCTGTAAGTATTTGATACTGTCTTTACATTGGTACAGCAGCAGGATACAGCATTATTTCTCAGCAGCTGTCATGCTGCAAACTGCTCAGGACCTCCTCCACTTCTTGTAGTATTCCTCACAGAGCCTTCTCTGACTCTCCTCAAGAACTAATGGCACTAGTACCATGAGAACTTTGAGGAAAAAATGTGAACTGTGTGGCCCTTCTTAGTCTTTTTGAAAAAGAATTGCACATGAAAAAACATCATCCCTGCCACTTGTATAACCATAAACAAAGCCATCAGATTAATCATGCTATGGTACTTTAAGCTGTAACTTTACTTTCAAACAGTGGTTTTAAATATATAGACAAGTAGCAGAAGTAGTACTGAATTTCTGAAGACTGCTTCCTTAAAAGGTTTTTCTTGTTGGCCTCCTCTAAGGTGGGAGATTGTTGTACCTGCAGAACACTACAGGAAATGCAGAAATATAGAGCAACTCTAACAAACCTAATGCTCTTTACACTGTCTGACGTTGAGTTTCAGTTGTATTTTGACAATGTCAAATGTATTTCCTCTTCAGCAGGGACTTTGTTAATAAATTTTGAACTTAACAAATGACAGTACAGAGAATAGAATTATTTCAGCATACAGAAGGAAATAAAGTGATATAAACTGCATTTCAATTTCTTTCACCTTATATTACTCAAATATATTTTGGATTTGTTTGTTTGCTTTCCAGAAACTGTCCTATACAAAGGAGGCAATGGGGAGGTGAGTATCTGTATTCTCCTTGTGTTTTATTCTCTCTGGAGATAACAGGCCAAGACATTTTGTAACCTTTTCTCTCTTTTTCTTGTCAGTTCCTGCACTGATTGGTCATGTGGGTAAGTAATTTTCCCTTTCAAAAGGCTTCTGATAGGTAGATTCTCTGGTTCTTGCTGCTGCTGGCATTGATTTGTGCACTGAAGATGAACAAGATTCATCTTTGTTCAAAAGGACATACAGAAAAGTTTGGTGGAGAAATCCGGTGGTTCTTGCATGTGAACCTCTGTCCTGGCATGGTTGGCATGCTCAAAATATCTCAGCCAGTCTGAGGCTTGTACTTCTGCTTAAGTGTGTCATCACCTTCTTGGCTGTCAGGCTGCCAGGCACAGACACAGGCTATTTACCTGAAGAGGTTTTATGAGGGAAATCTGTTTTGGGAAAGAGATGTGTCCATAGTTACTTGTGTTAGTGTTCTGGTTGTCTTGAACACCTTTCCCAAAAGCTTTCAGGTAGTCCTGGTTATCATCACTAAAACAATAAGGAAATGGAATATTTTGAAATGCTGTTTTTAAAGAATTTCAAGAGAAACACAGTTACAAGGGAATTGGTTGCTTGGGCTCCTCATACTTTTAACAAGGCAATAAAACTGAAAACTAGTCTGGTTTGTGGCTTCTTTGTACCAAAGCAAACCTGAACTTGACCTGTTATCTTCGTGTCTTTTATTGAACTGAAAAACAAGTTCAAATCATTATTATTATTATTATTGCTACTCAGAACTTCCTCTAAACTGTTATTTTTAGGGTAATTCAAACGCAAATAATCTGATGCTGAACTCCTGTGAAAAACTGACAGGTTCAATTCCCTGCTTTAAAGGCCACATAAAGCTATGATAAATACGAGTAATTAAAATTCTGGGAAGAGTAATCATTTAACAGACTTCTTAGGAAAGCCCCCAATGTCCCAAATTAGGTATCCTCATAGTGATGTCATAACCACAGCATTTATTAAAAGTAATAATGTGAACTGATAATGGCAAAAATGATTCCTAAAATGTTGCTGCCTCTCTGTCCTGTGGAGCTGAGTGCTCCTTTGACAAGAGCACTCCCTGAAGCTTCCAAGTCAGCTAGACAGTGTACATGTGTTCTGAAGAAGTTTGTTTGGAAACCTACTGCATCCCTCTGTGTGATCATTCAGGAAATCTAGTAAATGTAGAAATGCATGAGAGGCATTGGAGTCAACGCTAATGAACCTAGAGTCTGCATGCACTGGGCTGAGCAAAGGAACAGTGCAAAAAGCCCAACTGTTGCTCGAAAGCTGGATCAGAGTGATTAATGTTGTACTTGTCAAAAAACCATCTTATGAAGTGTTTTGTGGCAATATTAAAGGGGTTGCAGTAGACTATTGGGAAACTTTACCAAATTCAGTTCACTGTGGGGCTGTGCTGCATCTGTCTCAAAAATACACTGCTTTTATTTCAGTATTTATTGCTTCAGACTGTTTATAGCTTTAGGGTGGGATCTTTGTTATTGCCATCAGTTTAAACTTTAGGTTTACTGTATCTTTTCCTCTATAATTTGTTGTTTGTCTTGTGCTTGGAAATGGCAGTGTTTTATAATAAAGAGAGTGATACAGGACTGAAGCAGTGACAGAAACAGGTAGACTTATTCTGGGTAATAGAACATCAGGAAGAAATGAGTAGAAATAATTTTGCCATTATTATAAAATCCAAACTTACTCTAAGAGCCTTCTGGACATCTTAGAGCATTCATGGTTTAAGATGTGAAGTTTGTAAGCCAGAGTCCTACAAAAAGCAAAGCTGTGATTTTCTGTCATGGGTAGAAGATGTCTCATCTAACTCCAGATGTCTTCCCCCAAGAGGAGCAAGTCAGCCATCTCAATACTGCCAACAGCCAGTGTTATTCCCTGAAAAAATAACCAGACCTCCCAGTAAAGATTAGAATAAATGTTCTTCTAAAAATATTCTGTAAGAAGTCAGCATATGTACCCAACCCAGGACCACCATCAGCTCTAAGGCACAGGGTGGTAAATCCAGTGTCAAGTCCTTCCTGCAGAAAGGAGAAGTGAGTGCAGTTCTACCATCTCCTGGGCATTGCTGCCCTCACCTGCTGACCCACATGTGCAGAGAGAGGCTGGTCCAGTGCAGGGCAATGCTGGGATCTGAACGCAGCTGACTTGTCACCCAGCTGTGCCATCTGTGTCAGAACGAACAGCTGTTCTGGTCTTGAGGGATGGCAGGACTGTCCTAAATATCTAGATATCCAGGGTATCTAGATGAGATGTTCAGGTGAGATTCTGACTCTGCCAGGGAAGGACAGGCTTCTCCAGGCGGTGCCTTGAAGTGAGGATCTAGCAGGAGTCTCTGACTTGTCCTGTGGTGAGATCCAATGCCTCTGATGACGGTGCAGAACCAGCCATTTCACTTTGGAGGCCTGGCACTGGGCATATTTCTTGGTCTGTTTTCCCACTGATAAGAATAAGAAATTTTGCCATAGGTTCTAGAGCACAGCCCCCACACAAGAAACTCTCCCATAAGCTTTGACAAATCTCTTTCTTCTGTGAAAAAAAAAATTTCTATGAAATGAGCTCTTAATTTGAGGTTGATCTGGAACGGAAGACAATCCCTTGATATCTGTTCATCATTATAACTTTCTAAATCAAACCAAAATTGTGCTGAAAGCTATAAACCACTATAGAATTGAAGCTGTGACTTGAATAGTTTAATACAACTCATGTAATCCTGCCTAGATGCCAATATGGTGTCTCTCTCTAGCTGGAAAAAGCTGATTTCATCTAGTTAAATGCTGGGATAGCTTTAATGTAGCCTATTGAAAGGTGCCTTGTACTCCTGTAGTTCAGTTCCGGGAATAACTCCCAATCCGGCATTACTGGCAGTGATGTAACAGCAGGATGAGAGTTTGTTCCCGTAAGGTTTAGAGCGTGCATTCACGTAGGCTAAGTGCTACCCTGGCCTTTTAAGGAACTGAGGGATTAAACTAAGTACCACCAAGGAGAAAACCTCAAAAGGAAAAGCAATATATGGGACACAATCCAGTTGTGTACAGAGCAGCGCAGTGGAAATTGTAGAGTTTTTGCCCCAGTTGGAAGTGTCAGAGCACTACATCAGCTAAAGACTTTTACTGATTGCTTTATTCAGTAGGCCACTGGCACTTCACATAAAAATGTTCTGTCTCTTAATATTGGAATCTGTCTCTTTACAACAGGACAGTCCTTTGTCTAATTCCTGGGGGGTCAAAAGCCAGATCTTGAGAATCAGCTGAGAGCAAAGGAGGAGCACAAAATTGTTGAAGCAGAAAAACAGAGCTATTAGGTCATAGCCTTGCTTGAATGCTGTATGCACAATAGCATACTGAGGAAAAGAAAGAGGACAGGAGGATAGTTGAAAAGGATGAGTATAACACACTACTTCTTCATTTCTTCAGAAGCATTTATTAATGTAAAATGAAATATGTAGAGGCATGTGTCCTTTCTGATGGTACTTGCTGATTCTGTACTCACCGAAATTAATTGTAGTAAATCATGTCCAGACCTCCTGTGTTCTGTCCATGTTCTCTGCCTTGAAATACATGGGCAAATCTAGAATCCATACTTTATCAGCAGTGGCAGCAATGGTTCGTGTATCAATTCAGGTTTTGTACTATTGATCTAAATGTGCTTCATGAAAGAATAAGAGTTTGTCTTCTGCACTGGGCTCATTTCACCAGCTCAGCAGTTCTGTCTGCAGTGACATAGAAATGTGCCTTAGATTCTTTATAGTTTGCTTGTGGACTTGGCAGTGATATTGCTCATTTCGGAAATTTTTTTATCATCTGCACAGCTTTACCAAATGTGAGGAGTTCCACACTGCTCCTTTTTCAGTTGTATATTTTCTTTTGTGCTCCCTACTGTCTGGTAGCAAATATGAAAGGGTTGTCCTGCTCTAACTAGAAGCAAAAGAGATGAAAATTCAAGAACTGCCTAAATGAAAATTAAGATAAATGCATGTAAAATTTAAAAGGAAGAGAATCTGAATACGAAGCTTTGCCTTGCATTCTGAAATTGCATAAAAATGCTTCTTAAATTGTGTGCTTAGTTAGTTCAAGGCTGTGTGATTAAAATATTTAAAAATTATAAAATCAGATGATAAAATTTTCTCTCCTTTGTGCAATATGAGAATTGAAGTAATATTATTCAAGAAAAAGACATGCTTGACATAGCCAGTTAGACTTTAGAACATTCAAACTGACCAATAATCTTATAAATATTAGATAAACTGGTGGATGTTCCGAACATGTACAAATCTGAAGATGTTACTTTCTTCAACCACGTAGTTGGGTTTGTCTTAAACCTTGAGGAGAAATGTAGAGAAAAATCTAACTAACACCTTCATAGAATTTCATGGGGAGCTGTGAAATGGTATTACTGTGATGGCCCATTTGACAGGTCCAGGCTGTTGCTTCTCCTTAATAACACAGTATGGCTGCACATAAAGAACCAGTTTGGGCCTATGAGTCAGTGGAACTCTCTTTATGCTTTGGTGGACTGGAACCTGTCAAGCCTTCTCCTGACATGACAGATGTCACACAGAAGTACGTACCATGGGCCTTGAAAAAAAGGGGAATATGGGCTGTATTTGTGAGCTGCGATTGCTGTACTAATATGTATAGGCTGTCCATAAGCACTGTTTGCTTCAGATCAGCTTCCTAGGCCCTTATGGATCTTGTCTTACACCTGCCTAGATCCTGGTGTCTAACAGAGCTGTGTGATCTGAAACTGGTTGTTTCTGCCAAGGAAACACAAGTGCAGTGTTGTTCGTTCTGGTGCTTAGACATCTGCTTGTCTGTATTCCTTCCTGCCTTTCCATACATATGTGTATGTTTTTATGTTTTGCTTACTGCTCAGCCAAGATGATCCAGGGAATCACTCATGCAGGTAGGACATTAGAAATTACATTTCATATGTCTGTGTCTCAAATTCACACTAAAATCTTGTTGGAATACAGTCCCTCCACCTCAAGTGGTGTGCTTGTGCAGGTAGAGTTAAAAATCAAGTGTAGGTCCTGGATTAATCCTGGGGCAAAACCATAAAAAATCCCGTGTATTTTAAGTGATGCAAGTAAACAGGAATTTGAATCTGTGTTTACATTGAAAAGTGATGTGTTCAGATAATTCAGTATATGCATTGCCATGTGCATTTTGAGTAACTTCCTTAGAGGTGTCCAGTACAATTGCTGCTTTTTTAGGTGATCAATAAAGTGGGCATTTGAAACACTAAAATGTTATGGGGAAGTAGAAGGCTAAAAGAAACACGTGCAAAAAGAAAGCAAACCTCACCACTCTGGTAAAGTAATGAAAAACCAGTGTTGCACATAAGGTGACTTTGGTTAGAGCATAGCATTCTTAAAACAAAATTTTTATCCTCTTGGAAAAAAGTGATAGCTGATCGTTTGGCCAAATTTTGTGCTTGACTGGTCTTGTTTGGTTAGATTGATTAGGGTTTTAGTAGGTGGTGTTTAAGCACTTGGTTTTTAATTTTCAGCCAGTTGTGCACTGGAATTCTGTCAGAAAATTGGTTAGCTCCTGAGGGCTTTTGTTTAAAATCCCCTCAGTGCCAGTAAGAATATATTACCTGGCCTTGGCAAAGAGTGGGGTCAGTTGCTGCTTAAGGAGATGGGTTTGCTCCACAACCTTAACTCTCACCTTGACACTGGCCTTACTCTCACCTCACCTTTCAGCACTGTCACAGCTGCCCCAAGGCCTGGCTTGGGCTGTGGTTGTCACTGTGTGGCTAAACCGGTGCCTAAGGTGACGTTTGTGACAGAAGTGCCCTGTTGGAGAACTGTCATTTCTTGGACTCAGTGACACAGAAAGTCCTCTGGGACTTTTGCAACTTGAAGAACCTCACTTTGATGTGTCTATAACCAGTTATCTGATCTAGAAGTAGAACCTGAGAAAGATATTAGGCCTTTCCATTTGCAAGCTACTCCTCTTTTGAAAGTGTGATTTATAACACAGCATTTTGTTTGGGTTTTCTTGTCTTCTTTGAGGATTTTTCCTTTAAAAACTCAAGCAACTTAGTTAAAGCTGATCTCATGGACACAATGGTAAACACAGCTGTCCTTGGGTGGGTGCCCAAGGTGGTGGCAGCAGGGGCTCCCTGTGGTGCTGGGGCTGGGTCTGCCCTGAGGTGCCTCCAGATGGCTTTGACGGGCAGGGCTGAGCCCTACACTCGTGGCAGTGGCAGCCCAGGGAAAGCCTGTGTGAGAAAGGGCAAAAACACGGCACAGGGAGAGGAGGAGGGAACAAAAAGCATGAGAAACAGTGGCATGGGGAATGCCAAGGCCAAAGGCACCGCCCCGTGGCAAAGCGTGTATTCCCTGCAGCCAAGGGAGGGCTCAGACTGGAGCAGGCAGACCTTTCCTGAAGGAGCTGCTGCCCCTGCAGAGTGTGCCCTGGGTAGAGGAGTCAGGAATGAAGCTGGGCCTGGGAAAAGGTGAAGGGTAAGCGGTGTTTTAATGTTTGTCTGCTTCTCACTACCCAAACATACTAAAATATGCAATAAATTAGTTTTCCCTAAGCTAAGTTTGATTTGCCCATGGAGGTAATTGGGGAGAGAGATCTTCCTGGATTTATTTCAACCCAGAAGCTTTTCGTCTTATTTTCTCCCCTGTCTCATGGAGACAGAGGGAATGAGAGTGGCTGGGTGGGTGTTTGGCCCTTGGCCATGGCTAACCCAGCTCAGAACTGGGTGCTCAGTCGGTCAGATAGTAATTTTAGTCCTTTTGAGATGCCCTCAGTTGCAGCACGTGTGTGTAGAAGGCTGGCAGGGACGATGTGGGATCCGTGGGTGACCTGTGCCTTGCGGGGCAGTAGCTGGAGGTCAGGAGTGCCTGGAGGCCCCTCAAAGTATTCTGGGCACCAACCTGTGGGCAGCTGGATGGAGTCGTGTGAGTCCCAGGTTGGAATCAGAGCTTACCACTGCAAATCATGTTTCTTATTGTCCCCTTTGATAGAAAAGGGGGTTGATACGAGAGTCAGCTAATGGCTATAAATAGGTTTGAACTGAACAGGACATTAAAAATCCTGTAGCACAGTTTTTACTGTTGATTGCTTTGCTTTTGTTGAGGTTTTTATTCTGACCCTATTTACACTGAACAGTTTTTAAGAAATAAAATTCCAGACTGACTCACCTCTCCTGAAAAGTAGAGTCATGCTTGCTTCTGAACATTAGACATGATGCGCTAAAATGCTTTATTTACTAATGCTGTGATTTGGTCACACTCTGGTATAGATGTAATCTACTTCCTATTGAAACTGGTAAAAGACACATCTTGAAGTTAGGTGAACTTAATTGGAAAATATTTCATCAGACCAATTAATAATTAAGCAATAGTTTTTATTGCAGTTCTAGGATGATAAACAAGTAAGGAAACGAAATCCCTCTAAAACATGACCAGCATTCTTAAGAAAATATCCTTAAGAGAGGCTATCTTGTCTAAATCATACTCTTAAGTAAAATTTTCCAGTCTTGGAAATGGTTCCAAGATTTACTGAGTTTGTCAAAGAATTGGCAGAGCATTATCTTGCGCTGTGCTGGCTGAAAACAGGTACTGGTGTCCATGAGATGGAAGCAGACACAACTGCATTTCAAAGCTTGCATGGAGCTCATTGATTTTATTTGTGCAAGAAAGTTCATGAACATACTGTGTTATGAATGGATTGAATGGATTGTGGGTTTAAATAAGTCCCTGCCTTTTGCTCAGGCCTCTGGTGGCAGGCAGTAGCTTTTTTGAGGTGGCCAACACCCCAAGACCCACTCTCATTTGCAAGTTCTTTAATAATTGTTGATTCAGTCTATTATAGAATGAATTATTTATTTAATAGACACAAAACTAACCAAGATTTAAAGATTTAAACCAGACTATTACTACACAGGAATAAGACAAAAAGAGGACAACTAGTATTATACATGTGGGGTTAAAAGTACCATTAATTTTACTGCTAGCAAAGAAATAATATAATTTAGGATCCAATGTTTCTTACCATCCAATTTCTGATGGAGCACACATCGAAATTCTTTCCCTCAATGTCCAGAAAAGTAACCACAAAGTTGCATCCAAATTTCGGGAAGAAATAGTCTCGCACATTCCCAGGGAGTCTGAGACTTCTGCCTCTGTGACAATCTGTAGTACTTTTATAGTGTAGAACAGGCCTTTTGGTCACCTGTGTTTTTTTATCTCTTCCCACATCTGTTAAGCTGGCAGACCTTTTGGCACCAGGAGATGATACCTGCTGGGCCTTGCCCGCCTGGGTTATCTCTCCTATCTGCACTGGCCACCTGTGGTGCGAGAGGGGTGATATGCCCTGCCACATACTGTTTAAACTCTTGAATAAGTACTTTCTGATTGGTTCATGTGGAGGTTTTTATTTTTTGTTTATATTTTAGATTTATTGTGGAGATCTCACCCTGTCAGTTTAACATTCCCTGAACTACATTTTGGTATAGTTAATCGTTACATGGAGGATTAGACTGTGCCTCCTGGGAAACGATGGGTGAAAAAAATCCTTGACTTAAATAGAAAGTTCAGCAGGTTTGCCTTCAGGTCTGTTTATTGGCACATAAGTCTTGTGTCTGTGAGCGGCAGAGGGAGAAAGTGTTTCAGACATTAACTCAGTGAAACTATGGTCTCTTTGATCGTATGCTGATGCTCTGGTATCTGTAGTATGTAGCTGTGAATCTGGTAGTCTCCTGGTGCAGGAAGCCTTTTTTGGAGTGATACAAAGACTGACTATACACCCTGAGGGAGGCAAAATATCCATCACCTTTGAGTAGAGTTTTACTTGAGGATAGACTGCAAAACCAGACATAGAGTATGTGAATCAAAAATCAAACCTTTCAAGGCCAGGAACCATGGCTGACATTGCATATATTAGAGTGAAGACTTGCTGTAATGAGTGCTTAGTGGCACAAGTATGACCACCAATAAAAAAAGGAGATCCTTTAGAAGTGAGAGGAATATCTCAATACAATGAACTTCAGTAATTTTCAAGTTCAGTTTCTCTCCAGCACTTAAACTTCCAGTCTTACAAACTAGAAAAATAATTTTTCCTTCATTCAGGAAAGATTCGTTTCTGTCAGAGCATGTCTCCCACTCTTGGTAACTTGACAGTTGCTCCAGGCTTACAGAATGGATTCCAAGCCTCTTGGGTTTATTTTAAGAGTTGTGTCAAAACTGCTAGTTTTTCTTCAGGCTGATGGTCTTCATCTGATTGTTTTTCTGAAATGTTTTTCGCATTTGACCCAGAGTTGTTTTATATATGCGTGTGAATCCCATAACTGGATTTTGAAACTGATGTGTTTTGAAGATTTCCAAACAAGCAGAATAAAATTAATGCAGAAAAGAACCCATCTTCTTGCAGTGATTTCAGTGCATTTACAGTGTTTTAGTGCACTGGGTCTTGTAAAAAACGGAGTGGTTTATAGGGTATTACCAGTTTTCTTTGTGTTTTATTTCTCTGCATTTGCTTTCTTTACGGAACTGCTAGAAGGCAAAATGTATTTTAGTGTGGGACTCCGTGTCATTTGGGATATAAGAGGGTTAGCAACCCAGAGAGGCACATGATGTGCTGTATGGAGCAAGTGACCCAAAATCTAAGTTGCAAAATATAACTGAAAAAAGCCTAATTTTTATGAAGTTATGAGCAAAATAGTACCATGAAAAATTTCTTTTGCACATGTGCTTCTTGGTGTAGCATCAGAATCAAGGAAATAGCAAAAATGACTGCATTTATCTTACCACATCCAGCTTCAATTTCTGATTTTATTTTTATCTAGTGGGACTCCTATTCCACCTTTGGATGCTGATGTCACCACACTGAGAGGTCAGTTTTAATCTAACTGCTGTTAAGGCTGATTTTGAATTATCAGAAAATTGAGAAATGAATGTGTTTGGATTTCAGAAAAAAGCTCTGGATTTTTTCATCTCTGTAATGTTGTTTGTAATCTGGAGATCGTGTTAACTGCTGACAATTTGTTATTTTATGAATCGTGAAAATCCTACTTGAAAAATTAGTTCTGTGCCCTTTTTATTGCACTTAAGTTCATGTTTCCAAAAATACATCTGCTTAGGCAGAATGTTATAATTTTATATTGATTAATGTATGTGATACTTTTCCTCAGGCTCTTAAGGTGTCTTCTCTGCTGTTGCTGTTGTGATGATGGGAATAGGAATCAAATTTTACTATTGGTTTATGCTTGCTGAACTGCTTCTGTGTGTATCTACATGACCATGGGTATATAGAAAAAAAAACTCAAACAAAATAATACTTTTCTCTTTCAGATGCAGCTGCCAATGTTCCTCCCCCTCATGAGATCTCCGTTGAGACTCCTGCAGGTGATACCATCCATGAGCTTGACAATGTAGTCCCTACTGTGAGTGGTTTTTTTCATTTGGTTCAGCATTCTGTTGCCTTCCCTACATGATGATATTTATGGTCACTTACATATTTCTAGCAATTAAAGGTGTCATTAACATAGTGTGTTAACACAAACTTGAATTTCATAAAATCAGGGCGTGAATTTCTAGTTTTAAAATATTTTCCTGAGGAGATATTTTTTTCATTTGGAGAGGCTTTGAAATGTCTCTTCCCCAGCAGTCGGAGATAACAGATCAGTTGAGCTATCAGATGAGGATTTTGCTAGTGCCGTAGGATGAGAAAGGGAATGCCTGGTGGTTCTGAAAGCTCCAAGAAGAATGTGGAACACTCTTATTCCTATGGAAGCACGTTATACCTTAGGTTGCTGTAGTAGTGTTTCAGGGGTCTGAGTGGTACAACTGTGTAGGACAGCAGAGAGGTGGCCTGGACAGCCTTGAAGACGGATTCTCTGCTCCTTTTCTCTGTTGATATAGGCAAACTTCTATTTATCATCTTACAGGCCACCCTTTCTGTGATATTTAACCAAAGCTCACAACACTGGGAAATCTAGACCCCATACTTAAAATATCTCCATAGAAGTGAGCTGACCACCACATAGGTTCCAGGGAAGTATTTCCTTCTAGGAAACAGGTCCTCTGGATAAATTTAAATCCCACACTCTAGAGTCCAACTGCAGTATTCATGGGCCAACACGACTGAAGAAAATTTTGCAAGCCAGTGGTATAAATCAGCTGGCTTTTTTTTTCTTATAAAAATGAAACTCTCAATGGGTAATGGAGAAGTTCACAAATTTGCATATATGCATGCTGCATATAACAGCTGATTTATTGTACTGGGTTTAACTGGGCCCTATTGTTCAAGAACCTAGTGTGGCCATGAAACAAAGCTGATCCAAACTGTACTTTCTCCTAGAGCTTTAAGTGCTGACTGGAGCTCTGATGCTGGAATAAATACAGAATATGAAACAGACAGCTTCTGACTCAAGTGCAGGGTCTGGCCTTATATTATGCAACAAGAACACTTGTGGTTTGGTCCCAAGAACGGCATTATTCTTTTTTTGAAACAGAACTGCCTGGAATATTTCTGCTGGAGCAGAGAATAGGGCCAGTTGGTAAATTGGAAAGGAACCAGAATTAGATTGCTGCTGCTACAGCGTTTTCACTCTGCACAGTTACATCCCACCTCACTGTTCTCAGCAGCCAAAAGGCATTGCTGATTACAAAGCCAAGAGTGAGCAAAGCTCATCTTCTGCGCTTTATATGTTGATTGTGCCAGGTTTTGGGGGGCTTATAAATGATTTAAACTACATAGTGTTGCAAACAGCCATATGGTAGCACTATATATATATGCCTGCTGTGTGTATCTCTCAAATGCTAACTAACCTTAAGTGATGTGCCAGTCCTTATGGTCTTTGGACACAGTTAACCAGCGAAAAAGAGATGTGAGGGGCCAGAAAGAGAATTTAACTAGCAAATTTTAGAGGGTTCCTAAACTATGTAGAAATTGCTCACTGATGGCAGGTAAACTTTCTGGAGAAAGTTTTTCTATTTCCTGCATGATTCATAACTTAGGCTGCAGTTTTGATGAAAAGTTCTGTTTTGCTGGCTCTTTCTCCTTTTTAACAGGAAAAAGGCAACAACTATGTATGTAAATAGTCAAAGGGAAAACCTCTAGCAAAAGACATTTGGCTAAAGTTAACAAGCCAGCCTTCCCTTCTCTCCCAGACAAAGCTCTGTTTTTTTTTTTTCTCTGATGTCTTTCAGTGTACCACAAGGAATTGTATGCTGTTTTAAAACTGCTAGGGAAGTAAGCAGAAAGCATGCAGACATTCAAATTAGATTAAAACTTGGTATTCACTGCTGCCTGTGGCAGTGTGCATGATTGCTACATGCATCCCCGATGCACTGCACAGCCACTGCTCTGGGGCTTTTTGGGCAGCTGTAGACACAACAGTTGAAGCCCACTGCTTTAGCTCAGCAGAGCTCCTTGCAGTTTCCCAATGCCCATTGTGTATCTGGGGGGATTCTTCACCTCCTGAGGCTGAACAACGCAGGATGTTCTTCCAAATGTAGAACTTGACAAAGGTAGCTTGTCTTCCTGCTGGAATAGTAAGTAGGAGTAATGTGATAAATTGTGTGAATTTTGGGTAAATCAACCTTGGTTGACTGGGCTCAAGTGAGATGTTTGGGTATCCATGGCTGCACTTTAAATTGCTTCATGAACATCCCACACAACTGTATTTCTGTTTGTACCTGAGGTCAACTAGATGGACTTACACTGAAGATGTCCAAATAGAAAACAGAATTATCTTCAACATGAGAATTCTCAAGAAATGTTCTTGTTTAGTAGATTGCCTTATTAGTTGCTGCCTCTGTCCCTGAGGTTTCACAAGCACTCCATTATAGTGTAAGGCAAACAGGTGTGCTGATGGCTCCAGTGAACACGCTGTGCTTTGGACTGCAGTGTTCAAGTGTCATTCATAAGTGTATCTCTTCTCTCCCTTCTTCCTTCCTTTCCAGATCAATAATGAGATAAAGAAGCAGGACGAAAAGCTAGTCAGACCCGTAACAGAGCAGATGATTGAGTTCAACATTTTGATTGTTGGTGAACAGTACAGTGAGGAGCTGAAGGATCCATCTGCTGCTGAGTATCAACTGCTGTCTCAACGATTCATTTCTCAGGTGATTCCCTTCCCTTAACTTTCTTTTTTCCTTTTGCTGGCTCTGCAAAGCAATAGTAGCAAGAAGCATCTGTGCCAGGGCTGATTTTTGTCTCCCTATTGTTTCCAATATGTGTTTTTTATTTTTTCTATAATGGTGGTAATTATATTACCATCATCTTTTGGGGGCAGGGTGTGTGTCTTCCTTTTCTCTCTGGAGAGGCATCTAAGTTGTCATATGGTTGCTTATCATGAGGCTTATCTTTTCTCTAGCTTTGCCTCCTTCTTAGTCCCATTTAGTTGGGGATCTCTGAATCCTTTTTACTGGAGCTAACCCCGTGCCAGATCCTGGGCCAGATGGGAAAGAGATGTACTCTTCACTGCAGCCAAAAAGCATCACCACAACTGTCACAAGTTGCTAGCGTAGGCTAGACATCTTAGTTTTCCTAGTTGTGTGGCCAAATAGCAATGCCATGGTATGTGTGTGTATAAAAAATATAAGATGGGACAAAGTCCACCTGGCACATGGAGGTTCCACTCCTTTGATCCCTTGCCTGGTTTTCTCTGAATAAAGAAGCTCTTGGAAAAAAAAGTCGGCAGCACTGTGATAAAGTCTCACCAGAGTTTAAAAATAAGGAGATGGCGGAGGGAAACAAGAATTTACAGAGTAAAAAATAATCACCAACTGGCAAGGATCTTTGGGAGCTAAAAAACCCTCTAAACCAGCATGTACTTTAAGTATTCTCTCTCTTGGTTTTGTCTCCTATAGCACAGTTAATTATCTTGGCAGTCTCTTTCCATTTCTCCCCTTGGAATGTGTCTATACAGTTCTTGGGGAACACTGGATGTTCTTCTGACTTCTTATTTTCCCTTTTTCTAATAATGAAACAATGCCACCAAAACTACTCTTCCATAAAGAAAGAGAATATTTAACTGTTTTTTGCCTATTAGATATAGCAGCTCAGATATATTTTTGGAAAATGCTAAAAACACTTCCTGATTTTTCACCACATGAGAAGAAGTGAATGGAATCTGTGTTAATTTTTTGGCTTTCCCTCAAAATAGATTAAAAGCGTGTTTGAAGGACTACCTGGATACAAAAACATCCATATCCTGGA
Source organism: Corvus moneduloides (assembly GCF_009650955.1). Lineage (NCBI taxonomy): Eukaryota > Metazoa > Chordata > Aves > Passeriformes > Corvidae > Corvus > Corvus moneduloides. The sequence continues at coordinate 21,428,838 of NC_045477.1, forward strand.
TTACAGGTAAAAAGATACTGATGCATATGTGGTGATTGAACACGATCGTGCATGGTGGTGCAATGAGCTGACACGATGCTTAGCAGAATGTCAGGCATGTGTGTGGGAGTTCCTAGGATGTATTAACCAAGTGCTTTCATATTTGCTACCTCTATATATGCAGCTGAAATAGAAATACAGAACTATATGTAAATGCAATTTTTTTTTCTTCTGGCATTTACCAGAGGATCTCACATGAAATGTTTGCTGTGATTTTAAGACAAGGCATTCTTATTCAAGATTCTATACTAAAACAAAAAGATATATTTGTATCTGATACTTCTTCTAATATATCCAAGTGTTAAACAAGGAAGGACACAGAAACCTTTTTGGAAAAAGTGTGGTGTATTTAAATTTCTTTTTCAAATTCTTAATGTTAATTTGGCATGACTCTAAAGGTTAGTGTTTAGGATACATAAGGTTTCTCTCTTGGATCAAAACAAAGGTGGGAAATAGTTTGATAAATGATATGGAATGTTTTAACTCTCTGTATTCCTATAAATAAATTTTAAATACCTGATTTCCTCAAATCCATTTGTGCTTCAGAGTGGCATTTAATTTAAGTTAATGCATCAAACATAAGATGTCTGAGTTTTGCAGCACAGGGCTCACAAATTGTGATTTTTCTTGAATGGACCGGATATAACTCTCAGAATCTAATGAGTGTGTTCATAAATTAATCTAGATTGCGTTTTCTTTGAGACTGTAAGCTGTATTTATTGCCTGGGGTATTTTAGCTAGAATACACACAGTAACAAAGCAGCCATAGTGAGAAAGGTGTTGTGGTTGGAGCCCTAGACTATGTCCAGCTTTCAGCCTGGAAGGTAGCAAAACCTTCCATCTTGGTATCTGCAGTCTAATATGTTTGCAAGCACTTGGTTCATTTGAGAAGAAAAATAAAGGGCTGATATTTCTAGCAAAGTACTGGAGCTCTGTGCTCTGCTGTGCATGACAAAACCCATTGGTTGTAAGTCAAACCTTTAGGTCAAATAAGTGAGCCTTGATCTTCTTGGTACTGACAGCAACTTAACTGCATTATTTACAATAATCTGAGATGGCTCTGCTCTGCTGATTCCTTGGGATGAATAGGCAATAGTTCAGTAAAAGCAGAACAATTTGTTATGTAGCAGAATAGCTATGAGTAACTATGCAACTTAAAAGGATTTTGCTGTATGTGTTTTCAAATGGGTGTGCCCTGTAGAACACCAAAGAAAACTTGTTAAAGCTTTAAGACTTAAAGGAAACTATGATATTGATTTAACAGGTTTTGCTGTTCTGTTTTGTTTTTGTATTCAGCCCTTCAGAGGAAGACAGGTAAAGACAACTTTTTTATAGATATTGTCATAATACAGATAGGAAGAACATGTTTAGCTGGAGGACATAGTTTTCTGGGATTTGTAGTTTTGGCTTCAGAGCATGATAGTTATCTAACATAAATATTATGAGAGAGGGTTCTACCAGAAACTGCAAGCAACTGATCTGGTTTCATTAAGGATAAACATAACTTGTTTATTTAAGTCCTAATAATAAAAAAACCCTCAGGAAAAATCATCGTAAACACAAGTCAGCTACTGGGGTAACTTTTGTATAAGAGTCTCTTTCGTGAAGAAAACAAAATTGCTTAACAATGACTCAAAGTCTTCATACTTTGCAGCAAAGTCTTGAATAGATACGGGACTATTATCATTACTGAAATTGAAGTAGATAAGAAACCCACAGTTCTCCAGCAAAGGCTGTTGGCTTTGCTTCAAGGCCAGAGGTGCTGCAGATCTTAGCAGAACTTTAATGTTCTTTAGCAGAACATGGGATCAGTCTGGACTTGTTTTTCATCAGACATATGCAAGTTAAGAATCCAGAATTTTCCTTCTTTAGTGTGTTAAGAATTTCACAAGACACAAAAAGAACTGCAGCCTTACCTCACTGAATGTATTAATTTGTTTCGTGTGTATCTCAGCACAGGCATAGCCAGTTTCTGTGAACAAGTCTAAAAAGAATGAGAATTCTAACTTTTTAAGAAAGGTTAGATAACACAAATCTCTTCACAAACTATAGTGACTTAAAGGCATCCCCTACTACTGGGCACTTCTGCAGGCTAAGATGCATGCCACTGTTCACAAGAGCTATGTTCCAGGCACCAGATGTTTAGCCCTTTCCAGAAAGAGGATGGTGTTGTAGTTATTTGTTAGGAATTATGAATGACAGCACAGTTGTATTAAATCTAAATGTTATGTTTGAGGAGCATATTCTGTTCTACCTTTCCTGCACCTTTTCACTACTGCTGTCCTTTTTAATTTCCTCTGCTGCCAGTCAGTGCCCATGGTGAGCCTATGGTGGGCTCATGTCAGTGATAGAGCCAGCAGCAAAACCTCATGCTCCTGGGTTTAGTCAGTGTGTTTGCAGATTGTCTCTGTTGTATCTGGCACTGGGGCTTTAAAGACTTCTCTGAATAGAGCCATTGTTTCAGAAATCTAACCCAGCTCTGTGGAATGAGGAAAACCTGTATTCAGAGCACATTTTTCTAACAATTCATGGGTTACTTAATTTTCTTGCTGTGTTCTGTGTACAGCCAAAATGCATTATATCTTCTGAAGTTCCCTTGTGCTTATGCCCAGTGTATGGTAAATCTGATTGCTGCCTAAGCTGTCATGTGGAAAAGGACATCTAGATGCATTCAAGAGAAGAAAATTAAGAAAATGGAGGAGAGTTAATATGAAAAAACTCCTAAACTGTACACAGATCCAAAATTGAGCTATAGAATAAACGATCAAATGAGTCTATATAAATGTTCCCAATTATAAGCAGAATTAAATGCTATTTTATTGTTATTAAAAACATTCTTTCAAGCAGGCTAACACTGCACAGTGACAGAGATTAGGACTCTCACTTGCTACTATAGATTGCTACTATATACAGCCTGTTTTTCCTGGCTATTTTCATAGCTCAGAGCTGTTCCTACTATTGGCATGACCTTAAAATCCTCACTCTTGCCACTGCATGCTGGTGGACCCACTAATAATGCTTGCAGACAGCCAGTGTTTTGGTCTGCTTGTGGTCTGTCTGCCATTCACTAGCAGAAATACGGGACTGTGACCAGACCAGATGTCAGTTTTTGGTAGCATTTCCCTTGAGAATTTTGTGAAAAGAATGAAGTAGTTTTTATTTAGACTCCTTTTTATTTTCTTTGTATTTTTATACTAAAAAGGGTATTGACATGGGTTCTTGTGAAAAAATATTGTTTGCTTGCTTTGGAAAACCTGGCATTTCTCATTTGTGTTCCTTCTCTTTGTACAACTGAAGTGGGGTGGAAGTTCACTATGCTGTCACATTTGATGGAAAAGCTATGAGCAATGCCACCTGGGACCTCATTAACCTTCATTCAAACAAGGTGGAGGACAACTCCTTTATGGGCATAGAGGATAATCCAACAGTTGTGTACACCATCAGTGATTTCCAAGATTATATTGCTGAGATCCTCCAGAAGAATGCTCTGCTTGAAAATGCTTCCATGATTTTAGACCCGAAATCTCTCCAGCTTACTAACGGTGGGTATTAATTATGATCCATTGGTGTGCCACACATCTGACTTCTAAAATAAATCTCAGATGAGTGAACTATTCAGCTATCTTCTGAAAAATTAAACAGAACAAAATCAACTCTGTTATAGCCTGTTTTGCTCTGATCTTAACTAGGCCAAGTCATTAGCAGTAGCATCCCATTCTTGAACCATTAGCCTAGACCCCCCCCCACACCTTTTTTTTTTAAATTTTTGTTTTGATAGGAGGTTTGTGGTGTGCAGTTTCAGTAATACTTCCAAAAGTTAATAGGAATTAAAGGAGGAAATGTGGTTCACATGGTGCATATTGCATCAGGGTGACCTTCAGCTTAGTAGGTCTGTGTTTACCTTAGGCAGCACAAAGGAAATACCCAGGCTATTGTTGAATATTCAATGATCCCACTAGAGGTGACGAAAGAGTGCTGTCACCCCTTTGTTCTCATCTTTCCCCTCCACTTCCTGGCAGTGACTTGGAGCCGTTTCCAGAAACAAAATCTCTCTGGTAAACTTTTTGAAAACATTTTACTCACAAAACTGAAATCAGAGAGGGTTTTTCACTCAGTCTTCCAACACAACTTCCTCACACTGTTACTGCAGCCTTTAGATCCCAAGTGTTTATATTTCCACAGTGAAAGAAATACTGCATCCCACATCAGAAGTCCCGTCCTGGATTACTGAGAATCCAGTTGTGCTGGCGCGCCCGGAGTTTGATGTGAGTATGGTTCTGAGCAGTGGCCTTTGGACACATTTGAACAACTTAACCCAGCCAGATAGAATTGTAACCAACACCCAGAGTTTCTCTATGCTGTTGTTCGTGCAGAATAAGTACTAATGAAGGCGTACCTTACATTGGAGTAAAAACTGGGGAAATCTCACACGTGACAATTTTGGTGTCTGTTGCCCAACAGTCTTCTGTGATCATCTTGTTTTGATTGTAAACTGCTTTAAAGATGTGATTCTTCCTTCCATTTCTTTGCAAAGAAGAACTAGATGTAAACCCTAAACCTGGCTGCTAGAAGAGATAAAATGCTAAGTTTCATAAACTCCTTTTGCTACTGTATTTCTTTCACAGAAAGTTCTCAATTTGGTTTTAAAGTGATGTCCATCCTCCTAATACCAGCAGGGGAAAATAACAGGCACTGGTTTCTTTTCTTGTCTCTTGAAATTGTAATTGTCTCCTCTGAATACCTCCAGAATAATCCAGGGTATTGGACAGGAGACTTGGTGTCCCTGACCATGTCTGTACAATGCAAAGGGACTTCAAGCAGAGATACTGAGTTAGGTGCCAGCGATGCTGAGATCAAGTCAGTCAGCTCTGCCAACAATGAGATCTTCCGAGCACTGAATCATTGTCTGGGCAGTTGGTTTCTGCTCTCCACTCTGTTACATAACACAGATTATACTTTCACAAAGAGATGAGCTCCGACCATGCCATAACATCCAGGGCCACCTGTGCTGGATGGTAGGTTCTCCCTCAGTCCATTATGAGACAATGTTATGAACACAGACACATTTAATTTCAGCCAACTTCTGAAATTTTTATGTAAGCAAAATTTGTTTTCACAGAATTCAAATATTGTTAGAATGGATGTATGTATAATGTCCTTAATTTCATGCCAGTTTTCCCTGAGTTTTAAAAACTACTCATTGATGTCTAAAATACAAATTCATGTGGATTTGCCACGTGTAGATAAACATGAATTTAAGTTAACTTTCAGAAAAGGGCTTTCTCTTTACTGGAGACATCTTACTGGAGACATCTAACTTGTCTAAAATGTTGTAGATGTTTATTTTAGTAAGACAAAGAATTTTGCCGTTCTATACTCTGACAGATGTGCAGGCACGAAGGTATTTTAGAGTAGTGGTAGCTTCGCAATAATAAATTTTAAACCAGTTTTTGGGAATGTTACGAGAAAAAGTGGTGGGAATTATATTTTTCTAATAATGGACTATGAATAAAGGCTTCTATGCCTTCACTCAAAAACTCTGATTATGTAAAAAGTATCAAGAATATCCCCAAACCATCTGTGTACAATCTGCAATACACAGGTAATTTGGATTGTAGCTTCACATAAATATAAGAATAAGATTGTAGCTGTAATTGGAAAGTAGCTTCACATAAATATAAGAAAATCCTAAATATGCTTAAACAGTACACAATTGATCAATTATTTCCACAGATGTCAAACCTTTATGGTTCAAGTAGATACTCTCAAGTAGAACTGTTACCTATGGAAAAGAATTTTGCTGTAGTTTGGTGATTTGAGAATGAGCTGGATTTGTCTTAGCATACCAAGATCATGATATAATGTGAGACTCTCATGTCTTCACCAGCCATTTGCTAGTAGATGGTACAACTGATTATTTTCTTTGGGTTCTGCAGTTCTCTTTAAAAGAAAACCAAAAATCAGGTCTAGTTTTTGAAATCTGTATTTTCTTGTTGTTTATGTTCAGTTGTAACAGGTAGAATGCTCTGGCTTGATGAATACAATGCCTCTCTGGCAGCCAAAAATGGAAAATCAGGGAGAGGAGTTCTGTGTTTACAGCCATCTATCATATTTGTAAGCCTTTCACATCAGTGAAAACCCGAACTTGCCAATATGATATTAAACTTGTTAATGTAATATATTGCCCTGTAACAATAATCTTTCAATAATGTTAGTTGCCATAGGAACATTTATCCACATTCTAATAAATGATGAAGTGCAATCCCTGGCAGCTAAACGCTTACATTAAATAAATTTATTGAGGAGTGTTTGCTGGTGGTCCTAATTAATTTTTTATGGAATTTATATGTGTAATTTATTTCTAATTTTTACAGTAACTCTTTTTACAGATTTAGTTATAGTGGTTAGTCTTGCCAAAAAATAAAATTGCTGGAGTACATGTCTCTATGGTATATATACTTCTCAACTCATTGTTACCACATAAATTTAAAAAATTGATGAGACTGTGGTGGCATAACAACTGGCATTTTTAAATGTGATCAATACACGCAAACAAGTAATTGAAGAAAAGAAAATACCTTAACTGGCCTGTTTCCAAAGCATTCAAATGCAGTTGGAATTAAGCTGAAAATTTAATTCACCCACATTTTAACCAGGAGAAAAATTTCAAATTGAAAAGTATTTGGATTCTTCCTGTTATTCCTGATGGTCAAGCAATAGAAAGAGATTTGACAGGAATGGTGAGCTGCAGAAATGATTAGAGTGGTTTTGAACTGTAATACATATTACAGAAACCTGTGTCCACTGCACAGGTAAGTTTACACATCGCCATTAGCGGTTTGTTAGTCCTTAGTAAATTGCTACTTCTTGAAATTGCTTGGCAGTTTTTCATGCCCCACAAGTTTTTGGGTCCATATCCCAGTACTGCACAGCATTTATATGCGGGCAGGTATCCATGCAAAGCACTAATTCCTGAGTTTTAGGCTATCAGCTTGCTTTTGTAGCCTTGACCAAATAACTTAACATCTTTATTGACTTTTTCCGATATAACTACTGCATCAGACAGTAGGAGATTAATACTCAAAGATGAAATATGCTAACTACTTTAACTGGAAACCAACTAATGACTGGGATGTGGAGTAGTAAGTAAACAGTGTGGAAATTGGAGATGTAAAAAAAGTATTATTTTTTTCACATTTCAAATAATTCACAAATTCATTCTGCATATGCTTTGCTGTTCATCATTACTGCTGATAGATTTTTTTTTTTTCCTGCACAGGTATCTTGGCTTTGAGACTAAATTATTCCAAGTTCTAAGTGCTCCTCATTACATTCTGGTCTTTGTTATCCTCCTGGGTTTTCATACCCATAAACTAAAAAATATCAATAAATGATGACCGGGCTTGCATACATCAAAGTTCACTTTCTATACTGTTTCATGTATCATAGTAACTGAAATATTAGAATTACTGTATTGGTTGTGTGGCTGATGAATAGTAGCTGTTAAAACCTCATCATGCTTCAGGAAAGCAGACATTTATCTTTGATTTAATTAGAGATGGACAGATTCATTTTTTCAGCATAGGAAAGGAGATGGGGTTGGATATTGTTGGATGGTAAATCTCTCAATACCATAAGGGATGCTGCACTCCAATCAATCTGAATGTCTCCCTTCCCTTTTTGATGGACATGACTGGGTACGACATTTGTCAGAAGGATGTGCATTTTACATGTATATTGCACAGGATTAGTAAGGGTCTATATTTGCCACTCATCCTGCTGCTGTACATCTCTCCCTCAGAGGCAGTAGTCCAAGACTTGGCCACTGCCTGCTGTTAACCCCTTCTGTGTGTTCAGCCCAATGCAGATGATCAGTATTTCCCCTGTAGTAGTGGAAATATTAATAGTGGCTTCATGTTCCAGGACAGCACCTTTTTAGCTGAACGTCCTTCTGCAGATGAATCAACTGTCAGCAATGCTTTGCCCTTTGATTACACCAAACCAGACTCCACCTCAGACAGTGAGCAGTATAGTGACAATGAAATCCAGCCAAGACCAGAGAATATTGACTATGAGGCCAGTTTGGCACCTGAAGCTCCACTTTCCTCAGAGGCTGACATCACTGCTTTGCCTGATGGGCTGAATTTAGAGACTTCTCGTTTAGTCACTGTACCAGTGTTAGAGCACGGTTCTATGGACTCTCAGGAATGGCTTTCAGCCCCCAGTTCTTCAGAAGGTAAGTTAATGCCACTGACTGAAGCTTAAATTTGGCTACCAGTGTTTCCTGATGCTCACCAAATTATAGTTCACCAAAATGAGTTTTTAGAAAGGTCTAAAAATTGAGTATCTTTCTCTGCCAGTTTTTGCCTTTTGTGTGTGCATGTATCCAAGAACTGTATACCAAGGTAAAATGCTTGTAATAGCTGATAATGCCTGTTTATCTCTTCTGGAAATGATACATACGTGGCACTTGTTAAATAGCAGAGAAGTAATTTTGTGTGTCTTGACTTGGCCCATAAAATATCTGAATGGAAAGTAGGAGAGGTTAACAGGGATCCTTATGATACAAAGGAATCCTTTGGCATACAAAGGCCAGGATATATTATGGAAAATGTGGAATACAGATCTACAAAAAATAAAATTAATGAAATTTGACCCTTTTTATCATCACCAAGATCTAATTGTAAATTTATTTTTATTTTTAATGTTTGAAGATACTGGATTATCTGAAGAACTTTTGCCTTTAAGTCCTTCTCACCTTGTGCCTGAAGAATCTCCATCTACCGATGACTATGTAGTTCCTCTGCTTTCTGCACCAACAGTGGCCTCTTCATCAGTTGTAGAGACTGATATTAAAGAGAAGGAAGAAGTAATCCAAGGTAGTCCTGAGGGCAGTGACAGTGCAGACTCTGTGGAAGAAATTCCTTTTCCCTTAGAAGTGCCCCCTATGGAAGACGAAACTGATATATTTCTTGGAGATAGAGTTATATATGATGATGGGTCTGGTTCAGCTTTTGATGGTTCAGGAAAAGAAATGGAATCAAGTATCTGGCCTTGGGAAGAAGCAACCTTGGAACCAGTTTTCTACCCTGGTCCTGATAGCTGGCTTGAAGATGACAATGACTCTTTGTTAATCAAAACTGAGGATATTCCTGAAGGCATGATTTTAGACTATATTCTTAACTCTGGGAATAAATTAGATTATGATCTTTCCAAAGATGAGAATGAAGGGATAGTCGATATAAAAGATTTCCTTGATGAATCTGAAATATTTGTCTTTCCAGAGACTACAACTCTGCAAGTACCTCTGTTACAGACAGAAGAGCCATCGTCTGTGGAACCATCTACACAGACAGAAACCCTGGGCATGTATGACTCTTCTTTTGTCATGCCAGCTGGAGAGGCCCCTGTCTCACCACCATATACAGATCTGTCTGTGGAAGATAGTCTCGTTATATCCACAGGGACTGTCAGTATGGAGCAACCTGAGGAGTTTAGTGTAGGTCAGAACATAATCTCTGATGTAGTTGAACACCAAAGTGAAGACAGGGCAATGGCAGAAGAACAATTCACAGTGAAGCAACCAGATGTAATGGAAGCTGCTACGATAGGACACTTGGACACAACCTCTTCAGGAACTATTCTGACTGCAGTTCCTTCCATGGTAAAGCCTGATGCTTCCACAGAAGAGCAGCAAGCCCTAGATTCATCGCTGGCAGACCAAGACACTCCTGGATCAGCAGTGAAGGAACCAGCTGATTTTTGGCCTACTGACAGGGCACTTGAGACCTCCTTAGATCAGACAGTGCAACCAGCAATGCCAGCTGTTACTCAAGGTTCAGCTGAAGTTCCTTCTGTAACAGGTCACACCACTGTCCTAGAGGGCTTTGCTGTGCAGGATGGTACAGACCATGACACGCACGTTTCCATGAGCTTCAGCACTGTTATGGATTATCAAACAGTGAGTGTAACAACAAGCACCGTTGAGCTTCCATCCCATCTCCCTCCTGTGGCATCCTCGCCATCATTGTCTGTGGCTACCTCAACAAAGCTGGGAGATGAAACAACAAGAGTCCTGGATGTTTCAGTAGACCTGGATGGTGTTAGCACTGTCCACTTTTCTCCTGGGAGGACTGAGGAGGGAAGGAGAATGACGGAAAGTCACATGGAGCTAACAACTCGTGTCCAGTCCACAGAGATGGTCAGCGTGGCTTGGGCCACACATGAAACTCACTATAGTAGCACAGTCCCGTCCCGAGCTCTAGTTGTGTTCTTCAGTCTTCGCGTTACCAACATGATGTTTTCAGAGGACCTGTTTAATAAAAACTCCCCTGAATACAAAGCCTTGGAGCAGCGATTCTTGGAACTGGTAAGAGTCACTTCTATGCTAAATGTCTGCTACCAGATAGACAAAAACTGTTGGTAAATTATATTTAGTCATCTCTCTTTCACAGAGGGCAATTCAAAACTAGTGTTTACACATCAGATTTGTGTCCCTCTGTGGGGAAAATTCTGTCTGGAAATGGGTGGTGGCATGCTGTTCATCTTTTATTCAGTCAATAGTCTCTCTAAGGCAGAACTCCTTAGCACCATGGACCAGCTGCCCTGCTGGTGCCAATAAATATAGCAGTGTAGCTGAAGTCACTACCACACTCCCCCTACTTGCTTCCAGAGTGCTCTGTATTTAGTTTATAGGGAGAAAGATGCAAAAAAAATCTGGGGCTGTGAGCAGGTAGCTTTTCTACAACACATTCCACCTGTCCTAAGTAAGAGGTAGCTCAGGGAATTAAGCTGCTCCTAACCTGGCTGATGACTAGGAAAGCCTCACAACAATTACACAGCACCGACTGCCAAATTTTAACTGGGAAATTCCCCTCTTCTGACTGAAACAAACATTCTGTTGTGAGAGATGAAGGGAGCAAAGCAGAGAGAGGGAAGGGGGACATGCTTGAAAGAAAAATCCTGTGAAATGCCAAGTATTCATGGTACTTAGATCAAGGGCGAGCATGACGTATGTCCTGAGAACTGTATTTCTGAATTGTAGATTTTTAGAAGTCCTTGCAAATTGATATACTCTTAAGTATTCAGGCTCCTGGCAGGCTGCCAGCACAGACCTCAGCTGGGTAAGGATTAATGCCCTTGATGCAGGATTTGGATAAAATCATTCAGACTCTCATTGTCTGGTGTAGTAGCAGTGCAACTGGCTCGAGTAGAGAGACACTCAAAGATTCAGCTTTTCTGTCACATCCCCTGTGTTCCAGCTGGTGCCCTACCTTCAGTCAAATCTGACGGGATTCCAGAATCTGGAAATCCTGAACTTCAGAAATGGCAGCATTGTGGTGAACAGTCGAATGAAATTTGCCAAACCTGTGCCTCGGAATGTCACCAACGCTGTGTACATGATCCTGGAAGATTTCTGCAACACTGCATATCACACCATGAACCTGGCCATTGATAAATACTCCCTGGATGTGGAATCAGGTAAGGACAGCAGGGAATTGCAGCTTAAAACGAGATCTAGCAAAATTTCTGTATTAGGTACTAAGGATCCCAACAGCTCAGAGGCTGCCTACTGCTTTTCACAGGCTGGGCTTTAGACAGCATTTCATAGAGTGAAAACAAATGAAAATCTGCCCTGGGACAAAACAGATGAAAATCAAAGTGCGACCCAGACAGAGAAAGCTGTATGGGGTCCTTATAGATTTATGGAGACAAATTAACTCATGGAATACTGTGTATAATGCCCCTGTACTTGGCCTGGGAAGTGAGGAAGCAGATGGCTCAGGGAGAACAGTGGTGCCCATCTCTCCTGCACTTACTTTAATGGTTTGAACTTATTCCACATGGTTTTTCCCCACAGGTGGTGGCCAGTTTACCTGCCTGGTGGGCATCTGCATAGGTAGCAGTTGCTGCCTCATTCTTGGGGTAAGGTCTTGGTTGCACTAAAAAGTGACAGGCCTTCTTGCTTCATTCCTCTGATACAGGGAGAAAGTTGTTTTAGTTTTTTCCCCTGCCCAAGTTAGCCAGTAGTTTAAGCAACTATATAAGCAACCCAGACATAGTTTTCTGTTTTAAGGTTAGAGAAAAATAAAGAGTGCTGACCTGTTGGCATATGGTAGCTGTTCTTCTTGGATAGGTCTCTTATAAAGATGGTCTAATTAGCATGGAAAATGTTCTGAAATTGGTTGTTTAGCTGTACGCCAGCCTCTTAAGCCTGATACAAGTGAGGTGTCTTGAATGCTACAAGCTTGTGTTCCTTGCAGACAAAAAGGCAAATCCCCTCACAGCAGATGGTGAGTGCTCAATGATCCTCTGCCCATCCCCATATGCTGCCTAGATTTTCTGTAAGAAATGCTGGAGATCACCTGTGGTTTACTCATTTGTAAAATAGAGTTTCAGCAGACAGAGGAAATGAGGTACTGCCTGTTCCAGTATGAAAAAGACCACTTTATACTTGCTTTTTTGCCTGTTGGGTGTTCTTAGCCATGCCACTGGCATGTGCAGACAGAGGAATACTTGCTAGTGCTTGTTCACCTTAGCAGAACCTTTTGTTTCTCAGGAAAGATGCACAATGGATTTTTGTGGATTAACAAGAGACATTAGAGAAGATGGCAGCCAGCACCTTGTCTCAGTTAAGGCTCTCCTCTTTCATTAATAGTTTTTGCTCTGTGTATTGTCAGGTGAGCAAGCAGATCCGTGCAAGTTCCAGGCCTGCAATGAGTTCTCTGAGTGCTTAGTAAATCGCTGGAGTGGGGAAGCTGAGTGTGTCTGCAACCCTGGCTACCTCAGCATTGATGGGCTGCCATGCAACAGCATTTGTGATCTGCAACCAAACTTCTGCCTGAACGATGGCAAGTGTGACATAAGCCCTGGGCAAGGGGCCATCTGTAGGTAGGTCACCCTGCTGTTGGAAGTTGTGCTTCCTGGATGAAAACTCCTATTGCCTCCTCTGTTGTAGCATTCTATAAGATTTGTCTAAACTTCTGTATAATATTGTGTAACAAGTGAGTAGACTGTGATTATCATTCATGTTCTGCTGCTCAGTGCAAGTCCCAGTATATCATCAATGAGACTGTAACAAATTAGTAGAATAGAAACATCAGAAAATAAAACTAATTAGGAATAATGGTTGTAATGAAACACAGCCAGTTGTTCAAATCACTTTTATTGACCTTTGGGGACAGAATTTATCTCCAGAGGTTTTCTCAAGTAGCAAAGTTTCTGATAGTGTCATATCACCTATGAGAGTTAATTCTGAAAGAGAAATTCATACCTCAAAGGCATATTGATAGTGCACCAATAAATTAAATATAATGCTTTTGGTTTGGAAAAAGCATAAAAGTAAATCATTGTACATGTGGGAAAAATCATGTGGGTTCATAAATGGACAAAGGAACAGACCCCAGATTTTTGCTTAAAAAAAAGATACAGATGCATCTGAACAGGATTGCTGTATTTTGCAGGTAACCAAAAAGATTTTGTGCAAAATACAGGCAAATTGTTGATGCCCCTGACACGGCACTTTATTTTTTACTTTCCAAGAGATGTAATAGTCTATTTTTAAAAATAAAATGTATATATCAACAAAAATTAAGAAAACTATTGCAAAGAAGAGTATTATTACTAGTAGTTATTTGTTACTTCATGTGATTTTTTTTTTTAAAGTTTACCTAGCACATCTCTAAAGTCAATCTTCGAGTGCTAACAGTTAACAGAAGGAATTAAAATGGTTTTACAACTTTAAAAATGGGAACTATCATAGATGCATTAAAAATTTAATCATATTTGTGTGATAGTGTTAATTAGAAGCAGGTAAGTATCTGAACTCAAGCCTGTTCCAGCCAGTATTTATTAAAAACTTTCTGAAAATTTGAAGTATTGCTTACTACTTTCAGAAACTGTGTCAGATCATTATGTTAGAAGACTTAATTTACTGACGTTTCTTATTAGTAAGGTTCATTGCTGTGCATGGTCATAATACATTACAATACCTTGGGTTTTTATAGAAAAAACTCCCAAACACCCATAATGCAAATATATATTTTTACTGGTATACTTAAAGTCAATAATAAGAACATTATAGTTCCCATGTTCAAAACAACATTTAGGCAGAAATGCTGAGTACTGTTTTCGGCAACCATTCCACAAATATACTCTTAGACATGCACGTCCATCAAGTCATTTATTTTATGTATCTGTTTAGCCATTGTGAAGCTCACAACACTAGGAACATTCTACTCAGCTAACGCATCTCCATTAGCATTTGCATTACAGGATGATAAAGACAACTGCTTTCTACCTTTGCAGTATTGATATGCCACGTGCAAGGCTCAGTCAAGGCAGGAGTTTTTCCTCAGTCTAAACACCTTCCAGTTTTGACACATCACAGGGTACTTTAACACATCATAGGAAGCTGTAAATTGCATAAAGCACAGGTGTTTCCCACCATAAATGCATTAACATTTTGCTATTTTACCTACCTTCATTCAATTTTGTGGTTGGGGTAGTTCATCCTGGAGAAGAGAAGGTTTCTGGGAGACATTTCTTGTGGCCTTTCAATACTTAAAGGCGTCTTATAAGAAAGGTGAGGACGAACTCTTTAGCAGGGTCTGTTGTGATAGGACAAGGCGTAATGGTTTTAAACTAAAAGAAGGTAGATTCAGACTAGATATAAGGAAGAAATTTTTACAGTGGGGGTGGTGAGACACTGGAACATGTCACCCAGAGAGATGGTGGATGCCCCACCCCTGAACTGGATGGGGCTCTGAGCAACCTGATCTAGTTGAAGATGTCCCTGCTCATTGCAGGGGACTAGATGACCTTTAAAGGTCCCTTTCAACCCAAACTGGTACATGATTATCTACCAGGAAGTATATCCATAATAATAATAAAAATAATAAAGAAAATTGATGATCAGACAATGAAAAGATATTTATTGGGGTGACTTAACTGAGGTCACATCATAACAGGAACTTCAATACATTAGCCAAAGCTTTTGCTGGTGTGTAATTTCCCTGTGTTTCTTTGTGGCAGGTGCCGTGTGGGAGAGAACTGGTGGTACAGAGGGGAGCACTGTGAGGAATATGTGTCTGAGCCACTGGTTGTGGGTATTGCGATTGCTTCTGTGGCAGGATTCCTTCTTGTGGCATCTGCTGTCATCTTCTTCTTGGCCAGGACCCTTCGAGACCAGTACACAAAGAGTGATACTGGGGACTCACAGGGGTAGGTGACACCATCTAATATTTTAAAGCATCGGCTACAATAAGGATAATTCTGTCGTAAGTCTTACATCAGACAGTTTACAAGCAACAGGATGTACAGGCACCTCCAAATGCCAGGCTTCCTTAGTCTATCTGCTGCCCCTCCAGGCTGCAGAGAAGCTCACAGTTTGTTTATTGCTCCCCCAGGCAGGGTGACAGCCTCTCGTCCATTGAGAACGCAGTTAAATACAATCCCATGTATGAAAGTGATACGACTGGCTACAGCCATTATTACCGGAGATATCCGCAGCTAACGTCCTACAGTTCCACCAGTGCAGAGACATCCACAGACTACAGCAGTGAAGAGATCAGGCACATTTATGAAAACAGTGAGCTTACTAAGGAGGTAAATGACCTTGTTTTCATAGTGGCATGGGAAAGATCATGTAAAGAGTAAGCTTATTCCACACTTCTAACCTCAGAGGTGGGCCCAATCTTTCCCCAGTGTCTATGCTCTAGATAAACAGGTTGCAGCAGCTGCTGCAAATATTTAAAAGAATACAGAAAAGCTTGCTTTCCTTGCTTGCTTTTAGAGAAAGTTATGGTTTTGTTCTGAGCTGTAATGAATTTCACATAATGGAGGAGCTGACCCCGTAAGTAACTTCACAGGGGTTGGGGAGGTTTGATGTATTACTTGACACAACATTTACCTTTTAAAGCCAACTATCTTATGTAAGGGTAGTTACACAGTGAAAAACTGGTACATCCAGGCCTTTTCACAGGCTCCTTTTGTTTTTGGGTATTTTCTGACTGTTTTTAAAGTTAAAGTCCTTCTATTAGCTGCAAGTTAGATCATATCTTTTTTCTTCCTGTATACACAGTATCCAAGGTTTACTCTAGAAGGCTAAAGAGAAGGGATTTACATCCCAGAACTAACCACAGATCCTTAAGCAACTGTGAGAGGTGTGAATCCAGTATGTAGTTGGACTGGTAGGCAAAGTATCTCTGAGATAAATGCTTTTGTTAAAGCCTGTTGAAATGCTACACTCTGTCCAAACCCTGGTTTTGAGTTAAAAGTGAAACATTACTGAATTCAAATGAAATGCTTCACTTAAAAAAAAATAAATTAGAAGAATCCTAATAAAATAAAGAAGAATTTTAGTATTGGAGTGCCCAGTTTCAAGCCCCACTCTTTGAAATAGCAATGCATAGGAGGCTTATTTCCCAAAACCCAGAAATCAGTTATTTCAGTAGCATTCTGATTCCTATTATGTACTTACAATTCTGTTTATTGTATTCTAGGAAATTCAGGACAGAATTCGAATTATAGAGCTCTACGCTAAAGACCGCCAGTTTGCAGAGTTTGTTAGGCAGCATCAAATGTGAGTGAAATGTCTTGTCTGGATAACTAACTCTTTTGATGTTTTCTCCTGTGGCCTTTAGTACATTAATGTATTATTTTTTAAAGGTTCTAGAAATGCTAGGACACTAGAGGCTAAGATTTCCACATTATTTTTGAAGAGGTTCAACCCTTTTACAATACTTAATAATCAGTGATAAAGGTAGATAGTCCCAGAAAAAAAAAAAAGCAGCAGTGAAGAGGAATCCCTGAGTTAATGGGTATCAGAGCTCTGATATCAATTTAGGTTCTTGAAAGCACAGAATCTTCTTCATTCTTCTAGTGTAGTTCCCATTGCCCAGTGCTTTGTTTAAAAATAGAAATTTTAAAAGCATGCTAGTTTAGCTTTAGTTCTCAAGACTTGGCAACTGATCAACACCTGACAGATCTCTGGCACAGTCCTGTCTGGTATGGTGGGCACCAACTATAACAGAAATTTTACAATTCCAAGCAATTAAGCAATCTGAGCTGTGTGCTTTGATGGAAGCTAAGCACAAAGAAGGTCCTCAAGGAATTTATTGTTAGCATACACACTCACATGAACTGTACTCCTGCTGTAGGAAGCAGCAAACCACAGCTTGCTGAGTTACTTTGAAAGGTACTGTAGTACAATTCCTTGGCATCCTATTAAAAATATCTACAGTAGCAGAAAAAACTTGTGTTCCCAGATCTTCAGCAATAATTTTTTTTTAATTGAAAAGAACAGCAGTTCACATTTTTCCATGTCAGTCATTCATTTTTTCATCTTGAAAAGGCTTGGTGTCTAGATTTTCCACAGCTGGAAAGTAGTAAGGGCTGCCTTGTATAAGCCTTGAATCCAATGTTTGAAAGAGATTAAATTAATCACTGCTTTTCTGGTTTTCGTTTCAGGAAGCTGCTTTAAGAAAAAAAGAAATTGATAGAATACACGTGGGCGATAAACACTACCATGCTGCCACAGCAATGGGCTCAGATGTAACTGCAAAGTTACTTATAGTCTTAACATTGCATGGATGGATACAGATGTTTTCTCAATGAATGGCTAAAATGTACAGATGCCTGTTTATCTCAATTTCTTCTGGCTTTTCCATGTAAAGTGACGTTTTTAAGAGGTGATCAGAAGGGGCAGAGGTTATGAAAGTTCATTTTTCTTTAACTTCAAAATGGACATTGAAAGATTTTGTATACAAAGGCAAAAAAAATCTCCTCGGATAAGACAAGATACATGCACAACCAAAATAAAATGCACATTGAAAATCCCTGCTTGGCATTTTATCCCCTCAATGGAGGCTCCAGTGGTGATTTCATTGGTATAAAACACCAGTGGAAGGAAATATTTGATTTGCAAGGGAATGAGTTGTAGGGGAGAACAATTGTGCTAGAATTTTGTTAGCATTATTTAAAAGCGTTCCTGTTATCGACACAAACAAAACCTCACAGGAAAAGCTTTTCTTCTTCATCAGTACAGAAGCCTGATGTACATTTTGCCACCTGGCATTAGCAAAGCAGAGGACAGCACCGAGCCTGCAGCCTCCTGAAGGCTCTCCCCGAAAATCAGCATCACTGCCGCCTGTCAGTGACCCACAGGGAGCCTTGGAAAGGCAGGGCAGTGCTTCTGCAGCACAGTGCAGTGTCTCTAAAGCCAGGATGGTTGGTTCTCCAGCTTATTCTGGCAGACACACAAGCTGGGGCACAGAAGGGCTTCTATCATACAAATGTTTGTGAAGCTTAAGTGACTAACATTGATTTTTTTTTTTGTATGTAGACATTTTGTTTCATATTTTGTAAGTTAATATGCATTATTTATTTGTTGTGTGTTTCCTTCCCAGCTTGTTTTCATAATGCATTTAGTAGTTGGAATAGAAAGATGACTAGTTTTAATAATGAAATACCACACTGGCATTTGTGCCCATTCTTTTATATCTATAATATATTTAGTGTTTACTCAGTGTTGAATTCAGCCAACTAATATTTCAAATTACTGAACTGGGCAATAGTCTGCCATGAGCTCCCTTTCAAAATCATGTACTTAAGTCCATGCATATTTGGTGGATGTCTGTTGGGGTCCCTCCCCCGCCGTGTAGCCCTGGGAGAGGGGCCCTGAGGGCACAGACACGGGGCTTCCCTGTCCCTGCTCAGCCTCGTTCCCATGGGTTGGTTTGTGTTCCCTGCGCGGGCAGAAGGACCCTTGGTCCCGTGACTGGAACAGTTCCTCCGCTGAGCCCCGGCCATGCGGCTGGAGAAATAAACATCTCTGAAACAGCTAGCAAGAATCTGTCTGTCCATATATATTTCCTTTCCACGGGACTCCTGGTTTGATATATGCGTGTTGCAGTATCCCCACTGCAACAGATGTCAGCATTTTCCTGCAGGGAAAGGAAAAAGTGAAATTATTCTTAGTTTAGTGGAAATCAGCATAGAATTACTTAAGCAGAAGAAGTCAGTCTAAAGCATTTTTAAATAGCTGAATTGAGATGGGGACTTCAAGTAAAGAAACAGAATTTTATCTTCAAGTTATGAAGAGAGTTCTGAATACTTTAAGCTGTGTTGGGGCTCTGCTCAATCACCCAGGGTCTCTTGTTTAAGTCATTAACACAGCTGTCAGGTTTAGGGCACCAATTACAATCACATTAGCTTGTGCTAGCAAAAAAGGCCAAGTGATTTATTTCTACAGCTTATGTAGTTCTCGGCCCACATGTGCCAACAGCCACCTGATACTTTCTAGAGTTAAGTGATAGTGAGAATTACTTGATTGTCTTTAGGGAGCTTAGCTAAACAACAGAATATTTCAATGCAATTTTTCTACATGTCCTGGATAACCTCACTGGATCGTTTGTATAGAACCTTCTTGCCTTGAGTGGCAGGGGATGGGTATCAGAGCCACACATCTGTCAAAGAAATGCTTATATAAACCACTGAAAACCAAATAATGCCACACAGCAGGAAATAATATGGTGCTGCTGAACATTGTGACCAGATGTTATGAGACAGAGGCCCCACTCTACTAGCTGGCCCGAGAGCTGTCAGAGCAACTGGTCCAGAGTTTCTGAGGCACAGCCCACTCTTCATGGCCCTACAGCAGCACAGCTGAGCCACTCTATAACACCAGGGCCCGTGATCATAGCAGAGAATTACTGGGCTCAGGGTGGGCAACAGCCTGGGACTGGTTTCTGTGCAGCTCAGCTGCCAGCCCTGGGAGACCTGGTGCCGCTCCTGCAGAGTGCAGCAGTGGATGGCACCTGGGATCATAGATGTTTTCAAGGTATTCTGCTGTGCACAAGCTGAGAAGAGGTTTGGTTATACTGAGTGTGAGGTATTTCAGTGAATATACAGCAATATTTTCTTTGTGTTTGTGTATACATATGAACATGATGGTATCTTTCCACGACAATAAAAAATTATTTCCAAAATATTTTTTCTATAACATTCATGTAGAGACTGAGTTTGACATGGAGAAGACGTCTTAGCCATGAGCATTTGTGTGTGTAGGATCAGAAAGCTGTGTTGTGTTGTTTTGTTTTGTCTTAACAGAGTTGGCTAAGCTGGTAAACTCCTTTGCTAACAAAAGTGCCAAATGTAGTTCATTAACACTTGCAAGGTTATAGTCTGAAATTTCATGCTGGAAAGCACATACCTGAGTGCTTTGCTTTCAGTTAAACTCTTTTGAAGTTGTTTCATCCCTAATCAAAAAGACAAGAATTTAATGAATGATTAATTTTCTTTGATACTTTCCCAATCCAAGGTGAAGATAAAGAACTCTAAATTAAAAAATGAAATAAACAAAAAAAAAAACCCCAAACCCCCAAACCAACAAAAAAAAAAAAAAGCAAACCACCCCCCAACCAGCTCTGTGTACAAATCTATCAGTCTATTATCAGTTAGCATGCACTTTTTCACTTATTAAAAGTAAAAAGTGCAGGTTTGAATGACTTGGTTTCATTTAAGAGCATGGAAAAAAAGCACTTATTGTTTACAAAATGCTGACAGGTCTATCAGCAGCTGTGTCTCCCCTCAAGGCTGGAAAGATAGAAGAAAATGAGGTCCTGCAGGCCCCTACCAGCTGCCCCTTTAACAGAGGATGTCAAACACCCAGCAGCCCAGGCTGGATCTCTCAAGGCCTGACTTTTAAACCTCAAGGCACTAATCCACAGTGCTAGAATTCTATCAGGGTCAGAAATGCAAACAGAAAACAAGTGTTCAGAGCTGCAAGACTACCAGCATTTCAGGAATTGTGTGCTTGTCTTGTATTTGCTTTTTTGCAAAGCACAGAGCCTTGCCCAGCAAATTGCTGAAAGATACCAAGTAACTGAGTATTCCACTAGGCTCCAGACTGTGAGCTTCATGTACTGCTGGGTACCAGTTTAGTTCCAGAAAACAGACTTTTTCATGTTCTCAGAGACAGCTGAAACTATGAATTCCTCCTATCTCCTCCTCCAAACCAAGGACATGCATGAATAAACTTTAGATTTTAAGAAGTTACAGCTTAAATGTTAGAATGAAAAAAGCCTTTAATAATCAAGACTTTCACTCACATTTCTCATCAGACCTGCTGGAGTCAGTCCTTGTTCCAAAGGGCTACAGCAGTGTGAGAGGACTCTGTGGATTCTGTGAAGAGAGGCACAGAAAGGGGCTAGAGCTCCAGCATAGGAGCAGTCATCTCATTCTATAAAACTCAAAGCAAAAATATTCACCAATACAAATTTATCTATCTGTAAGCATGATAGGACAGACACAGACCAACTCTGTACAGGATAGGAAATGGGTCAGGGCTTTGTTGTTGTTACTGTTTTAAATAGTAGTTGAAAACACACAGGACTTTTGTGGCACTTGGTTTATTTGAAGAGTACTACAACACCAGCAACACTTCTGTTTTATCCTTCACTACTTGATCCAGTTTGGGAACAGATATATCATGTTTTACATAATATTGATCCATTTGCTTTTGTTTCTCAACTGGAAAAAAATACCAAAGCTCTTTCTGGGCCAGGAATGTTTTTCTTTTGTCAGATCAAGTGGGAAAGTTTTGGGTTTGCCATATTTACCACTAACTGGCTCTCCTATTCCAGATTATTCATGACCCCCAGGAATTTTAGTTGAGTTCCCATCCTCTTGGACTCTTGTTTGTGCTGCTCCTCACCCTGCTTGTTGAGTCACCCAGCACACTGAGCACTCGCAACAGGCAGCTCTGCTTGGGGGATGGCAGCAGGTTCCAGGACTAAAATGTCATCTTGCCTAAGGTGCTACAGCTATTCGGAGCCTGTGCTTTTAGTTTTACTTTGTCTCCAATTAAACACAAAATCTGATTTAATCTCTTCCTTGTTTCAGGATGAGAAATACTCTCAATACTAGAATTTTATGAGACATATGCCAATTTATATTTTTTAAAAATCAGTTATACCATCAGCACATCTAAGGACTATGTTTCTATACTGAATATATAATTTGTGGTAAACCGCACTTAAAGCCTGACCTTTTATAAGGGGACACTACCCCAGCTCTCATTTATGCTACTAAACCAACCAAATATGATTATCTGTCTTGAATCTTTGGAGGTTTAAGTCTTGTTCAAAAATCTATTAAACACAAGTTAGAGTTGGTGTTAATCAGACTTGCAGTTGCATCCCCACACCTGATTACCAGATGGGGAAACCATGCTTGTCTGGAAAGGGTGATATAGCTTGAACAGAAATGAAAATGGAAACAATAAAGGATATGCCTATACATCGAAACTTTATGTAGTAACATGGGCATGTGGCTGGATAAAAGAGAGCCAGTGAAGAGGGAGATTTTCAAAGGTGAGCTTACAAGCAATTCCAAGTGTGAAAGATTTCTACGTACTCATGGGAGACAGCTAAGAGGAAATTCACTCAGCTCCACCTAAAGAGGATTACACAGTGATTATATGATCTCTTGTCTCGGAAAGGGAGGGGGATGCAAAACACTTCCAGCAGCAGCACAGGGCTTGTCTCCTACCATAACCTACAGGTAACCGGCTGTAGTTACCTGTTTGTAGTTCCTGTCATCTGCTCAGTAAGGAAGTGCCTCTTCTTCCCATCCCTACTTTCAGGTGGAAAGATCAGAATGTTTTGATCCAAAAAAATGCTTTGTACAGTTCTCCAGTAAACCAGAGACTGCTGCACAGCTTTTTTCCCCCTTTTTTTGTCCTTTATTATTTAAAGTTTTGATTAAAAAATTAAATCAAAACAACCACAAACAATAACAACAAAAAAATCAGCAAAGCCTTTCCACGCTTATTTTTAGTGTTTGCTTTTTATCTGCTCCCCTTAGGCATGGATGCAAACCCACAGCCGTTTTGGGAAGGCAGTGTGGTCTACACAGGTCTTCCATATGGAGTTCTCACTTTGCTCTTCTTTCCACCACAGCAGCATTTATAATGTCAGCACATGAATATCTGTTAAAAAAACCATCAGGTTTCAAAAACGATCCCACACTGGAATGTCCTCCCATGGCTTGCAGGGAATGTGACTGGGAGCCTCATAAACACAGAAACTGACCTTTCAGGAGACTTAAACCTTTAGCATTATGCATATAGCTTCTGATGGGACACGTCATGTCTAATGCAACACCGAATACACCAAGCTAACAAAAGCAGAAGCAGTGGGTTTGTGACTTAAGAGTAAGAATGATGGTAAGTGCTTTGCGGTTATCTCTAAGAACATCAATGACACCACGGACATTTTTCAAAGAGCAAAGCACATGAGAGCTTTTCACTTATCTGCCAAGAAAAGAAAGGAAATAGCACCTGCTGGTAAGGTGTTCAAAGCAGAGAACCTGTCCACAGTTTGTAGGCAGCCAAAACCAGTCTCTAAAAAGGATCATTTAGCCTGGAAAGACGGAATAAGTGATGTCAGGAAAAACAAAGTAAAGAGGTTATATTTTAAAGGGTTTTTCCTATATAAGGAAGAGGAGAAACACCCCATAACCACTTTGATTTGATAAACCTTCAAGTCAATACTTTTATCTAATTATCCTTAATATTGCTTTGCTAAAGGGAGGGCAGCACTCTGACCATTTTGCCCAGTCTGGCCCTCTGCATCTTGCTGCTGCCACACCCAGAGATAAGCAGAGAGGAAGGATTAAGTACACTGAGCGCATCTATCAGTAGAGGTTAAATGGAAAATTTTACTTCTGAAATACTAGTGAGGGATGTGCATGACCCAGTAGAGCAGAGGTTCTGCAGCTTCACTGCTCAGCACCTATTTGAGAGCTGTCTTGTATCAAGTACTCTCAGCTGCCTGTGAACAAACTTGTAAAACATTTACTGCTCCTCTCCAGGTGGAACACTGCAGCACCCCTTGTCATGATTTAAAACCTGATTATCTGTGATGACTAGTAGGTTCCATAAACACTTAACAAAACTTCCCACTGTTTAATTACTTGTGTGTAAAAAGCAGGTGATTTTATAACATGAAAAACTTGATCATGGGGGGAAAAACCCCACAAGACAACCCAACAAAAAACAGGAGAGCTGTTCAGCCCTGTAATATAGAAAACCAAAGATGCAAATTCTCCAACACTCGTGTGAACCTCTCATGAACAGTTTTTAAGCCAGCTCTAGTTAACTAAGCCTTGTGACATACAGTGGTTGTGTCCTGTCCTCATTCTGCTCTGGGAAATGGGAAACCCCAAATCTAGCAAAGATTAGTCCTCAAGCAGAGGACACATTCAGGGACCAAATTTGAAAATCAAAAGTATTTATCCAGCTTTAAATGAAAGATCATGCAAAATCCCACATACAATTAATGCTGAAAAACCAAACTGGTATAGCAAAATACAATTACTTACGCTGTCTTTGGCTGGATTTTCTAAGACTACCAGCTGACCAGCTGTCTCACACATCTGCTTATTTGATCATTTCAGGACTTCTGCTGATCTCCAGTGTGCTTGCCTCAAAATCCTGCCACTCTGAGCTTTCTTTCCTCTAGTTAGTATCGTAGACCTTCAGTTTGGAAAGCCCTAATCAAAACTTGGCTCAAATTAAAGAAGCAGCCCAGCCCACTAGCAATAGTAATACCAACTGCTCTACATCCCTGTCGATTGGATCCCACTTCTGAGTGCTTTTGAGGCTAGGAGGAGGAAGCAAAAGATGGGGAGAAAAACAGATGAAAGACAAAGCTTGGCTACAGTGTGAATCAGCAACAACAGCTCAGATACAAGTCTGTGTGAAACCGCAGAAACTGAAGGAAGTCCCATCCACCTAGTTTTTTAGGGTCTTACCAAGGGCAGGACAAAGAACTGATATCAGCCTACTCTAGTTACAAGGGTTTTGGTTGATTCCAACTGAATAAATCTGATTTGCAGCTGCCTTCAAAATACCATATGGACAAACAGGGTTCTTCCAAGCATCAGCAAGAAAGACCAAAGCAGCCACAGCCTGCCAAGCGCCAGCTCAGTAATGTTGCCATGTAATATGCAGACCACAAACAGTCGATATTGTACTAAGAGGGAAGACTACCAGCTTAGGTTGGGGTCAGGGCAATGATCTAGGGGTAAAGATCCTGTGCAGCGCAGCACAGACTGAAGTTCAGTGAAGGCTAGCTTGCCCTCTCGGGTAAGCTATTCTACATGGACTCTGAGGTCACTCAGGTTGCTTCCAGACTAGGGGACCTCACAGAACACACGAGTGGTGGTTTGATCAGTACTGATCTGCTGCCTTGATCCACAACTGAGCTCTGGAAAAGCAGGTTGGCTGCAGCAGGCAATTGCTGGCCTGGAAAGGATCATCCCATGGGGCAGCCCACATCACCCTGGTCATTTCACCTGCACTGGCAGCAGGTGTCCTCTCAGTGATACCCCTATCCATACCTTCCTGTGGGTAGGGAGGCCAAGCTTGCTCCCCAGTGATGACAGGGCTGTTCAGTTTGGCCAAGAAGGGGTGCCCTGGCTTTGGTGGGTACTCACTTCTGGCGCACGCAGTGCTGCTCTGGTTCTCCAAATGGTGCAGGCTGGAAGGGTGCTGGGCACTGCTCACTGCCAAGGGTGGCATGGCTGAAACTGCAGCTGCCAAACAGCCCTCTTCCAGTGCCTTCTGAGCAGACAGAACCACAAACACAAAAGTGTTCTCTGGTTTCAGGGTCTGAGGACAGTTCTCCTCATAGCTTATTATGGAAAGTGGCTGCTCTGCAGAAGACATCAACTACAGGTACAGTCTGCTTCTCAAAGGAAGACTGAATAAATGCAGTCCTATTCCAACTGTCAACATAAGCTTTGACATTTTACTTGCTTTGAAATTATTTCTTTAAATCATGCTGGAAATCTTATGCCTATCACTTTTAAAAAGGAACCTGTTAACTCAGGTATCAACACATTAATGAAAAATCTGCTGCAAGGTGTTTCTAGAGGCAGTGTTGTTGTAGTCAGAGTGCTTTTTGCAGAAAGCTGGCTGAACATCACCCTGGACACTTACTAGCCTGAAGAGCATCCAGCCATTGAATGAACCCCTAAGTGTGTCCCAGAACTGATCATGACCCAGTCTTGAAAAATTGTGATCTGGATAAATTCCAACACTAATCCTTTCCTTCACACCTCCCTCCAAAACTGCCACCTACCCACACAGTCACCAAGGTCCAATCTTTAATGTCCTCCCTGTATCTTCAATAAGCTCTGCACTCAGAATCTCAAAACAGTCTCGTCCCAGTCTGGTAGATCCTTACCAGCAGGGACACTAAGCACTGGCCATTGCTCACAGTAAAACATTTTTTGGTAGTAATAATTAGATACTCTCCACCAGAATACATATAACTTCCCAAGCTATCACACTTATCTGCAGTTTGCCTCTCTGCTGAGGCTGGTGGTGACAGTCCATATCCACTGGAGACTGCAATGATATGACCAAATAATTTCACATAAGCCACCAAATCATTTTTCGAGGACAATTGGTTTTCTAGTTGGCACTGAATCTCAGGAACATTCAAATAAAACTCCATATACTTTAAATTACATTTCATCTGAACATTACCCATATAAATAAGTATGGACATTAATGAAAGGGAGATGTCAACACTAAAAAGTGTTGAAAGTTATTTTAGGAGTAATGAATGCTTTGGGGATTAACAGTAGCATATGGTACCTTTCACCTCTAATTTACTGGTACAAATCCAGCTAGAGCAGCATGGATAAAAACCTTTACCATCTGGTGACTTATTACTTTATGGAAAATTAATAGATGTTTACATCTCACACACAAAAAATACACCACCATGACTGGAAGTCTTGTTAGCTTTCTCAGTAGACAGATCAAAGAGGGGGAGAACACTCTTCCCCTCCCCCAGTATAACCAGTCTATTTACCTGAGAAGTGAGGACAGCTGAATGCCAAATACTACTACCACCCCATACCAGAAATTAAAATATGATCCACCATGTTTCCAGTTTTTACTAGGGAACAGGATGATTTATGGCTTTCAAACCAAAATCCCATCTACTGCTTTCCTACCCCACAACCCCCCAAAGCAGTAGGTGTAACAATATTTCTAAAAGCTTTATCTAGCTTCTTAAATCATTGCTGCTATAACAGTGCTACTTTACAATAATTCACATTTAGCAGCTCTCATATCACCCATAACAAGGAAGCCTGAAGTAATCAGCTTCCATGCCTCAGTGAGTTCTTTTGAACATTATGCTTTTTTATTCAAGAGTACCATCCAAGTTTGAATTACCTGGTTTGTTTATAAATTTGCCCTCCTGTGTTCCAATTTCTCCCCATGAGTCAGAAAGATTTTTTTCTAAAAAAATATTATCATTATTTTTGTAGGAAACATGCAAGCAATTACTATCAATTTTAAAATTAATAGCAACAGGTACATAAATGTCCTTGGAGTTTCCTCTTAATTTATCACTTGGAAATGTGGAAATCACTTTATATAGAACAGAAGTTACTAGCTGTTTAATATATTTAATCTTTTTTAGTGGCACACTGGAGCTTCCCTGAATAGCTTGAAACTGGGATAGTCAGAAGATAATTTCCTTGCCCTCTTTAAAGTTCTATTTTTATCCCGGAGCAATTAGTGGTTTTTTGGCTAAGGCTGAATGCAGCTACTTTCACATCATGTAATGACCAGGAACACAAATCGCATCAGAGAAATCTCTTAAGTTTCCTTGGCAAATCTGCACCTGTTGTTTTGTAGCCTCTTAATAAAAAAAACAACCCAATAAATATTCTTGTTTCTTTACCCCATGTACACTTTAAACACTATTGATCAAAGTCATGACAATGCAAACTAGAGACTTTCAATTCTTTCTCCTTTGCCTGCTTTATCAGTATGAATAACACATGCCAAGTAAGACAAAGCTAGAAATAGCTAAGAGGGATTAAGATCTGCCAGAAACACCATCCTACACAGCAGCCCCCTGGCCTGACCACCTGTGTCCGGATACAGTGTCTGGCAGGGCTCCCCATGCATCTGCTAAACTTTTCCAGATATCTTTGAGCTTTTATCCTTACTCTGCCAAATACACACATATTAAAATAAAGCATCAGTGACTACTATGTCACCAAATATTTGGAGCCAAAAGTAGCCCTGTAAAACAGAGAACACTCTGCATTACCTCAAAGTGACCAAGCTCCAGGCCATAGTTCAAATACAGTGTGCACCTTGGTCTTTGTAATGACTTCTCCCTTCCAGCTCTTGCATGCTATTAATTATACAGCTGCTGAACCACAGTGGAATTCCTGGGCAAATGAATGTGCAAAGCTTCTTCTAAAAATGAAATGCAGTGCATGAAGAGTTACTCAAGAATTTCAAGGCACAGGCCCAGATGCCTGCCATATCTGCATGGCCTGCTAGAAAGAACCCAGTTTAGGATTTTCTTGGCACTTATGCATTTAAGATTTCAATCAACAGCCTTTGTCCTTCTTCTGTGTATGTGTGGTGCAGACAGAAGGCAAGAGTGCTTAATTTGAGCCTTGCTTTCAGATAGTCCTGAGAAGTTTCCTGTCTCTCATCAAAACAAAAAGCTTCTTTAAGGCTCTCTGTCAGCTGGTGCACTGCTCTAGCAAGTTTTCTAGGAGAAAAACAAGACAACCACAAAACCAGAACCACAAAAGCAACCATTTGACACATGTTTAAATACAATCACAAGCTGGCTGAAACTAGATGGAGTCCTAGAAAAGAGATAAAGGGACAAAGTCTGCTTTGAAATGGACCACAGAACATCAGCACAAGCTTGTGCACAAGAGGTAAACCAGAAGGACAGGATGTACCGGGGATTCGCTGTCATCCCCACAAAAGCAGCTCAAACCAGCGTGCTGTGGCACTTGCAAGGCAAGTCAGGTGTCTTATTGCATGCTGAGTAAAACCAGGGCAAAGATCCCAAGAGGTTTGGTAAGCTGTCCAATTCACAAAACAGGCAGTCTAAGCTACAAATTGTGTCTTCCCACAATGTCCAGCTCCTCTGGCACCATGCCTTCCAAAAGCCAGAGAAATGCTCTGAAAATCCACTGAGAATTCATCATTGGTGCATCTGCACGTTGCAAAGGCAACGTTGTAAACTCTTAAGAAGCCGTGTGGTCCATGCTGGAGCATACATCATCATAACCTTGGATGCAGTAACATTCTTTTGGACAAACTTAAACCCAGAGTTCAGGCCTACGTGCTAGTCACTGGATTTACATTTGCAGTAATACACAAGGAAAACTACCTCTAACTTTGTAATCAGCAAGCTTCCTCACTGTCAGAGCGAGACTCAGCCTGTGGAACTACCCTACTATGTCTTGTTAACTCTTTTAGCTCAGTCTCCAAGTGGGAAGGGGGAATAAATAAATAAGTAAAATAAAATATCAAATGCAGATTTTTTATTAAATGACACACAGCTACTGCAGCAGACTTCAATGCTATTAGATGTACCAGAATACACTCAGAGAAAAAAGGGGTATGTGCTGAGACTATATTATCTATTTCTTGTCATTTTCCCCACCCCACTATCTTTTTTAATTTCTGATTTTTTGCTCCTTTAATTTTCTCAACTTCTCCCACTTCTTAGCTGAATTTCTTATAGTATGAGTATAATCTTTCATTTTCTCCTGTCATAAAGTGGTACTTGAATGAGCATTGTACACTGAATGGCAGCTGATTTTCTCACGTTCTATTTCAGGTGTCTCAACTTTAAACAATATATTGTGTCCCCTTATATCCAGTTGCCTTTCCTTGATCATATTGCCATGCCCTAAATTCAAAATCATGAGCTAGTAATTGAAAAGAAGGACTAAAATGTATCTGCCTTGTGTCTATGTGTCTATTGACCTGGAAGAGATAGTAAGAGAAGCTGTCTGAAACTGGAGGCATCTTCATCTTGCATACAAAGACATTTAACAAGATCCTGTGACCTGACAATGAGCTTAGAAGAACTGGACAACAAATGAGAAGTACTCAGGCATTTAAGCACACAGTGGTTCTGGAGGGGTTGCTCATATTCCGGACTCACTTCCACTTGGAGTTCTCAAACCCAAATACTCTTCCCCCCAGCTTTCTAAAATGGGACACCTTAGCTTAACTTCCAAGAGAGAAATGTGATGGCCACTCTTGAAGGCATCTGACAGCAATACCTTTTGGCATGAGTGTGTATGTGGACTTCATCCTTGTCCTCATCTGCACCCCCGATTGAGCTGACCACACAAAACTAACATACTGCTTCAGCCATCACCTCATCCTCTTTTGGCAATCCTGCTTTACATTCTATACATGACTACCATGATATAGATGAGTCTCAGGGTACAGAAACACTTACGTGAGACTGGGTTTACTTAGCATAAAGATCAGGATATCTGTGTAATACACATAAAAAAGCATAACTTTGTACACACACAGAGCTATCCCAGGCAGCACTGTCCTGTTCTCTGAAACAAAGGTGGAAACCAGCACCAAAGGGAACAAAGCTCTTGAAAGTTAATGCACTCACACAGACATTCTGCTGGAGATTTTCTCAAGGACTCACATTCCTAATTCTGTTAGATCCTAAGGGGGCTTTTTCCCTCAAAAACTCTGCCTACTTACACAACTCCAATGTGAATTTCACAAAGGAAATAGGTTTTGATTCATCTTTTATCAGCTCCTGGATTCTGACCTGACTTTCACATTCTTTTTTTCCCAGACATTCTGTAATGGTTTTAAATACAACAAGGTCAAAAATAATCTTGGATTCTTCTTCTGTAGGGATATCACACTTGTGACACTGACCACAGCATTTTTTTGTGTGTCTCATCTCCAGCCCGTACCTGCTATTTCTTTCTTTGCAATTCCTACAGAATCTGATCTCTCTCATCAGTCTGGTATTCTTTTCTCTCAGCCCCATCACCACTGGCCTTTCTATATTCACTATATTTCCTCAGAGCTATTCAGTGTAGTACTATTTAGACAGTTACCCTAACTAGTAGCTTCAGTTACACTTCCTTCACTGATCAGACATCCTGCTAACCTTGGGAGCTCTACCAGGACTCATCCTCTGTCTCCAGAAACATACTCACCTCCTCTTCCACTTTACTGCTTCACTGTACTGCCATCCCATCCCATTTTGTGCCACTACCCTTTGTTGTCCCACTGTCTGTACGATCTCCAATAGAAAATTCTTGTCCACAACTGTCTGTGGAGATTTCCTTGTCTTCCTTTTTGAAACACTTTTAATGACTGGGGGTGATTGGGGTGATTTCCCACCCCAACCCCCCAGACATGCTTTCCCAGCAGGAAACCTACCCAACAGATGTATCCAATTTGTGCTGCTAATTTAAAAAATCCCTCTAATCCAAACTTAGAAAACTAAGGAAAGGAAATTTAACTTCTTTTTGATAACACAGAGAAGAGTATCCCATTTCTAATTTTTTATGTAGCTCTAAACTCACCATACTCATATTCTGAAATTACGTCCGGCCTTGTACATTTAGTTTACAGAATCATGGTCAATTTTCTCTGCTCTGGGACATACTCATAGCTGTCACAGGCTATCTATGTTAATCTAGGCAAGCTACTAAGTTGCTAAATATCTGGAAGTCTGAAGCACCTGCTTCCTCTTCAATAGAACCAAGAGAAGCACTCTACTTGCTCAGATTAATGGTAGGCCAAACAATACTGATCTGTATACCTTTCCCCAATCTATTAATTGTTCTCTTCCAATAATTAGACAAGGATAATGTTAGTGCCCCATTTGGGTGCTGAAGAGGTCCTCAAGCACTTGAGGAAGGTTCACACATAAGCTGTACAAATGAATCATAGTAAAAGAGCAAAACTAAACCCCAGCAAAAGCCATTAAATCTGGCCAACAGCAAAAAGAAGAGCAAAGCAGAGAGACACCTCAAACCCTAATGGTGCAGTGTGGATACAAAAATGCTGCTAGCAAGGATTTTCTTGCTGTTTTCTAAGCCCATGAAAGACTTTTCTCTCTCACAGAAGAGGTAGCAGAGTTATGTAAACAACCAAACACCTGCAGCCCTGAAAAGTCTTGTTTATGGTATAGTAGAAAAATATTTTGACAATGGATGTTTTAGGATTTTAGCCAATCACCCCCAAGGGGTGGCTGATCCTTTGTCCAATTAGACTATGAAGAAAAAAGTCTATAAAAGAGTTTGTAAAATAATTAAATCAATCAATCTTGCTGCACAACTCCTGCCTGCTGGATCTTCTCTCCTCCTCCCTACAGCTGCGGGACACGGTGATATACCCTAGGTTTGCAGTAATAGTGCAGGACAAATAAAGATTCACGAAAGATCATACCATCTATTAAACATATATTACCTCTCCTCCAAATGACATGCAGAAAATTCTCTGCATTTACACTGTTCACCTCATGTCTCACTAACCACAGTGTCAGGGTCTCTCAAGTGGCATAAGTAGTAACCATTGTCTTATATTAAAACTGCATGCTGATCTAGCAGCACAAGGCCTCATTAGCAAGAATAAAGGAGAAAACCTGGCCAAACTTCTCTTCAGTTTTCATTTAACCTTTAAGGACAGTCAAGAGAGCAGATGGTCTATCATTCCTGCACAGCTTCTGAGTAAAGAAAGCTGATCCATTTATTTAATAGTCTTACCTCCTGTCAGTCCTGTCTTTGGCAAATGGCATATTGCAAGCTTTCCCCTTATTACAAGACTGCTTTCCTGACAGGCTTGGAAAAATTTAAGCTTTCCTGTCAGTCAGATGAGTCCCTTTATCCCATTTGGCAACCCATCAGCAAGTCTGTAAAAATAGACTGCCATCTGACTAAGCAACTGAGAGACTGTAGGACATGCTGGAATGCAACCAACCTGAATGCTAGTTAATCAGCTGATGCCTTTTCAGCAGCACCTTCTGGCTGCTCATAAAGCATAGGAGACTTCTTTCAATAGTGCACTTAAAAGAACATATATAAAGTGGGCATTTGCTTTCTTCTTTGGTGTGAGGATGTGTGTGTGTATTTTGGGGTTGTACTACAGCTTCCTGATTTTAAAGGAAGTTTGTTAACTTGAGCCTTCCCCATGAGTTCTCTCTAGAAAGTCTCATGCTATTTTCTTTTCACCTTTTGTGCTTTGGGACAAAAGGGAAAGATAACAGACCCAAAACCAAACAAAGTTCAGAAGACCTGAAAGACTTCTGCATAAAGACTGTTTGATGTAGTGCATGCAAGAATGACCACTGTTGGCTATTAGGAAGGCAGTGGACAAATATGGATCAATCTTTGTGAAAGTGAAGTATTTCATGGTACTCTGACTGTATTAAGAGTATTTTGATGTTAATGACAGAAAATTTTTCCATCTAAAATAAATTAAATTCACTCCATTCAAATCAATCACTAACACAAGCCAGAAAGACTCAATAAAGTAACTGAAGTGAAAGAGGCTCTTCCTTCCTCTCAGTATCTATTTCAGCAATTTAGTTTTCTGAACAGGGTAACCTTGGATAAAGAAGTTAAGTGTAAATGACTTGCTGGCATCAATCTATTTTATTACTTCAGACTGAATAATAAAATGTTACAACTTCAAATAAATAACGTGATTCTAGCACCACCAAATTTAGCAATTAAAAATAATCTCTGAGAAATTTTTGAGGCGTGTATGCAGGCTCTGCCTCACTATCTGAACTTCACATTTTGGACCACAGGGAAGCACTCACCTGCCTTTCCAACACTGCTTCCACTCCCTCACTGTCGAATGTCTTTAAGCAGATAACCTACAGCACACTCTACTGGAATTTCTAGGCTGGTACTTAACTGAGAATTTTTTCACTCATGCTTTTCCAATTTACTTTTATACCTATACAAATGATAATTATAATTAAAAGTCTTATAATATTATTAACATTGTTCCCTAGAAATGCATTAGGCAGGGTACCTGCACTTCAAGGAATAAGCATACTATTTTAATTAGGAGAAAGCACCAGTATGGGATAAGAGGGAAGGAAATGTTGGGGAATTTATCAACTGTCAATACCTACTGTCTTAAGGACAGGGCACAGAATAGACTTTTACCCCAAATTACTGCTATCCCAAATTACTATGGAAGACTTCAGTGATAACTTTCAAGAAAAGTTTAAATAAATGCTGTGTCAAATATGAGAGGAAAAGCCAGTTTCTAAGACAAAGTGCAGGATCCACTATTCATTTCATTCATTTTTATCACAATTATCCACACTGAAGGGAAGATTGGAAAGAAGAAAGTTCTTAATTGTTGCTATTGCCCACCCATGATTTTATTATTATTATTGTCTTAAAGACATTCCGTGGTGCTCTACAAGACTAGGTGAGTAATTAATTCAACACATCTCCAGAAAACAACCATGTATTTACAGTTTCACAGAAAAATGCTGATAATAGAGGAAAATATATGTGTCTCAGTCCTCTACCGAAGTCTTTGAGGAGAGAAACACATCTCCAAGACATAACTCCAATCAGTTTAGGAAAATATTACCCTTTCTACTAAACTTCACTGCAGAAAAATTCTGCCTGGAAATTGCCCATCACTGACTGATCCTTTGAATACCATTAGAAGGCAAAGAAAGCTGTCCACTACTTTGCAACTGGTCACAATCCATTTGCCACCATGCAGGAATTTTGTTTGCTTGACTTCTTTTTAAAAACTAAAAATAACATCTTTTTGCAAAGAAATGGTAGCAACTGGTTTGATACAAACATTAAATATAAAGTCTCCCTGTTTCGCCTGCTCCCCATGTAATTTTACTGGATGGCACATGTTTCAGATCTTGCAGAAGATATGTCCTTAGGTCCCAGAGCAGACAGGCAAAGTTCAAACTTACTTCCTTTTAAATATGGTGATTAGTTCTTGGTCTCAACTTTGTAAAATTTGGATATCAAAAAAGGAATCCCCCAAATTTTGCTACTTAGAATTGGAAAGCTTGTAAAGAACAAATGTATAAATTAAAAAAGAAAAGATGCCTAGATCGCAGCAAGAACATGAGCTCCTCATTTCTCCAAATGATACTCTAATCTGTTAGAAGGAAGGTCAGTTTAGGATTATTATGTACTTTTCATTAGCTGGGGGCCTCCTGCTCCCCCCTGTGTTGTTTTTCCTTATAAGTGCAGGAAGGACTATTCATTTCAGTTGTGGAGCTGCATGCAGTCAGTCTAAATTATTGCATTTGTGCTGACAGGGATCAAATGAACATTTAGGATCAGAAAACCCTGTAGCTGCTTAGCTAATTATAGTAGGGGGTGAGTGTGTGAGAGGAGAGATGAGAGTTGGCATGCTGGACCTGAACAAGAGATGTGAGCAAACCTGCACAGGTGTAAATGACAAGGGTTTACTGCAATGCAAATCCTGGCATGGCAATTTGAGTCATACCTGTCTCCTAGAGCAAAAAATAGGAAATGTGAGCTGCTGACTGTAACGTGTTCCCAGCTTCCAGCAGCATGAGCAAACAGAGCACATCCTATTGCCGATTTTTCTCTTTTTCTTTGAGCACCTGGTTTTGGGATGTGTGCTTTCCAGTACCTATTTTTTGGGGTGTGCACTTTCTATCAGCTATGAAAGCTTTTATCAGTATGCTTTGGGAGGCAGCTGAAAGCACAGAGGAAAATGTGTACACAAGAAATAACCACCCAGACAGTTTTATCCTATTCAAGCAAAGCTGAGCTTCTAGTCCTGACTGGCCCCTAACCTTTTTCCTCTCAGTTAGAGTGACCAGCAATGGCTGGACAAAAAGCTGTATTGCAAGAAATTCTTCCTGCAGTCAGCCAGGGTCATTTTGTGAAGTGCTATAGATTTTCATGCAAGATACTGAAATTCAGTAACCATGTTCAGTACGGCAGTGTATAAACCCCTGATCAAATTAAATTCAGTTTAAAAAAATACATCCACTGGTAAACTTGCTCTTATTTCAAAAGGATGTGCTCAAAGCAAGCACTACTTGAGCTAAGGCCCTGCTGACCCATAGATCTGCTTCCCATGACAGCTGGAAGGTTTACTTTACTTTCTAAAAAGTTGTACATGACTGTTGGCCATGCTGGGCCAACACAACGACCAAAGTAGCATTTAGTTCCTACATCGCTGCATAGCAGTGCAATCACTGCTCCACATCCTCATTCTGGTAACAGTCAGGATGTTTTCCTTGAAAATTCTGGAAGACAAACTTTTCATGTCACTGGCACACACCACACACACAAATAATAATGATAATGATAAAGATAATGATAATGATAATGATAAAGATAATGATAACAACCAAAATCCCACAACACAACACACAAAAAACACCCCCAACATAAAAATTCAAGCATCCAAGAAATCTTGCTGTCACAACCCACTTAAAAGAGCAATAAATCCTAATTATCTGTTGTAGCCACAGCTAAAAGCTTGTGGGGAAAAAAGCACTGGAAAGAACAGAAGCCTCACATTTCAGGTTTAAATTTAATCCCAGGATTAGGGATTAAAACCACAGGCTTCCAGAGCAAAAGCAAACAATCTGTTTTGGTGAGTTAAAACCTCATGTGAAGAATAGACAAACCAATACTGGGTTCTTTCCACCTGAAGATGGTGGAGTACTGGGAAATTTCTTCAGGCAGTATCCAGTTCCACACAGGGCCCAAGACTTCAGAAATACGTGTCTCACAGCACACATAAGAACGGGATGAAGTCCCATAGGTGCTACCTCTCAAAGACTCTTTTTTCCTCCCTGCAGTTCCATTCTTCAGCTAACTCCCCTCCCTTCTGTGCAGGGATGCTGTTGTAAATCTCAAAACCACTACTGCTCTCACTACCTTCTCTCTGTTTCCAGGACTACTAAGTAGTTTAAAAGTAAAAGTAGTTGCTTCAAATTCTTTTCCATGTTTCTATTGATCCGACTTCTGTCTTCTGCAAGCTCAGATTTCTAACACCTCCCAGAATAAATGAAGAACATTTCCTTCATTCTCACTGATCTTAATTTTGCAATAGTAGTCAAAAAACAAAAATAATAATAATAATAAAATAATAAAAATATTCAGACATACTT
This sequence comes from Corvus moneduloides, assembly GCF_009650955.1. NCBI lineage: Eukaryota > Metazoa > Chordata > Aves > Passeriformes > Corvidae > Corvus > Corvus moneduloides. Next base: position 21,465,884 of record NC_045477.1, read on the forward strand.
CATCAAGCATTATTTTTTCTTTCTACAGCTTCTTGAAGTGTACTTAGCCCAACAGACATGTTAAAAAAACCTGTTCTCCCCATAAAAGAAAGCATTTGCATTTCCCATCTCCTGTTTTTATCCCTTAAAATTAGCTGCCTCACCTAACATTCTCCCACTTTGCCCACACTCAAGTTAATATTCTCTGTGTGTTGGTACAGACACTGCAGGTATCACCTTTCTTTTCCTCTATTAAAAAAATAGAAGCAAACAAAAAACCACAAACCAGAACAAATGCCACCACTACCAAAAAAACTCCACACCCAACACCCCGCAACAGATCTAAATCCAACAAATGGAGCTTCAGGGAATCCCTGCTTTAATTTCAATGAAGATTCTCAGTGAGTAAATCTCAATTGCAAGCTACTTAGGGGTGTTTGATAACTTGCAAGCACAGAACCAAGAAACATTTTTCATGTTGCTTTATGAATGCCAGCTGTGCATCCCATGTATTTCAAAAACGAGATTCAGGCAGCACAGGGGTGCCAGCCACTAACATTCATGTAAGTCAAAGGATGGACAGTCTTGCTTTACCACAGTATCATCAGACAGAGTAGTGCTAGTGCAACATGCTGAGCATTTTTGACCTACTAAAGTCCTAAATGAACTTTGACTACTCAGGAGTAGTCCCTCACCCAGCCATGACATTTCTGTGAGTGACGTCATTAGAAAATCTAGAGCAGGAAATCCCTGCATCTCTTTCTAGCCTGAGAACTTAAGACAAGGTCTTTTAAACTTGGATTTTCTCTCCTAAGTTAAGATTAGAACAAGAAGGCCTGGAGTGACAAGCAGCTGGGGATTTTGATATTACTATATGTATGTATTGTTGCCCTGCTATTGTATCACTGCCTACAGGTTTGCTTCTGGCACCATTTCTTTTGCAATTACTGCTCACCTTCTCATCGTGTTCTCCATGGAGCAGCAGCACACAGACTATCACGTAAAAACTTGTTTGCTAGACCAAATGCACACCTGGCAGCCATGCAAAAAAACATTTACCCTCTAGTTTATCTGGTCCTCTCTACTAATTTATGGTGACACCAGTCACATCCAGCACTGGAACTGGAAGAGTTGTGATCGTGTTTTTTCTCTGCTTCTGTAAGAGGGGAATAACACCTTTGATTTGAGCTAGCGGTAGAATCATGGAATATCTTAAGTTAGAAGGAACGCATCAGGATTGGGTCCAACTCACTCCTCCTCACAGAACTACCTAAAAGTAAACCATGTAACTAAGAGTGTTGGCTAGACACTGGTTGAACTCTGACAGGCTTGGTGCTGTGATCACTTCCCTGGGGACCCAATTCCAGTGACTGACCTCCATCTCCCAGACGAATCTTTTCCTAACATTCAATCTGGACTGCGTGCTGGAGATGCTTAAGTCCATACCCCATTGCTGCTGGTTCGATGAAGTTTCGAACAGAATCATTATGCACACAGAGCCGAGGCATCAGCGTGGTGTCCTCCGAATTGGAGACCTGCACACAAGTGTGCCTGGAAATGCCCAACACTGAACCTAAACCGTGGTGTCTGAGCCGTCTCAGCCCACTGCCACGCTGGGTCAGGGACAGTCCCCATGGAGGGCTGGCAGTCAGAGCCAAGCAGCCTCGACATCCTTCATCCAAGCGCATCCCACAGGCTCTGGTGCTCCAGCTGCCACAGGGAGGAAGAGGCTCAGGCACAGGGGCAGCGCTGGGCACCACAAAAAGCACTGCATCTACAGCATTACACTTATGTGCCTACATAGGTAGGTAATACTGGCAATAATTGCACACTAACTGCATACTAAAATGCCTTTTAGCAATGCCTTTTGCACATAATCGTATGGAACTGTGGTGCAGAAAATCATGCTATGAAAAGTCATTGTTCGCAAAAGAGACCAAAGAGTCCTGCACCTTTGTTCGAATAAAGGGAGTGAGTCGACTGGGGCATAACCCCGTGGAGCTTCTCTCTCAAGGTTTCGGAGGACACAGCCTCCTTTTATCCTAAACTCCCAGCTGCATGTTGCCTTCTTCCTTGCCCCATTGGCTCAGGTACTAGAAAGGTACAGCCTTCCCAAACGGCCTAGCACATATTCCCCCCTCAAACGCGTCATTTTCCTCCAAAGTTCAGAAGTTCAGGCTGTCTGGGTTCTGCAATAGACTTAGCAGGGGACCCATTTGTCCTATTACCCTAAAATTCAGGAGTTCAAAGTGTAGTCAGACTGTCTGCAACAAACTTGTGGGGCTTGAGGTTGGTAGAGATATTAGGATCCATTCCAAAGACATTAACACCGATTTCCCTTAAAGACCCTCACCCATCGGATTGTTTGTAGCACCCATCTCTACTATCACTGGGGTGTATTTGGCTGCTATGTATGAAAGTAAAAGCAAATACAGCTTCCTCATGGTTGTTGCTGTTGGGTGGTTTGTGGTGGAGTTTGCTCAGATGCTCTGAGTTCTTTTTGGGCTCTGAGAGTGCGTGTGTATGGGAGTGAGTTGTGTGTTGATTTGAGTTTGCCAGCACGTAGGATTGACATGGGCATGCCCATGATGGAAGGCTGGTTTGCTGAGAGAGTGTCGATGCATGGCTGAGTGTCTTTTAGGGTTTTGAGGCAATTGGGGTGTGTTCTGTCCAAGGAACAAATTGGGAATGAGGAAAAGGAACAAAATTTCATTAGGGAAATTACTGAATTAACTGAAAATATTTGCCTCCTACCCTAGACACCTGAGTTCATTCATTTCAGCCCAGAGATCATGTACCATCAAGACCTGGAAATCTGAGCCGTGTCAGGAGTGCTGGGAAGGACCTTGTCTGGTTCTGTTGACTACAAGAATGGCTGTGAAAGTGAAAGGAATTAACTCCTGGATACATTGCACCCAAACTAAGAGGGCTCCCAACTCAGAGTGGACAGTGGAAATCACTGGACCCCTGCAGCTGAAAATTTCAAAGACATTTGTAAATGAACAGCAAAATATACAGACTATAGCTATGGGAATCATTTTATCTTTAGGTGAAAGTGGTGAAGAAAATTTAATATTGACTTTAATCCAAGGGTTTGGTAAAATGTGTAATCTGTCCAGCATTGCAGCCTGGTTCCCTATCCCCAATTCAGCAAGGGAGCCTATTCCTTGGGGAATTATCCCTATAAATCTGTCAATGGAGATTCAATATAATAATCAATATGATAATGAATAATGTAATAACAAAGGAACTTGATAAGTAAAGAGATTATCCAAAGCCACAGAAAGGGGATTCCAAATTATAAACAGATACTAAAATGGCATTAGAGAACAGAATGGCCTTGGCTCTATTACTGCCAAAGAACAAGGGGTTTGTGGGTATTTAAAATTGGATAGAGAACATTGTTGTGTACATCCCAAATGTAACAGAAGATCTCCAAAGACAACAAAATAGAACAAGTTGCTGACAGCAACATTATCCAAACAGCCTCTGAAACTAATTGGCTCAGCAAAATTCTTCAAGGAATTGGAGGGTGGTCCCTGAAAGGACGGCTGGCTGGGGTACTGGAAACCATTATAATTGTGATCATAATCGTAATAATTATCAGCATTGCTATTGGTCATGTTTGCAAAATGATTGACCCTAACCTTGCAGAAATATATGTGACTGTAGATAAAACTCGAGTTGAACATATCAAATGACCTTAAGGAATTTGAGAAGTTTCAAAGGGGGGAATTGAAACCAAAGGGTTAATCTAAGAACAAGGAGTTTTACTGCGTATGTGTACTTTTAGCAGAGAAACAGGGTGTGCAGGGTCTGCTTACTGAGCAAGGACAGAAGGGAGATTATGGAACCTTGGAGGGGAGTATATCTGGCTCAGGAAGGCAGCCCCAGCCAAAACAAGACCATGAAAGGGGCAGAATCAGGGAAGGGGTTTATGGTAAAGATCAATTATAATATGTATGAATTTCTGGGAATTGTGGTGCACATGCCTGTGATGAATGTATGTAAGCAACGTGCTTGCAGAGGATCGGAATGCACGCTGGGCGGAGCTGTCCCCCGTGCATCCGGGCCCGCAGTTAATGATGCCTGCTTCTCGATGCTGCGCTGGGGCTAAGGAGCTCGATTTACCCGACTTTCGGTCATTTTCGGTGACAACACAACTGCCAGAATGCCGTCTTTAAATAATACTTCAGACAACACTACAATGCATTCATTTAAAGAGCGGAAGGTGGTTTATAATCATTCCAAAATGGCTCCAAAACGGAAGAATTGATCCAGCACGGCTTGCAGGGAGTTTTTGTAGGGGCAGCATTAAATATTTTCAGTGCGGTCTAGGACACTTCCCACATTCAGCTCTCTGCTGGGAGTCAGAGCCAACAGTAGTGATTCAACTAAAGGAAATCTTTGAAAAGATGATCATGATTCTACTTCTGTCATCTTGCTTTATTAACAGAAGCAACACAGAAACAATTGTGCAAATACATCTGTTGCTACAATTAAGATGATGTAACATGTTTGCTTCAACAGTACGGTACAGTGGCAGAGCACAGCAAGGGCTCTCTGACTATCTTGAATGCATTTTCTATGTTTGCAGCATGTTTCCAGAATCTTTAAATTATAAGTGGTGCCTGCAAGAATCACTTCAACAGAAATCCAACATAGTGGCATACCTATGACATGATGAGTTTTTGATGTGGATATGTGCATGATGATGGGAGGATCAGACCATGTTGTTCTAGCGATTATTTAGACTTGAGACTTACATTTTACTTTGTAACCTCTGTCGAAATGGTAGAAGTATCCTTGTGAGTTGCTGAGAAAACAAATGTCTTGCCCAGCTAACTTGTTGGTTGGGGTTTTTCATTAAGCTGCTATTAAACAGGAGAGGTTGGGAACACCCAAGGGCTTGCTTCTATGCTTGCTTCTATGCTTGCTTCTAAAAACTTCAGTTTATCTGTTGGCAAATAATGTAACATTAATTAATATCATATTTTTTGTATGTCCCAGCTGTTTGATAGGGAAGATAGTAGAAGAGCCAAGTCATGTTAAGATTCTCCTTGATGCTTCTGCTCATCTTTGTGTTGCTTCTGAGAATAACCTGCATATTGGCATCTTCATGTTTTTAATCCATGTGAGCTGAATTTGCCAGCTTCTATCTTCTGCAAAAAGAGATTTGAACATCAAAAACTTCAAAGCATTAATACTTATGACACTCTCACCTAGAAATAGTATATGATGTTTGTGGTAAAATATAATGTGGTGAGAAAGGACTTCAATGTTCTCTGTTTTTTCCTTATGTAATAATCATTACTTAAATTTACCCCAAATGTAAGCTATGCCTACATTTGGATTCCCTTTTCACTGAACCAAAAACTCTCAAAAGCAGTATATTGGTGTCACCCGAGTAAGATGCTGACAAAGCTGCAATTAAAGAAAGTTCATTTTTTAATTACTTCTGTCCAGGGTTTAGAAGTACAAAATAAATGAAGGGGAAAATGTGGCAGGAGCAGAAATAGCTTTTGCTCTGTTAAGAATTGGTGCCTTTGGCTGGATGCAAGTGGTAAAGTTGACCTAATAGAAAAGCTGTTCTTTTATACAGTCTGTATCTTATTTCAGTCTGTTCAAGGGTGAATTTTGGAATGCTTTACTTCACCTCAAGAAGCCTTTAGCATTGAACCATGGCTGTCCTTTAATATTTTTGGCTGTAATATATGAATAATAGAATTGGGACCATACTATGGCAAAGAAAATTATGGATGTTGATACCAAAAAAAACCCTACATGCGAATGATAACATTTGTCATGCTTTGTAGGTTGCAGTTCTTAATGTGCTGCTCCAAAAGGAGTAAGGGGTGACATATTTTTCTATTTCCCAACTTGCTTTCAAATAATTTCAAAACCTTTATCTTTTAGGTAATAGCTCAATTTTCAGGGAAATTATGGTGTGGTGATGTACAGTGATTTGGAAATACTGTGACAGGAGAAAGAATTGGTGACAGAGGGATTTATGCTCATAGATAATATTTTTCTATTTTTGTTACCATAGTCACTTCCTTTGAGAACTTTGAGAACTGATTGAACTAATGAAGATGTTATTCCTTCTATGTTTCTTTCTCTTTAAATTTTAAGGTATGCTCTTTGAGATTTGTTTAAAATTGCAAAACCATTTGTTTGTAAAAGCAATCCTAAAATAACATAGAGGTCTTGTTTCTTTTGGGAAGGACTCAAGGTTCCAAGGCTTGATGGCTGGTTCTTACTGCTCTAAACTTTGTTCTCTTGACATGCTGAACTGATAGATAAAAGTCCCTAAGGAATAAGTTGTGGCCATAAGAAAGACAAGGGATCAGCCCAAAGTGGAATGTCTGAGCACTGACTTGCTGGCTCACCATTTAATGGCAAACTTTTCCTCTGCTTCTCTCATGTGTTGCTCCTTTCTAAGCTGTCTGTATTTTACTTCCCAGATAGGACTGTCCTGGTTAATTCCTCTGACTCAGTCTAATATGGCGCCAGCCGTGGTCAAAACTTCTTGGATCTTTAAGACCTCGAGGACTTTTCAACCTTTGAGAGACTTGCAGTTTTCTGCAGGCTAAGCTATGCAGTAATCCTTTTTGGTTTTCCTTTGGCATGTAGAAGTTGGATTGCGTATTGTGTTTGTGTGGACTGTGTTTTGAGAAAATGTTAAAATCACTTAATCAACAACTAGTTCCTGCATTGCTAACTACATCTATTTTAATGAGAGCAAATGAGATGTTATTAATAGATATGGAAAGTACATTAATTGGAGAATATGGAAGTGTGCATAGAATTAACATCTGTAAGTTAAAGACTGGACTAATTCAATATCCTCAGTTAGCGACTTATATCTGGTAAACTTTCATAATCTTATAACTTTTGCTTTACTGCACCTTGGAGTGTTGAAATCCCATTCAGCCTTGTAATAGCACTAACATCCATGAAACCTCATGCAAATACAAATTTGTATAAAACTGCCTTCCAATGCTTGTTTCATAGTCTGTGTTGTGTCTTGTTTGCACCAGTCCCACTCCCAGTGGGCAGCTCTCCAAACTGCCAAGTAACTATTGTTTGTGGTGTTGATATCTTTGTTGGCAGCTTTTGCTAGATAATCAATAGCTGAATTGGCTGGGCATTAAACTTAGCATTAAACAGGTAGTACTGTCACTAGACATTCTGGAAGAGTTTATCCTCTGTAAGAGAACACTGTGTTCTTCCTGTATCAGCTTCTCTGCTGTACCTTCTCACGTGTCATGTGCAGCTTCACACACATGTATCTTCTTGCAAATATCATATTCAGCAAAACATATAATGGAAAAAGAAGCTAATCCATGTACTCTGACAGATTCCACCAGTAATCTGAGAATACTGCATCATGAAACTTCAACAGACCTTTTAAACGTAGCATGTGGCCAAGCACTGAAACATGGCTGTGCATGATCTAGCTGTAGTTTAGCTTTTAAAGTGTATTGTATACTGTTTTATATCTGCCACCAAGTGGATCAAACACCACATTTTTTGTATTATGAGAATTATTTTAATCCTGGCTCAGGGAAATTGTAGAAATTGTGATTCTTTTTTCGGGAAATTGTGAAAAAAAAAAAAATTATTTGGAAAGTCTTTGGTTTGGCAAAGTGACATTTTTTGATTTTGGTTTGTTGTTTTTCTGGTGTTTGGGATTTTTTTAGTTTGTTTTGCTTGGTTAACTAAGTCTGGACTGCTGACCAAAAATAGAATGTTTAAATGCTTTATTTCTGCTTATTTTCCTTCACGGTGATATGAGCCAAGAGAGGTATCTCTCATTCTATGGTAAGTGAAATCTTTAATATAATACTACAAAGTATATTGACTTTTCCTACAGACTTAGTTAATTACATTCAGTAAAAAAATATAGCTAGCATTTGTAAGTTCCTCTGTAGGAAGTGAAATAATCAGTTTGTGTAATAAATAAGTTAAAATTTAGAAGTGAACTGAATTATTAGCATTGAGAGATTGTAGTGACAGGTGACACAGACTGCCTTTTTTTCTCCTCTTTGCTAAATATTTTGTTTATTTTTGTACTGATCAGGATGGCTTATGTAGTCACAGTGCTGCTGAACAAATGAACCTCAGTCACGAGTTGAGTAGACTGTGTATTGTTTTCCCCTTGCACCACCCCAGATTTTGAGGAGGGTGCCAGCAAGCTGTTACAGATGTGGATAATGTGGAGCAATTGTTTTTAGTACTTAGACCAGAACAGCGAGTCATTTCTGTATGCACTTATAATGTCAGTTGATAACCATGGCCTATAAAGATAAAAGTTTTGTAAAATATTATCTAAAATAATGTATTTAGGTTGCTTAGTTTTAGTCTTTCTTACAGATCATGTTGTTCAAAACCCACATAATAATGAGAACAATAATATGTTTGCAATTCCAAACTGGGTTAAGCTGATTGTTGTTTGTGCCTAGTTTTACCAGACATTGTATTGATGCACAACAGACACTAATGCAAAAGAAAAGTCTAATTAAATTTTTCCCAGGGAATTTCTGCTGAGTTGGTTTGCTGTTTGACTAAGCAAAGTTCTTATCTTAATTCATAAAAGAGAGATGGAAGTATATGATGTCTTTAATTGGTTCAAACAACAATAATTATGTTGATATGATGTCGAGTTTCACGTCTGCATTGCTTATCAGCCTGAAACTTCTGTGATTCTCATTTTTATCAGTATCTGGTTTTGTTGAGATTAATATGTTTTTTCTTAAGCATAATTTTTCTTTGGGGTGAGGCTGCTTCTTTGTTCTGTTTTTCTGTTATTTCATGTGTTAGTTCTAACTTCTGGTTTTTTTGGACAGTGCTGTCCACTTTACTAAGGCCATATATTATGACTATAAACACTATTTGTTAATGACAAAGCTATTTTTTGTATTAAGTGTTCTGAAATAAAACCTGGTATTGATTCATCTGCTCAGATTGATTATATTTTGGTACACCTGTAGGTATAAAAAAATGCAATGGCTATTTGTAGTACTAGTAGATATGCTTTGCAATTTGAGTGTTACATATTTTTATTTTTCTTTCATTTTATTGCCTAGGTCTTCAATAATTCATATCCTTTAAAAATGTTGTGGATGTAAACCACAGCTATTTTCACTCTTTGTGACATATCTTACTGTATCTTACAATTTTGGTGTCCCCCAAGAATTTTCCTTTCGTCTCTTTGTCCCTGGTGTCAGACTGAAACAGTCTCCAGACTCTTCAGTAAAGGGCGTTTCAATAAAACAGATGTCTCTCGGAGTTAAATAACTTGCATGGTTTCTTGTCCACAATCACCTCCGAGTTTAGCATCTCTTTTCCAGTTGTTAAAGAATCAGGAGACACAGGTTACGTTTTGTTGTGGGTATCAGCTGCCTTTTACACTAGAAGCAATATGGCCTTGAGGTAATTAGGATGACTTACTTGGCAGACAGAGCATACAAAAAACATCCCCCTTGGTGGATCACTACTGTTCTGGATGTATCTCCTTCCTTTTGTCACAGTCTCCCAGGAGCAGATCTTTACTATTCCCTTTGTCATGATGTAACATATTGCTTCTGAGAAATTTACAGCTAGAACTTCTTCAGTACAGAGTGGAGAACTTTGCCAGTAATCTGAAAGCTGTAATGTTTCTTCTTGTGTAGCTTCTTCCAGATACTCTGTAAAGCCAGGGTTCCACAGTAAACAATACCAGACACCGCTGCCATGGCCCTTCACAGGGCTAATTTAGTCTTAGGGGGATGTAAAAATGCAAACGTTTCAACTGAATAAATGTAGCAGGAAATTAGAAGTATCAGTCATCTTGACATTTATGATGCTCAATGAGACAGAAGGTTCACAAGACATAAGAAAATTCAAAATTTGAGGATGCAATTTACAACGGTGCAACTGTGAGTATATGCTTCAAGAATGAGTAGCTGTCATGAAATAGATTGTCAATAGAAAATGTAAAGTATAAATGCTATATGATATTTAGCAGTAATTTGCATACAGAATTGACTTGTTTGATCAACTAGCACTATGTATGTGAAATCCAGTTAGTAAGTCTGTAGTGGTTGGCTCTGTATTCCACAGAATCAAATTTCCTTTATACAATTAAGAGGATTTTTATATAGAATTATGTTCAGGAGTTAGTGTGTAAAATGGTGGTGGGCATCTTTGAGTTTTTATTCCACTTCTATTTATCTGATCGCTTCATAGATTAGTAGTTTTGAAATGCTAACTTCATTATTCATGAATGAGTTAAAGTACAATTATGAAGTGAGATATTTTTGATCATCTCATAATCTCAGTCTAATTCAAAATTACTTCCATTTGGGATCCACTTTTGGCACGTGTTCTTGTCACTAGCCCCAAGTAACATTTTCTGTATAAATAACAAATTGTGGTGTCTTCCAAAAATTCTCTGCCATTTACAGCAAGCATGTTGTATTCATAAGCAGCAGTGGGTATAGTGTGATCTTTCATTGCTGGTACAAGTTGTTCCCCTGGTTATGCTTTTCCATTTTGGTATCAAAGAATTGCCTCCATTGGTGTTTCCCTTCCCTGAAAAATTTCACGTGTAGGGTCTGCATTCTATCTAAGCTTCTGTCACCGCTTTTCTGTGAATCTCTCATGGAAAGTACTGCATTTATTAAAGCTACTTTCTGCTATCCCTTCTTTGATATGAAGTGCTCTTATCTTTAATCCAGACTTTCTCAGGAATATTTGAAAATTTCTTTTTCTTTTAAGAATGTGCATTTGTTAAAACTTTTGGAAAAGGATTATATATATTAATTAATTAACTTTTAAAAAATAAGAAATAAGTCACACCCATGAATATGTATATTCCAAAAATAGCTGTGAATTTTTTTTAGTTTTACAATGCAAAATTATGCTGAAATTACCAGTATTACTGTTGCTTCAAATGGTCAGTTTTGGTTTTTTTCTAGTTTAGGTATATGATACACTCTAAGACTTTTTTTATAGCTTTTTTTGTATTGAATCCCACTACCCATCCCCAAAAGAAGAAAGTAGAAACCCATTTTGTGTAGTTTTTCAGGGTATGAAAACAATCCTCCTGGCTTTGTTCATATTCCCTAATCTCACAGCTTTGTGTCTCATAATTGTATCTTTTTTCTGTATGTTATCTGCATTTTTTTATCTGACCCTTTCTTACTCTGGGAAATTATTTAGAAGCCATTAAAAGTGTGAACATAGAACAGCTACAAGATTTGTGTAAAAATAGATTTCCTTCAATCTACTCATCTTCCTCCCTACAATATGGATCTTTTTATTTAGTACACGAATATATAATGAGAATATATTAGTGCATTTAAGACCATGACCACCCACAGTACACTTGAATTCAAACCAGATGAAACATGGAAGAACAGCACATGGAATAAAACCATTTTGAAGCACTCAGTTTACCGGATCTGTCTGAGGACCAATTTACCTCTTTTGGTGTGATTTTCTAAGAAAATGAAGCTATTATGAGCATATATTTTGCTTACATTGTTGTCCTTAAATGTTCTTTATGTTGCAGCAATACTAACATTCTGCAAACATCCTGGGAGAAAGTAACAGAGAGAAATTGCTATATACATCTTACGTTTTGAATCTCATACTATTTTTTTAAATAAGTGTTTTAGGAGAAAAAAAGAAACAAGTGGTACATTTCATTTCTGCCCTTGAGTTTAGTTCAATGCTTTCTGGCCTCACGTTTAGGGAAAAAGGAAACAATTGCTTCCCATTCACCTTTACTATTCCACTACTGATTTACATATCTTTAGTGTAGGACCCTTCAGCTGCTGTTTCATTTGTTAAGAAGCTTTGGGTGGGTTTCTTTTGGCTGGTTTATTTACTCTTTAATTTTGAAATTTATTTTTTCTTCATGTGGAATCTACTTCTAAATTTTGCCCGCTGTTGTTTTTTTCTTTATCTTTTCGGTTCACCCATCTCCTTTTTATTGAGTTTGGGGCATGGGGCAGAGATAGCTGCATCTGTTGTACCTTCTGTGCTTTATACAGTGCTTAGGCACAGTGATATTCTTTGTTGTCTCTTTCCTAATGATTTTTGTTCATTTGACCCTCTTTTTTTGCCTATTTGTGCAGCTAGGGCATCAGCACATTTTGTCGCATTACATTTTGTCTCTTTTTCTCTAAACTTATACATGTATCTTGAGGAACACAAGTTGAAGGACACTTTCACAGATAATACTCTCTAAGCAGATAAAAGTAGATATCAAGGTATTAAATCTTTGCATTTGGTGTCAATGGTGTTCAGTTTTACTTCTTGTACTTAAATTGAATCATGAAATTCCTGTTTGTCATGTTTCTTTCATTCTGGTTTAATTCAATATTTTTTCAGTCATTAAAAACAGGCAAGACAAAAAAAATGTCATAATGAATGTGCTCTTTTTAAAAAGACAGTTTAAAAGTTCATGTGGGTGTTGGCTTTTCTGGGATTATTATTTTGGCATGCTCTGAGGGGAAATGGTGTTTGAGGAAGTTGTGAGCCTTTGAACGCAGTGTACTCTGTCAGTAGGGGTGTGGTTTGTGAGACACACATTGCACGTGCCTCTGGGAATTTGTGGGTTTTCCACTTGTAGTAATAGCTCTTTGTTAAATTGCACCTTCTACCAGCTGTGAACCAAGGGGGTGCTGGCTGATGAGTAATGCCTGGAGAGCTAGTGCAGGGCTTGACCAGCAGAGATGATTGGGATCTTATTCTCAGCTTGGTTTGTGTGACCTGATTTAAGGAAAAATTGTGAATGGCATTTTCCAAAATACATTCAAATTTATTTTAGAAGGGCTGGATGACTGTGTTGAGGTCTGGAGATTCAAAGAAGCCCAAGTTAGTACCAAGATTTTGATACTGTGTGTCCAGCTCAGTGTTGTGTTAGGTGATATGCCATCTCCTTGCCCTCCTAGAGAGGTATCATTTAGATCGTCTTTCTGATTCTTTTATGAAATAAACTTTGCAGCGCATGTTTGCAGGTCGATAAAAAATTTAGTAATTCATATTGTCAGGGCATAATAGTAAGGAAACAATGTTATGGCTTGAATAAGTAAATCATTTGCTATCTGTATTCCTCATCACCACCACACTATTTTTCACAACAGAAGAACAGGAAGAGGGTATTCAAAAGCACTCTTGAGGAGGACAATGTGTTTAGTTAAATGTAAGTTCTATGTTGTCATTAATAGGCCTTCTACTACACTTTCAGTAACCAGCCATTTCTGCCACAGATGTGGTGTTGTCTGGTCCGATAATTTCAAATGGATTCACTTCAAGACAGCTTCAGTTGCTCCATGAATGGCAGAGCTTTTCATTCCCAAGCCTATTCTTCCACTACCAGTAAATTGTGGTACAATTTCAGTTTACTCCTTTGGTTCCTAGAATTGCAATTTCTTCTTGCAATAGCCTGAATGTTCTAGATGCTGAAGGATGCCTATTTCATATTTTGCCTGTATAATCCTCTTAACCTAATGAAGAGATTAATTAATTCATATCAATATTCATAACTGAGAAATTATATTGTTTATGATTGTTTCATTGTCTCAAGATTGCGCCAGTTCTACTTCACTGCTCCGTGGCTGGAAGATTTCACTCTAGTTAAAAAAACTTAAAGATACTGTTTTCTACCAAAAATTAACCACTTGCACAGCTGACAGTTGCTTTTCCTTCTTGTAAACCACTCAAACATCTTATCAACTTAGAAGTAAATAAATGTAGTGAATACCTAGAAGCTGTAAGTGGAAGGCTAAAGAGTCCTTTCTATATTACAGAAACCAACACAAATCCTGATCATCCCCCCTTTCTTTTCCCCCGTCAAGAAAGAGACACCCTTAAATGAAATTCCTTTTACTTGGTAGGTTACAAGTTTTATTCTTGTAGCATACCTGTCCAAGTTCTAGGCAGTGCCAATCCAGACAAAAATGCAAACTGCTTATATGAATTCAGGATGTTGTCAGCACTCACTAACATTTTATCTAAAGTCAAAAGACTATCATCATCCTTGCACCTGTGTTTTGTCTTGAAAAACATAATTGGAAAAGTTGGGGAAACATCTTGTTTGTTTTGCAGTTTGGCAACACAAATCCACGTAAAATATTCAGGAGTGAAATACAAAGATTTCAGGAGTGACAAGTAGAATGCTTCTAATGTGGAAATACTTATTGTACAAGAGAAAATCATTACTGTATGCCTGCCCAAATAAAATGATTCTAACATAAAGCTTGAAAGCAGAAGTGGAGATACGGGAGAACTCTATTAAATAAGTACTCACTCTGTCCTGCCATCTCTTTAGGAAGTGACTTTAAATGGTGTAAATTTTACCCTGGATCTGGGCCTGACTTCAGATTTGTTTCTTGTTGCTGGGGAGCATACTTGTTTAGAGGACACTAGAGTTAGGAAAATTGTTGGACTGCTGAAACATTGTAGAAATGGAAAAAGTATAAATAATTGAAAAACTGCTCAGCCTAATTCAGCAAACTGTGACATTAACTATAATTCTTCTGCCAGTAAAAGCTATGTCCACATTAGGATATTTTGGAACTATAGCTAGGCCAAATATTGTGCATCTGAGCCTTTGCCACAGCAGAAAGAACAACTTTCATATTTTCTCCTCTAGTTGCACTGCTGGAGGAAAACAGTGCTAAAGATTATCTAAATACAAAAACCTCAAAAAATCAACTGAAGAAACTGTCAATTGTTCTTTATGTAGAAAATAAACTGTGGTACCACAAATGGATCTGGATGAGCTTTCAAGCACCTCCTGCTTGCCTCAGGCTGATCAAACCACCAGGCAATTGTCCAAGCATAGCAGGCTTGGTAACTCTGCCTGGAGTTGAAAGGGAAGAAGTAAACAATGACATTTTTACTCTGGAAAGTGCTTTGTCTCTGCCAAAAAGTTCTCTCCTTCCCCATGTGGAAGTTCTATAGCAATGGAATTACGTTGTCAGGGTTTTAATCTCTGAACTGAGGGATTATTCCAGCAATTGACCCTTCTTAGTTTAGGACTGAAGCTGTGGGTACTATCAGGAAATATTAGTGGGTGGAGATTTGTAGCTTTCTGCTAACAGCACTGGTGTGAAAAACTTTCTCCACACTCCACTGTGGTTTGCAGGACATGCTAGCAGCTGCAGTGGTGATAAGGAAAGTGAACTGGAATCCTGCTACCTGTATTTAAAGAGAGAATGATCATGTGCAACTAGATACAATTAGCATTAATAATTCAAATTAAATAAGCGAAAGAAATCAAACAATACCCTTGTTATCAAATGGTTGTTATATATATATGTGGTTTGTCTCACATGGCTACTGAAGACAAAACTGTTGAAAGCTGGGGCAAGCTAAAAGGAGGGAAGCCATATTGATGCAAGCTTACAGCTGGAGGGAAATGTTTTCCCTAGGAAAGTGGATATTACCTATTTTTTACGCATATAATTATGCTTGGATAAATAGTTATATTTATTTAGGATTTTTAAATATGGATCATTATTCTTGCACATAGTATCTTTCCAGAATAATGCAATTATCTGAATAAGCATGTAAACTACACATATTAAAGCAGTGGCCAAATTTTTTTGGCAGATGTGACTGCTTTGTGGTTTAACTTCTGCCTGAACATTTTGACTTTGACAGATTACTGGGACCAAAGAGCTTCCCAATAAATTTTAGTTGTTTAGGGTGTTCTTTCAGACATGTTTGTGTGAAAACTTTCTCTAGGTCAGTTTGGATATGTAGCTCCCGTCCCCAAACTGTCTGAATCCAGAACTCTCTAGGATGTGAATGGCACTGATTTACAGAACTGCTACTATGTCTACAACAAGCAGAACAGAAGTTGTAGTGTTTTGAATTAATGATGCATATAGTTCACCTGCTGTGGAGTTTTAATGCAGTATTTCTAATATCATATCATGCCCTCTCTGTCACAGGAGCAACACTAACAATTTCCCCAAAGCAAAGTATTTTTTCTCTCACACAAAAAGTATGTAAATAGATGAGAATAATTGTGAAAATATTATAAGCTGTTTTGCTTCTGTCATATGTATGATTTTAAAAATATGAAAGATGAGGAACTGCTGGGGTTTGCAGTTTAACAATCATTGTAAAAGACAAACCAACATATCCCTAAACTGGGTGGACAAAAGAAGACAAAAAATATCTTCTATGAATCTGCTTTAGTCAGAGATCAAATAAATTTACTCACTTTAAAATTATTCTGTTGGAACACAGGTTTCCCAAATTTGCCATGAAGGGTTATTAAAACAAAGTAAATGAACATTTTTTCTATATTATTTGAAGGCTTTGGTTCTGTAAGCATTTTGTAAGCGTTTGTAGTTAGCAAGCCTGAAAGTAAACTTCAAAAGAAGCAAATCTCTTTCATATCTTACTCAAAAGGAGGCCAAGCTTCCAAGGCAGAAACATTAGCCTCAGTTTGAACTTTTATTTAAGGTCTTCATCTTACATATTTTGCCATTGGTTTTAGTTATTCTCTGTGCAAATCTTTGCACAGGCTAAGGTCTTGTTGCTCATCAGAATTGCAGTCCACAAATGCAGTGAGAATATGGGGCCTTGTCAAAGACCAGCTCATTTTGAACATTTTTTTTTAAGGATTGCATCTTTTTGTAGACTTGACCAAGCCAAAATTTCCTTTAATCTGTGGGAAGCTATTTGAATGCTACTCAGATGTGAACTTTTGTGACATTAATTTCTTCTACATTAAATATACCTTTTCTCTCTGAGTTCTATATCTGATAGTGAATACTGTTTTTAGATTGTATCAGAGTCAAATGCTTGAGTAGGAGTTTTTATTCACTGGCAAGAAGAGTAGTTTCATGTTAGACTGAACAAGATATGGTGACAGAGCAGCCAGATAAGCATTCAGCAATGTCAGCAAAACGAAGTGAATTTTGTTTTTTTCATCTTCTGCTTTGCAGTCAAGCTTCAGCAGTATTATTTAATCTGTTTAATGAAGATAATTTTGGTGTTTGAACTTGAAAAGTGCATCAGTGAAGCACCTGCTGCTTTCAGTCTAATCAGCATGGCCAGACTTTCCAACTATGCTGATACTTCTGTTGATTATTTAGGGTTCATTAGGAACAATGTTACACAGTGTCCTTCCCTTGCTTTTCTTCTGGCTTGGTTTACTTGCACAAGGAGGGAGTGTCAGATGCATCTGCTAGGAAAAAAAATCTATTTGAGCACAATATACAGGGTTTTTTCCAATTCTCAACTTTTAGGCAGTGGAGTTGTTAGTCATTCCTGAGTCAAGATACACAAATAAATTCCCTTACTTTTGACAATTCTTGCCACTTAATGATGGTGATTCTAAATACTATAGGCACTGTGCATGAGTAAGCCATGGGTTACAGGATTGTGCAAGCAGATAAATGTCTGGTGTTTAGCCCTCAGTATGTCCACAAAAAATAGAATTACTAGAATAATTTCCAGTAAGCTAAAATTTCCTGACTTCTACTGTTGCAATGCCAAATTGATTTAGCCTAAGATAAGAAAAAAGACCACATGTGGCCATCTAAAAAAATCCTTGTGGCTTAATCGTCAATGATCATAACTAAGACAACTTGTATTTCCTTGTAGGCTGACAAAATAATTCTCTTGTGGTAATTGAGCCTGCACCATAAATTTAGGAAAACATAAATTTTATTTTTAAATACAGTTAATATAACATAACACTGAATAAATGTTCACCATCTTGGACAGGTATCACTTTACTTTGTGATTGCATAACAGGAAGTTTGTGTTGGTGATGCTGCTTACTGAAGCTGTTTTTATTCAGAAGGACTGATTGCTATCCTTGTATCCTGTGAGAAGAGGAGAGGATCTTTCTGTAGTTCCAACCTAGGAAAACATAGCTTCATTTCTCTGAATGCAGCATATTTAAAGCTGATTAGAATATGGATGTCTCATTGGAAATACATATATTTAATGTATATGAGAGGAGAAGGAAGTGATCAAGCTGGAAAGGACAATTGTGTAGTTCACAGAAAAGGTAGATTTTAAATAGAGTTTTTTGATTGTTTGACTGGCTGTGGGGGAAGGCTTAAAATGGTAAGAGCCATCTAATCTGTTTTCTTCTTTTTGGCATTCAGCCCACCAGAGAGACAGAGTGGGAGTGTTGTTACTGGACTGATGACAGTTTCTAATGCAAAATGTATCCAAAAATCAGTCAGAGAATTCTTAACCCTTAATTAATTCTTAACCATTAATAACCTTTAATACCATGGCTCAGGGAAATGGCATCATGCCATAATGTGCCTAGCACAGTGTTTGAACCAGATGGGTTCTCCCACTGGCAACTGGGAGAATCAACTTCTGATTGTTCACCAGAGGCTCTGATAGAAGTAGTGGGGAAACTCTGCAGGTGTCCTACACTATCTAGGGAGTTATGAGCAAGCAGTATCTTCCTCTTGAGCTTGTTTGTAAAACATGCAGATTGTTTGCTTAGGGCAGGATACTGCCAAGAAGTTCCTTTTGACTCATCTCTTGTTCTTTAGCCAAAAATATGGTAAGTATTCTTCAGTCTCAAAATCATACCCACTGTATTTTGTATTAATAAAATAATATTTTTAAGATGATGAATGAACTTGTTCTAACAGCCTCACCATGAGTACTTCCTTAGACTAAGCAGGAAAAGAACTAAAGGATATGTAGCTGAGAGATTTCTTTCTCTGGATTCACAGCTTGTTTCTGTCTGCAAGTGAAGGCAACTGTTTCAGGGAGCAGATTTCAGTGTATGAATGTGTCAAAGCTTCCCTGCATTTTTCAAACCCACCATATTACTCAAATATTTCTTCGAAATTAACATTAAGATCTGCTAATGTTTACACCACCATATCAAAAATAATTATTTTCTGAGCTCTTTTTGAGTACTTTTCTTAGTTTTCCTATTGCTTTTTGAAGTTCCTGTGTCTCGGGGTTTTCAGTGTTCATTGGCATACGTTCTGTTTTCCTGCTGTTCCATCTCTATTTGCTCCCTTCAGAGAGCAAGCCATCCAGTAGAGTGACTGAGGCAGGACTCTTGAGGGAACAGTAGTATGCTATCACGACTATGATACAGGCTAGATAAAATAAGAGTGCAGAGGACTTTTGCTGTAAGTTTGCAAGCTAATACTAATTAATTCAGCTTCTGTGTAATTAAGTCCCTATCTAGTTACCTGTCCATTTACCTAAGTATTCTCTGATTGTAACTGTGTACACAGGCAATTACACTGTACATAGATACATTCTTTTGTTAATATGCAAAAATATTTCTGTTATCCTGTATCCTATATCGTCAATCCTCTTCCACATGTAAATTGCATTTGCTCAGGATGTTGTGCTGGAATCTTACTATACTCCAAAATTTCTTATTGAGAAACATGCATTTCATCTAAAGCCATAGACTAGATGTCATTTTAAAATCACCTTATTTTGTTACAATTGCATGGCCTCAGGGTGAAAATCATTGTTAGTCAAAAATCATATTCAGGCATGTTTTAATGATGTGTAATAAATAAATGATGTGTTCTGAGAAGAGGAAGTTTGTAGTTTTTGTAAACATTTGGTAATGTGCTACAAAATGTGAAAATATGGCATTAATATTTGCAAATAATAATTTGGAAATCAGTATTTGACACTGTTTGGACTATCTTTCGTGTTATATAAATGATGGTGCATGATGCAGCTATTTTGGAAGTCTTGTAAAATGCAGTGGAGTAACTTAAACATGAGTCATATGCTAATTTTTTGGCTGATTTTGCTCAAGAAGCACTTTGGGGGTTTCTTTGGTCCCTCCTTTCCTCGATAATTAGTTTAATTAATTATTGGGTCTGGGGGTTTATCACAAAAGCCAGTTGAATAAGGTTAGGAAAGCTACAAGAGTTGAGTTGAGTCTATCCTTGGGAATGTATAAGCCTTTTGGCTCCTTCAGTTTTGCTTCTGCTTGTCACAGGTGTAACTTTTTCTAAAGAAAAGATTCAGGGATAATGAGCATTGGGATGTTTTGTCTGAAGAAGTAACCACAGCACACAGCCCAATGTCTCACAATGTACTAGAAAAGACTGAAGGGGAAAGCATAAACTGCTGGGAGCTGTGAGTATCAAATTAATCAGTATTTATGAAATAAAAAGTCCTATTTTTCTGTATCAAGTTTTGGGGTTTTTTTAATCTGTACCATTTTCTTGGAGAGATGAAACTTCTGTATCTTTACCTGTAATAGTACCATGCTGTCTTCTGCACCTGATGATTTTCTTACATTCTGTGATTTAAAGTCTTGTTCATGACCTTTTTTTTATTATTATTTTTATTTTTATGTGCCGCTGGCACAGTTTTCCTAAGGTTCAGATGAAACCTGTCCCTTACATGGGATATTTGCATTCCAGAAGAATCCTTGCTTTCTGGAATGAATCTGAAACCTTGTTTCTGACATTGTCACTTCAGCCAGACATTAAACTTCTGCATTCTGTTAATTTTGCCAGTCTGGCATTGTATAAGCTGTGTGAGGTCTCTAAAATCACATTGCTTCACATCTGTGTTGTCATACTCTGGTGGAGGCATTATGAAGGATTTCCTCACACCAGGGTAAGGAAACTGCCATAACTGATCATTCCCATGCTTAGCATATCCTGGCTGCAGACAAGAATACATTAAAAAGCCTCAAACTTTAAAGTATTTCCATAAGAATATTCTCTCCTAAGTCTTTTTTGGCTTGACACATTCATTGCGAATTAGTATCTTCAGTGTTAATGATTATGATATGGTCAACAGTCACTGAGAATTAAGGGAATACTGAAATGGCATTGGTATTGGAATTAGAGTTCATACACAATCAGTATTTAATAAGCAGGTCTTTGAAACATATTTTTTCTCGACAATTTCATGTTGACAATTAGCAGGCCCAAACGTGACGAAGTGCTATATCTCTGCATCCTTTAGACCTTATTTTTGCTAATGATAAAATTTGCATCCTCTGAGATCTTGCAACTGGTGTTTTAATTGTAAGTGTTCCTTGTTTTAGTAACGTCACTAGCTTGTGACATGAGATTGTTAGTCTTATTACTTCTGGAGTAGCTTAATATGGGCATCTTTCTGGTTTCAGAACTCTCAGAATTCCTTAAGTCCCAACCTGAGGGACTGAATTTGCTGAGATGTTCACTATTCATATATTTTTTTTCCTTTCTTAGAACAGCTGACAGTCTTCCTCTGCAGTACCAAGTTTCTGGCTGTAGAAGCAGGTGCTGATGTTTAAAATGCTGGCATTATAAAATTATGGATTGTTGAGCAGTAACCTGCTTAAGGTTTCACATTATTATCCGTCACGACTTACTATTGATGATTTTATTATGCCTGGATCTTAGAGCTACTGTGCACCAGTTTTGAAATTAGGAAGCCCTTATAAAGCTTGGAATCATCTCAATCAATGACAAACCCACTTTTCTCAAAACTCATTAGTAGCAACTTGCAGCGCAACAGCTGATGTAATAATGGGTGTGTATAAAGAAATCTCTCGTTTCCTGGCACATATTCTGATACCCCCGCCTTGCCTTCATTGCTATCAGATTTCCTCAGGATGGCTACAGCTTTTTATTTTTTTCTTTGCAAAATTCTCCTTTGATTCCCGTAAGGAGCCTGCATAAGAGTCATGTGTGTGTATAATCTCATACAAGTATTTCTGGCACTTGTCTAACTTAGTCACAATATATAATGGATTTCAGGGCTGGTGTGCAGAACATTTATAAACAAAATCAGTTGTTATGGGCAGTCATATGGTCTCTAAGACAACAAGAGTCTACTTCATCATTCGGTCTTACCTCCTGTGTATCGCAAATCATTTTCAATTTTCAGTAAAAGCAGAAATTGCCTAATAAAACTTAAAAAAAGTTTTTTGAGTGGAAATTTCCTGTCCAGTTACTGTTTGAATCCCAAATTGTGGTCTTTATTTCTTCATTTTTTTTCCTTCCTTTGCACCAAAGAGCAGAGAATAGCTATAAGTTGATCTGAATACCAAGGAGAGCTCTACTAAGCGACAGAACGAGAGCACACAGTCTTAAGCTGCAACAAGGGAAATATAGGTTGGATATTAAGGAAAATGTTTTTCACTGAAAGAGTGGTGAAGTACTGGAATTGTCTGCCTGGGGAGGTGGTGGAATCACCATCCCTGGATGTGTTTAAAAAAGATTGGATATGGCACTCAGTGCCGTGGTTTAGTTGAGGTGTTAGGGCATGGGCTGGACTCAGTGATCTTAGAGGTCTCTTCCAACCTGGTGATTCTGTGATTCTGTGACTTTCCTCCATATGGTACTTGTTCAAGGTATTTGATCCACAAGTGCCCAGTGCTGTAATGTTTCCCTGGCACGATAGATTTTGTCTGTGTGCACAGTATGACTGTGTATAAGCCCTGCAGCATAGAAGGCAGGTTCTGGAAATAAATTGAGGCCAGCAGACCCCTTCACACCATCCTCTTTGCTTACCTGAACCTGCACATGGGGACAACCTGCAAATTAGTTTGGGATCAGTCCTGCTCTTGGCCACTACTTTCTCATTAGTATCTCCCTTTGGTAGGAGAAGGGTTATTGATCATCTGTAAAGCTTGTCCATCATGATTAATA